>NW_020451204.1:1823775-1911081 GCF_003343035.1 Apteryx rowi
AAAAAAAAAAGGAAAAGGAGAGAGAGATCCCCAAAGCAAGCGAGGAGCCTGCCCAGGTAAGGAGCCCCGCTGCCTGCCCGGGGCAGCGGGGGGCTTGCGGGAGGCGGCCCGGGAGGACCAGCTCGGCTGCAGCCGTGCCTGCCTCGCACCCCGGCAGGACTCGGGGGGTCCCTGGGAGGGAATCCCGGGCCCCCCCCCGGCCCTTTTCCCACCCCGGCTCCGCGGGAGGGGGCTGGCGGGGACCMCCGCGGGGCAGCGGGCTGAGCCGGGCACGGCCCCTGCGGTCCTTCCCCGGCTGTTTTGGGACGGTGCTGAGAGGGGGGGGGTTCGCAGCGGGGCACCCCCCGGTATCCCCCGCTCCAGCACCCCACGCCGGTGGCCCGTCCCCCCCCTCCCGGTCCCCGGTGCCTTTTCCCCCATGCACAAGGCTGAACTTTTCTCCCCGGAGCGAGCGGGACCAGCGTTGCAGCCCCGGCGGCGGCTCTTCCTCCCGCTGGGGGGGCATTTCCCCCCCCCCGGTGCCCCAGGGCCAGGGGGCTGCAGGCATTTGCAAACTTTTCCTGCTCCCGACCAGGTCTGCGGCTGAACGGGGCTGGAGGCAAGAGCCCTTTTGCCGGGGAGGATCAGCGCCTCCCGGGTGACTGCCGGGGACGGGGACAGGGGCCACCCCGGCGGGGACWCCTCGGGGAGAAGGGGGGGATCCCCGTCCTTCGCCTCCCTGCAAGGTGCCGGGGAGTTTGGCTGCCCAAACCCAGGCTGCGGAGTCCGCGCTGCGAAACCTCCCTGCCTCCGTGCATGTGTGTGCTGCAACCGAAACCTGCGTATTGATGCTCTCCGTTTATCAGACATATGSCCTTAAATTATGTAGACAGGGAGAAGTGATCTAAACACCGAGCCGCACATGGTTTTGGTAGAAATATAATACTCCGGCGGCAGATGAGTTCCTCCCAGATAAACAAGCCCACTTGCACAGCCCCAGCAGGGCTAAGTGCTGTTTGGKTTTGTAGCGGCTGCATGTGGCTGTTACATACCCAGCCCGGAGGAAACCCTCCTCCTGGGGCCCCATCTGCTCCCCTTTCCGCGCAGGGATGAAGCCCTCCGCGGGGCGGAGGAAGGCACGAAACCTGCCACGCTCGCCTGTCCGAAGGGATCGGGTGGAAAGCGCGCAGCCGTGCTCCTCGCCCGTAAAACTTCCACCCGAAAGTCTGCTCCGCTTCGGCTTGCAGCCCCGCTGCCGCCAGGCAAAACCGTCGGCAGCCGTGCGAAAGGGCTCGGCGCTGAACGCACCTGATTTTCATGGCTTCCCTCTCCGCCGCCGCGATGTCGCACGCGGGATGCGACGCGCTGGGGAGGACGCGGGGAGACCCGGGCTGTCCAGGTCGCTGGGRCGAGCGGGGCGCAGAGGGGCGCTTGGGATGGGCGATCCAGGGATGCTCTTATTCCCGGGGAACAATAAAGGTTGCAGGGGATTTTGCAGCCGGCGCCATCCCTCCCAGCCTTCTAGGGACTTATCTTGAGCGTGCACCAGCCCTGCACAAATATTTTGGAAGGCGTAAAGCGTGCTAACTTATTTTCTTTATCTCGGTTTCACCCGGGTCTTGTTTATAGAAGCCGGCTAAATCCGCGAGCGGGTAGGACCAGCGGAGCATGGGGTCGCTTTGCCTTCTCCGTGATTTTAATTACAGCGTGTGCCTCCCAGCGTGAGATTAGGTGTTTCCTTCCCCCCGGCTAAGCCACTGTCTTAAGGTCTTGGGGATCAGAGCGGCGTTTCATTTGCGGTTTTAATTGCCTCGGAAAGTGTTTGCTCGCTTGTTTGTTTGTTTCTATCTGGGACCCTTCATCAGAGCCGGGCTTCAAGCGGCGCAACAGATGTGTGCCCGCTTTTTGTGCGCAGCCGGGTTTAAACACGCCACCCCAGCCCCATCACGAAAGCCGGGGATTTTCTTCCCTCCTCTGCCCAGACCCATCCTCCGTGGGGGTGTCTCCTTTCCTAAAGGACCGCTCCAAGGCTTTGCCTTTCTGTCCCGTCTTAAATTCGCGGCGCTCGGAGAAATCAGTAAGATGCAAAATAAGTGACAGATGCATGATGTAAGCGTTGTTTATGTCCAAGACGGGTGTTTTAAAATACACGCTGATGATCAATCACGCTGCTGCTTGGAAGCTTTCGCTTGATGATCGGAACTGCCTTGTAGGCGCTGGAGACTGTTATTAAATCTGTTTGGCGTGCAATCCAGCACCTGGCTAGCAGAGGGATAAGTGCTATAGAAAATGCTAAGAGAGACACACTGAACTTCTGCACCAGGAAAGGAAAAATTCCAGCCTTTCCCGATGCTTTCACCTGCAAGCCTCCCTGCCTGCATTCGCGGTGTGCCCGGTGCTMTGCAGGCTGGAGATGCGGCGAAGCAAAGGGCTCAGCACAGGCGTGAGACCTGYGACGATCAGCTGCCGCCGGGGAGGCAGAAGTGGTCTTTGGCAGCCAGATCCCCGGAGGGTGGTGGGTTTYGGGGCTCAATTGCACGTTGAGGTCTCCGGGTCTGCAGGGTGAGATGGGGAGGAGGGACTCTGGAGCCCCTTTTGTGCTGCATCTTTCTCTTTTTAGTGAATCACTTTGTCTCTATATCCCGATTTTCTCGACTTTGAATGGATGTAATAAAACCTACCTCCTTCCCGGAGTGCCGGGGTTTGATTAACATGCTCACGCACCCTCAAGATGAAAAGCATCGAGAGGTCTTACGCCAGTCTGGTGTGCTGAGGGTTAACRCCGTGTTGGAATTAATTTCTTGTTTGGAAGGAAACTCAGAAAAGCTTCCTAAAAATCTGAGAATGACGCTGTCGCGGTAGGCTTGTGCTCAGCTTGCTAGTGTGTTGTGTTCCTACGTAGGGAGGGTGTTAAAGGTAAGGCATCCGCGTTTCGGAGCTGGCGGTGCCGAAGTTGGTGGCTTGGCATGACATACAGACATTTTYGAGCAAAACAGCGTTCTGCGATCGTTTGTCTCGGGAGTCACTCGGCTCATCTCGCTGCAGCCTCAGAGCCCCTCACGGCCACCCCAGACCTCTTACTAGTCATGATACCCCCCAAAAGTGAGGTCCTATATTACTAAGCGCAGCTGAGGGGCAGAGTCACCCCTCCTCAGTGGCAGTGGTGGGTCTCCCAAGTCCCAGCCTGTGTCCTGCCCACTTGTCCCCCCTAGGCAGGGATGCAATTTGGGGTATGACAGTCTCCCATGGTGCCTGGTGCTGAGCAAAGGCCCTTTCTGGTCACCACCAGCACGGCAAAAGGCTTCAGAGGGCTCTTTCTTACTCCTTCCTCCTTGCTCGTTAGGCTCCGTTAATGGACAGTAACCCCGCCAGACGCCCAAGGCCACAGGACTTCCTGTCTGGGCAGCGAGTCTGAGCCACACGCTGACTTATTGCAGGATATCGGTTATGAGCGTGCTTCCCTGCATGCATGTCTTGGGGTTAAAAGCACTTTATATCCCCTAGGTCTGACCTCTTGATGRGCCTGCGCCAAAAAACAGAGATAAATATGCAGGGCTCTCAAGATGCTTTTTACTCACACTCCGGAGTTCTTTATAACAGAGAGAAAATACCCACCTCCCCCCGGTGCAGATAGGGAAACTGAGGCACAAAGTGAAAGGCTCAGTCTGTCCCACATTTGTTGGTGGGACTCTTCACCCACCACCATGAAATCCAGCCTGAACTCCAAGTTGTATTTAGAAATGAGAGCAGTGACCAGTCCCCTATCCCTTGAGCCCATGCTTCAGCAAGCAAATGCAATGTTTGGTCAAAACAGGACACTTGTAATACCGAAATTTTTGCAGCTAAAATGACAGATGGGTGCTTTAAAATGAGAAAAGCCTCATTCTGGATTAGCCCATGGGCCAAGAACAGTTATACACCCATGTATCTTGGTTCCTGTATCTTTATAATTGAATAACAAATGTTTTTAATAACCCTTGAAAATGGAAAGCTTGTTGCAAAAATGAGAACTATTATAATACTGACAGTCTGTGTGGCAAATGTTTTGAAACTGGCATTCCTCTTTCGTTTTTTGACTCATCCCACTGGAACTGCCTGGTTTTCTTTGTTCCTAATAGGCGCATATGCTCAGCTAAGTTTGCTTGCTCCTTGCTTCATTGCATCTCGTAAGGTGGAAAACAGCCACCCAGGCAAAAGGCTCCAGGTCTTTGCACCGTACCCATACAGCGGGAGCCACCGTAGCGTGACACCTTACCTGAGACCCCCTGCCCYGATCCCCCCCTACCTTTGCAAAAAGGCTCTGTGAGCCCTTAGAGCTGCTCTGAAAACTTTTGAACGGGCATGTTTTGGTTTGGAGACCCAATAGTCAATTCACGTTAGACACCTCCAATCTGTGCAGCTCAGTGCTCCAGGCAGCATGAGCCTTATGGGCAACACATGCTCTTCAACGGTGATTCCTGGAACAATCTCCCCATGGAGAAAGCCAAATCTTTGTATAAGGGTAATTTTTCCTGTTGTTTTCCATCTTAAATGCTAACGTTCATAGAAGAAATCTAGTGCTCAGGGCTGGAGAAGAGCCTGAAGGCCTGAACAGGAGCAGTTATCAGACTGAAAACTACCATCCACACTACGTTGTCTATCACCAGGTGGCTTTGGCCTCACTTTGGGGACTTTCTCTAGAAAGACCGAGGTCCTTTGCAGGCCCTGTGACTTGCTTTTGCCCCATGTCTCACTGCTGAGAAGACTTTCCAGCATTGCTTACATAGCGGATACTGTGGAATAGAAATCCTGGCCCCAAACGAAGCAAACAGGCTGAGATTCACAGACTTCTTTTGCATAGGAATAAAGAAAAACTGCTGCCGAGACCGGCTGGATTTGAACTGGTGACCCAGAAGTGATACCTTTGGTAGCCGTCTCTCTCCGCTTTCACGCCTGATCTCTAAGTTCCCCTCCAGCGGTGTTATCTGTACACGAGTGGTCTGCCTGGGTTTCCCTACCAAGCCATTAGCTATAAATTTACGGGAGCTGACTGGCACTAGAATTTGCCTTGTCCTTCTGACAGGGCGAATGTGTGGCTCTAACGCAGATAATATGGGATAGGTTTCCATTACAGGCATTTGCATGATATATACTCACACACTTTCCCCTCCCCAGAGCTCGTGCGAGGGCCAGGGGAATAAATCTCGATGCCTGGTGAACCCTCACAGCCAACGCTGCACCAAATGCATGTAAATATTTGCAAAATGAGCCACTGCGAACTGGCCGTTGAGTCTCCTTAAGCATAAAACACTGTATGGGGGAGGAAAGGTGAGGGAGGTGATAGACTTTTCCGATCCTCGCGTTGTTTTGCTTTAAAATCACAACGAGAGGGCTAATATTTATTTATTTATTGCGACTTCTTCTGAAGTGAGTCACAC
Organism: Apteryx rowi; assembly: GCF_003343035.1. Lineage (NCBI taxonomy): Eukaryota > Metazoa > Chordata > Aves > Apterygiformes > Apterygidae > Apteryx > Apteryx rowi. The sequence goes on from NW_020451204.1 coordinate 1,829,172, forward strand.
GCACTTACTAGCAACAGCCCCCTGATGCTCATTCGCAAAGCGCCGCGCTGGCGAGTCTATCAGCATTAAACTGTTTGGTGACTGACTTTAGAGTTATAGGAATCGGAGCAATGAATTAGCAGTATATCAAATCCTGGATGGCTCCACACCTAACTGCAGCAAGATTTAAATTAAAAATACCTTGCCGACATGAAGCACTCATAAGTCAAGCGCTGGAGTTCTGTCAGTCTGGGCTTCAGCAGGGAGAGCTCGGCCCCTTTGAAACAGAAACCACGGCAAGTCCACGTATTGATCCCCAGCTGAACTGGGAAATTGCCACTTCATTTCTTTTATAAACTGTTCTTTCTTTTTTTTTTCTTTTTTTTCTTTTCCCCCTGAAGGGGAGATGGTTGTGCTAGGAAGTTGGGGAAGGGTTTGCAGATTCGCTGCACGTGCGTGTGGCCCCGTTTGACTTGGTTAGAGTATATTTGATTGCAAAAAGGGATTTATTTGCTTTTTGTGACCGGGGATTTGTCCATAATGTAGTGCTAGAAAGAAAACTCATTTAGAGACTAAGGAAGTGTATCCTGTTACAATTGCCTATTGATGGAGTAGCAAGCAGTTGGTGTGCAACACTGCTTTGTTTTACTTTACAGAAACTTATGTGGGGCTGTCAGAGGGAGACTTTGATTCTATTAGCGAGTTGCCCCATGGCCCTGAACAAGTCCCTTGGCTTAAATCTTCATTTCACTACCCGTAAAATGGGGGTGGCTGTGCCGCCGCACCCTTGCGGAGCACTTTGGGGCCTGAAGTGACTATCGCTTTAGCCTAGCCATCATCTAATAGTCATTTTGCTCTAACGACCTGTACAAATGAGTCACTTTTCTTAAGTGAGATGAATAAAGCCAGAGAGATTCGGACTGGGAACTCAGATGTCAACCTAAGGAATAGCATCATGTGCATGGCTAATAGCCGTTAATACTCACTGGCCGGTCCCTAGGCTGTTCCCCCATCCTCTCCTGGCTGAAAACGGAGGCTTTCGGAGACAGGACCCTGTGCTAGGTTGGAGGAAAAGGCTCTGTCACCATCACTCCACTGGGGAGCAGAGAAAGGAGGTGAGTTAGGACTATAACCATATGAGTTTCGGAGTGAATCAAAGGCTTTTTCTCAGATTTCCTTTGATGGACAATTTAGAAAAAAAAAGAGAACCAGGACGAACATGTCTGCATGGATTGCTAGCTTAAAAAAGTGAGTTTCTGGACTGTTTTGGGAAGCCCGTTTCATTTTGTCAAGGTTTTGGCGCACATCTCTGCTGCTCGCTAAGAGCAGAGGACCGCTTAGAGTTTCGTAAGCCTCAGGCATGTGTGTACGGTGTTATTTTCATGGCTTCCCTCTCCCCTGCAGGTGTGTCACAGCTGCGGGGCATCTCCTCTTTGTGGTTGCATCTCTCCCTGTGCGCGCTCCCCGTCTCTGTGGGTCTTCCTGGCTGCATGGGGAGGTTGCCCCCAGCAGCAGCCCCCTTTCCCTCCGGCTCTGCCAGCACCCAGGACTCATTCAGAGGGTTGCAAAACCTTCGTGTCTGGTGTCCGGAGTGATATGGGGTGTGCATGCATTGCATTGCCTGGCTGTGCTCTGCATCGCTCCCCAGTGCTGTTGGGGGTCGTATACCTCCATTGCCCGTKGGGCTGGGACCCCGGGCTCTGCTGCTCCAGGGTATCCAGGCCTCCCTGGACGGCCCGCAGCTCCCTGGGGTCAACAGCACCCTGGGGGACAACCTGGAAGGGAGAATGGTGGGTTCAAGGCCCTGCTCTGCCACCGACGGAGTCAGGTCCCRTGGGGCGATTGCCTCCTCACCCCAAAGAAGACAGGATCAACCCTGAGTTTTCCTCCTGCGCTTAGCTGCTATGGTGATGAGTTGCTATAGAAACACATAGTTAGCATTATTATTTATTATTGAAAGGTGCTTCTTTTCATCTTTTAAACGGAGGGTCGTGCTAGGAAGAGCCCAATGGTGGGTGTGGGGTGCTGCCCACCCTGGACACCTGGGTCCGTGGGTKAGGCTTCCCCAGGATCTGGGTTTTAGTCATGCTGGAGACAGGCAACCACGCTGCGCTGGCCCAGCGGGCTGATCCGGTTAAACAAATCCCCCCCAGTATGCTCCCGTCACAGGTTCCTTCGTTCGTCAGMTCCATCCTTTGGAGGGGGATTTGAGTGAAGCGTTTCATTATAATGAGCTTAGTTATTTCCAAACTAGTAATCGCGTGTCGCCATTTGGTGCAAAGGGTTTGCATTAAGTTCCGTAATAATATGTCTATTCATCCATCACAAATACTATATTCACAGGACCTTGTAGTGATTGCCTCGTAAATACCTTCTCTTATCTCTTTGCATATGCTGCTCCTTGCTGTTTGCTGAAGTCCCCCCCGCTCCTCTGCAAACCCATCCCTCCGCGCTGGGAGGCAGGGAAGCTCCCCTGGTGCTGCCAGTGCTCCTGTCCCCAGCTCCTGCTCTGCCTGAGCCTGCCTGCGGCCAGGGCCCCGGCCGGGCTGTGCGGGGACACGTCCCTCCTGGGGCCACCTTCAGCTCCTGCAATGCCAAGCAGAGCCAGCAGCGCTCCGGCTACCGCTCTGCCCTCCCTCCCTCGCTTTCCAGCCGCTGTGCGTGGGACAAATCCTGCTCTTTGCTCCTCCCTAGCTGCTCCAGGAATGGATGCTGGGGGTAGGAACAGGGATGCCAAGCCGGACACCTGGGTCCCCTCCTGCAGCCACCGGGTTCGTGGCTTCTCTCTGAAGCCTGCAGCGTTGCGGAGGTGGCTCTGCAAGGATGCCTCCCCCCATCCTACCGTCCTTTGCACCCGGGCAGTGCCGGGGCCCTGAGGATGCTGAAATAGCCACCGGGGTGGCTCGGTGGGGCCGGGAGGTGAAAAGCTGGGAGGATGGAGGGGACATCCAGAGGCACCGGGAGGAGCTGGGCTGCTTTTCCCCTCCAGCTGGGGCAGGTGCAATGTGCCCCGAGGCAGAGGGCTCAGTTTTGCTGGTAGCAAGGATTAGCTGCACAGTTCTTGCTCCTTCCCCTCTCAGCTCTAAAGGACTCCCTGGAAAATGCCTGGCTAAAAAAAACCCGACCCCCCCTCCAAGCATAAAAAGCTTCCCTTGATGCGGAATTAACAACTCGGAGCTAAAGTTTCAGGGCTGGCCGACGTAGCTGCGGGCAGGGATTTTGCAGCCCCTCCTTGCAAGCCTTGCACAATGCTCCAGGTGCAGGGCTGGCTCCGCTCCCCAGGGTGGATGTGCCCCTGCGGGATGGGGGAGGGATGCATGGATGGCTGGACCAGGGCAGGTTGCTGGATGTTGAGGGATTCAGGCATTGGGATATCTCTGTGGTTGCTTGCAGAGCTCAGACCTTGAAGTTGCCTGGATTCCCCTCTGTCTCCCCCTCTGCCCGTCCTGCCAAGCTGGGATGTGGAAACATCCTTCCCAGCCTTTGAGGAAACAAAGGGAGGCTCTTTAAAGCCCCCCCTCAAGCAGGAATAAAACACCTTCCTTTTGCAGGGCCCATTTCATCGCTTGAAGTTGATCCCTTTGGGCTTTGTATTTCCCTTCTCAGAAGCTGAGCGCCCCATAGAGAAGAGCCAAAAGCACCCCGGGGTGCAAGAGCAGGGTTCAGGGGTCCTTCCTGGGAAGTGCAGCTTGGAGGCTGAGGGAGAGAAGCTGGTGTCCACAGTGCAGGTACAGAAGGCTTAGTGCTCACCCCTCCATCTGCCAGAAAGCCCTGCAACCCCATGGGCTCTCTGCATGCCCAGGAGACAGAGCTGCCTTCCAGAAGTGACCTCTGAGGCTGGATGCATCCCCAAGCGGGATGCAAGTGGAAGAAGGTGCGTTTTTTTTCTTGGGCTGTATCTCTTTGCATACTGGTGAGAGCACATCTTCCCCTGCCTCGTCCCCGCAGAGTCGCACCTAGCTGGTCTCTGYGGCAYCGATGGTTGGGAGCACCTTRCTGGRGTAGGAGATGCTGCCTAGTGTCCTGCATGACCCGCACCCCTGGTGCAGTTATGCACAGCACTTAGTGGGACCTCCCCTAAAAGGATGGGGWGCATCCTTTTGCCCCTTGGCTCTTTATGGCAATTGAAAACCTGTCATGTTTTGGTAGGGTTGCCGATGTGGATGTGGGCCTGGGGTTGTTGCTTCTTTTTTCTCCCTCTCGGCCTTCTGCAGGCTGCTTGGATACTGGGCTGTAGGACTTGCGCATTTGGAGAAAGCTCATCCAAGGGTTGCCACCGCTGCGGGATGGCACCTTGGATCCCACCACATGCTACACTGTGAAGCCTCAGGTTGCTCTCCAAACTGCAGCTCAAAACAGAGTCCTTTGGGCTGCTGGACTTGGAGGGACTTTGCAGCCTCTGGAATTTCCTTCCRTGATGGCCCCTGGGTCCCAGGAACACCTCACTGTGGTCCAGTGAGGGACCTGGGCAGGAGGTCATAGCTGCATCCCTCTGCCTGGAGAGCGGAAGGGAGACGAGCCGCATGCGACAGGAGTTGGACACTGAAGACTATGYCTGTAGGATCCATGCAGGAAGGTTTTTGTTTTTTCCTCCCTTATAATGGATTTGCTGCTCTTGCCTGCCTTTGCAAGGCAAATAGCTCGAAGAGATGCCTCTGAATGAAAATAACAACTTTTAGGACTAATTTCTCTCTGCATAATGTCTCAAAGAAAGCAGGAAAAGGAAATGGCAAGCGGGCRTAATTAAGTAAGTATTACCCATTAGGAAGGGGAAGCAGCTATCAAGTCGATTTCCATTTCCTTCTTATTTCACATGCCTGTTTTTTCTGCCTCTCCAGGAGGCAGTGTGTGGAGTAGGTCTCTCCTTAGCTTGGAGAAGTAGATAATCAGAACATGACGCGCTCCGAAGCTGTTTCCAAAGCRTTCCAAATCAGGGCTAAGCTGAGGATTTTTAGCATTCTCACAAGCCCAACCGAGCTCTCCAGCTTCTGTGGGACCTAGCAGGGATTTATTTCCCATGTTCACGGAGGGGAACTGAGGCACAGGTGGGTAGCAGGACTTGCTTAGGTGCATATTCTTGGTGTGTCTCACCTGTCTGCACATATTTCTCTTTATTTCTCCCATTCAGTGTGGAAGTAGACATAACTCCTTGCGTCCTGGATGCTCTCCTGTATAAACCGGGGTTTTTGAAGTGTGAACTCATGGAGATGCCCTGTGTTGCACTGGGAAGCGCATTAGGGCTGAGCCCCCTCAGACACCACCCAGTCCATCCCTGCCTGACCCCAGAGCTCCGCCTTGTCCTTCTGGTGGTGGGACCCCAGGTAGACCCAGGTTGCTCTCCCAGTTGTGCCCTCTGTTGCCTGTTAGGATAACACGTTCCCGGTGTGGGTTGTAATTACGGAGCCATCAGCGGGTGACTGCAACACGTTTTGGCAAGGATGCGGGATGGATTACGCACCAGCCTGCAGGAGAACCGCTCGCCTCCCCCCTCACCTGCCCCCCCCTGCTCCCGAGTCTGTAAGTGGTGTTATTAAAGGCTGTCAGGAACTGCTGTCATTGGCACAGTCAATGGCTGACACAAGGCAGCCCTCAGACTTTGACTCATCTGGAGCACACGTACACACACACACACACACACACACACACACACGCTCTCTCTTATGCATGAGCCAGAGAAAAGGCAGTTTCTCAGATGCTATTTGGGCCCTTTTTTACATTTGTTTTGGAGAAGGAGTCTTGRTTGTCCTATTGCGCAAGGAGACTTTGGTTTTTCATTGCACCTCATTGCTAGCACGTGTCTGGCTCTCTCATTCACTTGCAGTTGAAACTGGGRTTCCCTTTTCCCAAATATGAATAGATGCATATGCACACACACATATATATAATRTATAAAACACACACAGTTATACACACATTTGCATGCACACGCGCAAAATATACATGGTTACAAAATGCCAATCTGTCCACCCTGGATTTTTTGACTAATCGGTGCCAGCTTTGCTAGCACACAGTTCAGGAAAGAACTTGCAAGTCCAGGGCGAGATCTCTAGAGGAGGAAGAGCAGCTTGCCTGCACGTCCAAGGTAGGGACACAGAAGGAGGGACTTAGGGCAAGCCCAGTTCCTTTTTCTCTCCCACTTTGCTGTGCTGTCCATCAGGCATCGGTGGGATTGGGGTTCTTCTAGCTTGTGGGGAGGAGATGTGGGGGAGAGAGAGGAGGGAAACCTTTGAGCTCTGGATTTCGCTCCACCACAGGACTGGTGCAATCTTGGAAAATTTTTTGTGTCTGGGAATGTGGCTTCCCGTGAGCTCAGCTGCTGTAAYGCTTTTCAGGAGCACTCAAGTGGGGCAGCAGCAAGTTGCCACGAGTCTGGAGCAGATCCCCAAGTGATTGTGACCAGCTGGCAATCTGGTTTCTTGGTCCTCGCTCTTGCATACACTTATGCTTGAGGAAGACCCCAACGGCCTCGTGCTCTGGCTGGTTAATGCAYGTGGTGCAGAGATGTGTTTCTTCCCAGCAGCAGCCCCATGCAGGCTGCTTTCTTGCCCTGTCACCTCTCCTTTTGAGGGGAGCAGGGAAGAGCTACCATCTGCATGTATGGATGATTTTCAGGCTTTTCGTTACCTGTGCAAGGATGGGGAAAAGTTGCAGTGCGATCCTTAAGGACTGTGCCCCTCAGCTTTGCAGYAGAGAGTTGGAAGGCGGAAGAAAAGGTGCTTTGCAAGCAGCAGTTTTATTTAGCGGTCGTCTTCTCTTGCATCTTGCTTCCCCTTCCCCAGTAACACAGACAGCGGAGCAGCTTTATTTCATAATAAACAAAAAGGTCTCCAGGTGCAGGTTTGTGTTTGCCTGTCTCTTCTCTGCCGYTCTCTGCTAGTTGGTGACTTACTTTGCCACCCATAATTAGCCTCTTTCAAGGTCTCATTGTTGCCGGGCTGAGGCAGAAGGTTATTACAGCAACCGCCTATTCTCAAACATGGAAAAATCCATCCCTTTTTGAGTTCAGTGTTAAGAGGGAGCAGATTTTAGACTGCAATATGTTGTTGCTGTATGCCTGGAGCTTGTCTCTGCAAAGGTCAGTCCCTCACACAGTTTGAGTAACTCCCCTGGTTTTAATTTGGCTTTTGCAGTCATGTCACTTATTTCTGTGGGGTGTCTGTCTAGGGCATTCAGACCCTGGAGTTTCCCGTGTTGAGGTGCTTGGGGATTCAGATTTGTAAGAAAACGTTCCTTTTCATGTAGACATTTTGCTGATACAGACTTCGTACAGCCTTTTTAATATGACTGTGGAAAAAAAATGAGCATGAAGTGAAGACAGAGGCAGACAAAAAGAAGGTCTTCCATTAGGGAATAAGACTTCTTAGCAGCAGCAGAGACCTCTGGTAGCCACGGGCTCAAGCCAGCTCGAGCTTCCCAAGGAGCTTGTTGAAGCTCCAGTGCAAGGGGAGAGAGAGCAGGGTCACGGGTATCTTCATCCCATAGCTCAGCGGTGAAGAAATCTGGCTAGGTTTGATCTTTGGTAGGATGCGAACCCACTTCTTTCACCGCTCAAGAGCGTGTCGCAGTGGTGATACAGCAAAGCGTTGCTCATGGGAACATCTGGGAAAAGAGGAGCCCCTGAGCGAAGGTTCGCTGACTTAGAGGTAGGGATGGAGGTGCCCATCTGCTGGCATGGCCACGCTCAGCTGGGCACCCCTGCGCATCGCGGGAGTGGGCAGGCGGCAGAAGGGACCTCTTTCGGGCCATGATGATGCCGTTACATGCTGGGTGAGAACTGAGGGGTGAAGATGTGTGTTTGAGCTTTCTAGGCAAAGGAAAGAGTCAAATACCTATGGTATATCAAATGCCATGCTCTGTTCCTATGAGACTGAGTTATTAGCGAGAAGGAAGCTGACCTTCTCCCATATTTATGAACTGAATCTCGTTTTCTTTGTTTTTGTGTATTTTTTTTCTTTTTTTAATCTCCACAAGCCTGTTACAGAAGGAGCTCAATACTTCAGTTCACAGGAAATAACACTTTTTTTCATTTTCTCCTTCAGTGGATTTATTTTTTTTTGGTTTTAATGCTGGTTCAGAGRAACAGGCTTTATTCCCTGTAGCTTTTCTGCTTTTCAGTTTGTTTGACACACTGAAAATGGACATTGCTGCAGATATGTGTGTGTGTCCATTAGCTGTCCTGAGGCCTGAGGGTATTTCCCRTTAAGGCTAGCAAGGGTGCATCTCATGGAGCTGAACAAACACAATATTATTTTAATATTCACAGCCCAGCAAGTTTGATAATTAAAAGTAGTCAGTGTTTCCCTTACTGCCACACAGATCTATCCTTTAATTTTCTGGCTGTCCTCTCTCCAGCCTTCACCAATACAGCATTTTCTGCATGTCCTTTCCTGCAAGAGCTGTTCTCGAGGATCTTTGGAGTAGCAAGTCCTTTGGAGCCCTACACAGAATCCATTTCCTTTTCCTCCCTTCTTCTGCCTGCAGAGAGCTGATTTTTGGACGCTCAAGAGCTCTGCGTTTCCTGAACATAAGTTCCTTGGAGTTATCTGAAGCTACTTTGCTGAAGTACATACGTGACTTTTGAAAACCTTGGCCATTGCATTCACATATATATATATATATTTTTAATCTGTTCTCTCTTCCCTCCTGTTTTCTTTCTCTGTCAGGAATCCAGCTGTGCAACATGTGGCACTTGTAGGACTTGGAAGGCAGGAAGATCAAGCAAACACAGAGCTTTCAACAGAAGAGATAAATTTCCAGAATAAATTCAAGCCACGTAGGCCCCGTCTGTTTTAGTTTTAAAGCCCCGCTGGTAGTGATGTGTGGGAGCTGTAGATATAAAGTAAAGGAGAGAAGAAGAGTTTATTTGTATTATTTCTGGCACCTTGGTAGAAAAATCTCTGTTCTGAGGTCATGGTGTTTGGCATAATGTCAGTCTGCATGGATCGCACCAGAGAAACTGCCTGTTGAGCGCTACCTTGCAGCGCGTTTTGAAGGCAAARAGAGGGGAATTTCTACACCAAGTGAGAGAGAGCGCTGTAGCTGAAAAGAGGAAAGTGCCGGATTTGTGGGGGCGTGTGGGATGCAGATGGCTGCAGAGGAGAAATGTCTCGTTCTTAATAACACATCGAATTGCGATCGCAGTTTTACATCTGTGTACGCCGTTAAGATTTTCTTCTCCCGGCCCTTCGGTGCTTGGCAGGGCCACAGCTGTGTGCTGCAGGCTCCTTTCGGATGAGGATTTCCTGCTTGCTGAAGTGACAGAGAACAGGTCTGAGTTTGATGGGCYCAAAGCGTTGAGCCATGGCCGATGTTGGCCTGGCTGGACCGGTGATTTGGTCTGTATGGCTTCCTCTGTGTTGCCTGAGTGTTTGTGTGTTGGCCAGCTGAGCAAAGAGGGATGCTATACGGGCGCGTTGCTTTTCGGAGAATTCTCTTCTCAGTGCTATGCTTTTGTTTTACTGAGTTAAAAATATRTATATAAGCCCTAAAACGGCACCCGGGTGCGCTCCCCAAATCTGCTCCGATAAGCTCGGTAGCGCCTGGTTCGGATCAATGCCACCAGCAAWGCAGACTGCGATTCCCTTCCCCTGCCCCCTGCCTTTTCCCAGCAGCTTGCAGCCGGAGCAGATTTACAGGCTCTCGCTCTTGAAGCTAGGGCAAATCTCAGCCCGTCCTCCCACCCGAGCGCTTACATCATGYTATTAAAATCCATCTGCAGCCACCCAAGCCTCCGCAGCCAGCCCCAGGCTGCGTGTCCCGGCCGCGCGGGAGCCGGGGGCTGTGGCAAGGCGCCGGGTGCTGCAGCCCCTTATCCGACGCCCCCGGGGCTGGAGCACAGATGACGCTCGCCATGAGCTTCTTACTCCAGCTGAAGCAGTTCTGACGGCATATGGGCATGGGTTTGCATGCTTCTCATGGTATTTAGGAAGCCTCTAGTGCTCTGRACTGCTTTCCAAATAGCCGGCGGAGTCGGGGAAGAGAGCGACAAACTCTGTTTTGGAAAGCGGCATGAGCAGAGAGAGGGAAGCAGGAGGAAAACGGGTGCAGGTTTGCCCGCTGCAATGGCCCACGGGGAGCAGAGGGCATGTGAAAAACAGTCCCTGGCGGATCTTAGCCTTTCCGCATCTGTGCATCTGCTTTGGGGTATTTCTTCAGGTCTTGCACCCTGTRCTATCAAGGCTCCCATTTCTAATGAGCGGGACTTCATGAGCAGAAATGACATTCCCACGCCCCCGTGTTGAAAATGCCCCTCGCCTGAGACACAGGTGCCTTTYGACTGTGTGTGAAGAGAGATGAACAAAGCAGATGGTGTTTGGATCTGGATTAAATTAGAGTTTGGGGTGACATTTTGCTTGCAGCTGACTGAGCAAATAAGCAACTTTCTTCTGGGTAGTATGACCCAGATTTGAAACCACAGGTTATTGCAAACCCATAAACTATCTGTTCYTTTGCAGACTGAAAGGACTCAGATGCTTGTTTCTGGTGCTGGGTTTTCTCTGTAACACCTATCCTAACCCAGCTAATGTTTTGTGGTGATGGATCTGCAATTATGAGGCTGTGCAAATAGCTAAAACAATTGCATCACTCTCCTTGTGGCTGCTCTAGGATGATTTGTTGATAGGACCAGGCATTTGTTTGTGCAAGCAAGGGGTCAGATCCTGCAAAGTGCAGTGCACCTGCAGCTTCCATTTACGTCTGAGTGTCTGGCCTAGGGAAGATGTTTATGAAAGGAGAGAGAGAGAATTTGCCTTTTACAGATGTGCTTGCAAGCTGTCTAGAAAGTGCCGTTGTTGATGGCAGCCTAAAAGCGTCTCCTTTCAGTGTTTGTTTGTGTGGGGAAATGCACATTTAAATTACAGAAAGCTTTAGCAGCAGAGGAGTTGGAGGAGACAGCTCCTCCCTTTCTCCCCCCTCCCCTGGCCCTGCACTGGATGACAGCAGCAGGACTCTGCTTCRTGTCATTTCGGGATGCCCTGGACGCTTCCATGCAGATGCACAGCTGAATACGGTGACCGCTGAACAGTTTAAAGTAGCTCCAACAATGACACTCAAGCGTATAATGCACCTATTCTGCTGATGCTGGCAAGTGCTCATGGAGTGGATGAGTTAAGACCGATGGGAATTTACAGCTCTGGAGCCGTTAGGGGATGTGTGTGCTCCTAAAACACTGCACCGAAGGAGACTCTAACAACGAAAATCAGCTGTAGAGGAGGTTCTCCTGGTGCTGTGCGCTTGGCTCTGCAGAACAGCTGGTCTTGTCGCCGTGGCACTGCCCTGGGCATCCAGTTCGTGGGCTGTGTTTGTGGCTCTGCCATGCTGACTCTGCGGGACCTTGGCCAAGTCTCTTCACCTCTCTGAGCCTCTGTCTCCCCGGGGTGTTTTTAGCCCGAAACTTTCCGGAGGTGGGGACTGGCTCTTAGCGGGAGTGTTTTGACTAGAGCCTCTGGCTGCCCTTGCAAGCAGCAGATGTGCTATTTTACCGGGGAGCTGGATGGATGCTTCAGGACGAGGTGTGAAGTGCTGGTGTGGACTGTGGCAGGACAGTGAAATAACAGTGGCATCATACCATCAGGCTCGGTGCCATCTGAGCCTCCCAAGTCGTCTGTGYGGTTTTAATCTATATACACATATGTACACTCCCTAAATGAGGGCCGCTGCTTCTGATTCTGTTGTCTTATAAATGGATAACTAACTCTAGGCTTGGCATTAAATATTGTTCTTGAGAAGGAATTGCAAGGGCATAGTATTGTCCTTTGTTCAGGGAGACCTTCTGCAATGTCTTCTCAATGCACATAGAAGGGTTAGGAAATATGTTGGATAACGTTGCCTAGGCAGCCTGTGTTTGATGTTATGGAATATCATTTGTCCCTTTATACAGTTAAGCAATTACTTTTTTTTTTTTTGCCCTTTTCTTTCTRTAGTTGCACCTTTCATTTTGATAAACATTTTCCAAGACCTTGAGAAAGACAGCATTGGAAACTTCTCCCCAGAATTTTAATTTCATGGAACTGATTTGTCCTCCACATGTGTCACCAGCTGGAGGAGACCCATCCTAGGGGAATCTGAAGACTCAGGAGCTATGGGATCCATGCCCCACTCAGGAGGAGGGGATGTTTCAGTTCTGCAATCTTTCCACATGTCCCAGTCTCTGCTCATATCCCCTTTCCCAAATTGTATCTGTGGCAATAGCTCAAGCTCTGTCTAATCCATCCTGGGAGCAGTGGAAAAGTCAAAACCTTTACACGCCGTGTATGGAATGTGATTATTAGATGCTGTAACTTGGTCAAATTTGGGTAGACTTTCAGGGAAGACCAGAAGATCTCCATGACAGCAGGAGAGGACRCTCCCAATTTTTAATGCCTGCTCCAGTGCACAGAAGTTTTCCAGTGAGATGGTGGAAAGAATATTACCAAGGTCAAACACAGGAAAAATTAAGAACCCACAAAAACTCCTTTTCTCCTAATTTAGTTCTCAGAATTGTCCAAGCCATTCTGAATGCAACTTTTTACAGAGATGTTAGCCTGAGGCAGACACCGAGTTGGGAAAATTGTCTCCTGAGTAGTTAAGGTTTGTCAAAGTAATGAGGACCTTAAAACCCAGTCTTAGAATAGAACATGTCAGGCAACCTGAGCTATAGGTGTTGCTACTACTACCCTGCACAATTATGCATGCACACACTGGCCTGCACAGGGTGTACAGGAATTGCACAATTCCATGCAAAAAAAAAAAAAAAAGGCTGTCTGTAGGCTGTACAGAATAGATTTGCTCATCTCCTTACAAATGAAGCCTGTATTTGTGTATACAACATATCAGCTCTCTTATAATCTTTTTGTTAACAAATATAGCATGTGATTATCTTTTGTCTATATTATCACGACTCTGTCTCTTGTCTATATCTGACCCTAGCCATATCTGTCCTCTCTGGCTCAGCAGTATCTTGAGACTGTCAAGTATGATTTGGAGCTAGTTATGCTACAGCAACAGCCGGGCAGGTCTCTAAGAATAACTTCCCATTGGCCTTTGTATGGATTGGCAGATAGCTAGGCTTGTCCTTTGCCTTGGGGTGACAAAGTCACTGGAAGAGAAAACTAGTAGCAAACTGGTAATAGTTTATTTACGTATTTTTTTGGAAAGAGGAGGGGGAGTTCAAGCTGTGCCACTGACTCTGCTGAAAGTGCTTGTTGCTCTCTTCCCACATCCTCATCACAGCTTATAAAATGGGGCATCACAGGACTGTGGTGGTGCTGACGTAAGGTATAGACATCAGACTGCCTTTTTCCCCCCCTGAAATGCTCACAAAGCCCCTGCTTATCAGGGTTGTGCCCACACTGCCTCATTATGGCTATCAGCAGAACAAGCACCGTCAGTCCCCCTTGCTGCTGCTGGGCTTGAAATTGTTTCGCAGCAGGATGCCTCTGCTAGCGTGCGCTTTGGGCTCTCCATCAGAGTCCTGTCGCCTCGTTCTCCTTTTGGATCGGGTGGCATCTGAGCCGTCCTTCAGCCCGACTGTCAAAAACTCCGAGTCAAGTGGGGATTTTAGCCAAAGAGCTCTAAGGGGAAGTCCTCTGAAGAGAACATCTCTCGTTTGGGCTATCTTGGTTTACTCGCAGGGGTTCTCTCTGAACACAGCAGCTGCAGTGAGCCCCACTTTATTTAGAACTCGACGAAAAGTACTTTTAAGTTAGTTTAGTTAAATTTTATACACCATTTTAAAGTAGTTTTTATTGTGTTTGTAAGGGAAAGGTCTCTGTGGACAAGTAAAACCTGCAGTAGATTATCGTTCAAAATATTGTGCTTTATTTTTTCATTTGAACAGAAAAGTTCTCTCTTTGAAGCAATTTCATACCTGCAGAAGATGCCTGGAATTTGGATCTGGTATACTTTGAAGCAGAACTATGGATGAGACAGCCTTTTGAGATCTCTTAAAGACCTTTTTTTCAAGACCACAGAGTCACAGAAATAGCAGAAACAGACTACTTTTACTTAACACTTGCAAGTTATATGCTAACAAGAATGGGACTTAATTGCCCTGGGTGATACAGAGAAATGACCGTCCCACATATGAACTGCTTAGGGGCTGAAAGACAGCACCTGGTTGGTGAAAGAGCTGGCACATGAAAAGCAGAGTGATAAAAGAAATAGCATGTGAGGGCCTGGGAGATTCATGGGTGCACAAAGACCCACCCACGAGTGTTTGTGCACTCAGTCCCTAGCCTTGGTCATAATTAGCATGTGCAGAGTAAATGAAACAAAAAGATGCATACTTCTTTCTTCTTAATCTCCAGTATAGTAGTCACCATAAAAATATTGCTAACAGTTGCTAAGCTTTCTTCCAAACTTTGGTACCCCTTATTCCTCACGGTGGTACCATCTTTGATTTTCCCAGTCCTGGTRCTTGCACCCTGGCCTATCCGTGCCTCTTTCAGGCTGCTTTGCTCCAGCTGCCTTTTGAATATGCAGTGAAGTCTCAGACCTTGAAGACAGGGGCTTCTTTGAAAGTGGTTTCCCCAGGTCCAAGTATAGATCTCAGTGCTCCAACAACCAGTGGATCAAGGTCTAAAGGTTTTGTTTTTAAGTCCCAGTTTTATCCTTACTGGTGCCTTATATAGGTCTTTTGGAAGAAATAGCAAGAGACTGTAAAGTCACTGTGAATGTTGAGTTACTCTCTGCACCAGGCTTTCGGGAAACAGATGAAGTATGGTCTCTATCTTATCGGATGTGACTTTTTGTGGATTTATACATTGCTAATCACAAGACTTCAGCATGAGATAGAGGACTTGTGTCTCACAGATCTTCTGAAGACTGCAAAGCAGAGGGAATCATCCACCCACTGGCATTCAATGCAACATAAACCATGTTGTATAGCCTGAGCCAGCATGAAAATAGCTGCCTGCTGACTCATGGAGAAACCTGAGGTCAGAGGCTCTTCCTTACTGTGTGGGGATCAGAGTGGTGTTTTAGGGCTCACTTCAGTAATGGGACAGATCCAGAAAATTTAAATGCTTGATTTGGGTACTCGTCAGAGGCCCTTATACCTGGAAGGGAAGTTGCAAGAGTAGCCTTGACTTCTGCAATGAAGGAAAAACCATTTTCCTCAAGGCTGTTCTAAAACGCTATAACTGAATTACCAGCTGGGAACACTTGCTGGGATTAAACCCAGTTCATGTTCTTTTCAGTATTCATCCCTTTAGGGGGAGGAGGAATGCTTATTCCTGTTGGCGTCTAAAGTCCCAATTCGATCAGGGTCTCCTAAACCATAAAGTGCCTTTTAATTTCTCTGCCGTGCCCTCCCCGTGAGATTTGCGTCTCAATTAAACACAGCAGCGTACCGCTACACAGTGGGAGAATGGAGCCTCAGGAGTGTATGGTGGCTTCCTTGGGGGGAAAAGAATGAGACTTTAATGCAGAGGTCAGCTTATCAATCTGTATTTTTCCCACTCAAAGTAGGAGTGCCAGTCAGTCAGCAGTGTTGGGCACTATTGTGACATAGTTTGGTTAAACTTAATGACTTTGTGTGCTTTTGCTTAATAGTCTGTTTTCTGGAGGTCTATATCGCCCCAGGTATTGGGATAAGGAATAATTTTAAGAGGTTTATCCTCAGAATACTTCGAGGAGACAGCAAAATACTGTTACCTGTGTTGTGGATATTGGAACTCACCCATGGAGACACACACAGAGTCTGCTCCAGAAAAGAGAATTTAACCTCGGTCTCTGGATTTGTAGGTTATTTCCATGACCACTCAAAACTCCATTCTTGTTTTGTGGCATTGAATATCTATGTTTTTCACTCGAGTCTCTGTGGAGCAAATTCCTGGAAGACCTCAGAAAACATTACAAGCCTCTCTGCTCTCCCTTCCAAGCAGAAAGGAGCACAGCTCTGACCTGCTTTTGCTGTTAGAAGAACTGGATAACTCAGTCTGAAATACAGGGAGAAAAAAATACCCGCATGCAGTTTTCTCATACAGGGGATCATGAAAGAAGGAAGAGAGGTCCCACTCGTGGCAAATGTTAATCCCATCACTTAATGTGCTTCAGGAGGATGTGCAGGTACCAAGATGATGGGCACCATCTGAGTACTTGAATAAAATAATCTGTGTGATGGGTATAAATTGTGCTGTTTCGCTGGAGCTTAAGTGCCTTGCAAACAACCCATTGCTGAAATTAATCTCTCTATTTGGGACAAGCCGCAGCTTTTGCTGGAGTCTGTTCATTGTGGCGAGCTCCAAAGAAAAGATGCTCTGAATCGGGATGTCTTCAAAGAGAGACTTGCCTTCAATTTCCGTCAGGCATTGGGCAGGTTGTAAGTTCGGGGAGAAAGGCTTTAGCTGAAGTTAGAAGCTGGTCTTTGTTGAGGGAGTTGTCGACAATGTCTCCATATGAGTTTTCTCTCTGTGTCAGCTCCCAAAGAAAAGCTTCTATCCATGGTAATCAGGGTTTATTAAAGGAAGCCAGGAAAAATCTTTAGCTGAGATTAAAGGGATTGTGTAGCTGCACTTGGTGCTGAATTGCTGTGCCGTGGCTCCGTTGCTGGGAGTCTGCCTAGTCAGCATCTGTGCACGGCCTCCCGTGTCCCAGGAAATGAATAGCTGTGCCTGAGCGGAGCAAAAGTAAACAGAGGAGTGCGCTGCCAGATTAACACTGGGCTTCATTAGCTGCTGAGCCCGTGCGGCGGGCATTCCCTGGTAGCCCTGGGCACGAGCAGGTGTCTTCCCAGCCAGGTGCTGCCCAGTGGAGAGCACACCGGGGGCCATCTGAGCCCATCCCACCATCGACCAGGACCCCGGGGTTGTGGCTGACCCACCATGTAGGAGGAGGCAGTTGGATGTGATTCCCTCCTGCAGTGCTGGCTTTGGGCACGTTTCGGTCCTGCTGTAGATTTTAACTGGTGTTTTTGCTCTGAGCTCCTGGCTGCAGCAGGCCGCTGGGTGGGTTTTGCTTCCTTGGCTCTTTCCAGTCAGGCTCTCATGCCTGACTGCTCTGGTGAGGCCCTGAAGTCTTGCTGCTGACCTTGCAGTGTCCCTGCTGCTGAACGTGGCTATCACAGGGGATCTGCTGATTCAAACCTGTCTGCCACCTTTCATGGAAGGAGGGCTGTGTGCACGTGAGACAGCCAAATAGGGAGATGCTGTCGTCTCTCATGCTCACCCTAGGACATGTTCCTTTCAGGGGCTTCAATGTGCTTCCTCAGACATAAAGCATCCGTCTTTACCTTTTCCCCTTGAAGCTTCCTGGGTTGTGAGGATGGATTCAGCACACTCTGACTTTTCCATCTAGTAACACAGGCACCAGATGAGTTAAAAGGAGCTTGGAAAATTTCTTCCTCTTGAATTTGTGCGCATTTGCACTTTTCTTGTCCAGGGCCCCTTCTCCTGACCAGAGGGTTGCAAGTTTTGCAGTCTTGGACTGTTCCCGGGAGAGCTCAAAGCAGGACCACGCTGCATCCTCTACCTCGGTGGTCTTCAATCTTTTTGGAAATGGTTGACAACAGTAAACAAGTAACTACACTGTAAAGTAGTATCATAACTTACTGTCCTTGAGGTGGAAACTAGTCCTTAACCTGAACTGTGTGAATTCAAAGGTTCTTATGGGGAATATGTTATTTGCAAGCTATAGACTAGCGATCCTAGGTCTAAAGGCAAGAGTGTGGAGCAAGATCTTATGTGGGAGATGACTCTGAGACCTTCCTCTGACATACCCGGTGCTGACTGTGGACAGAGATGGACTATCCCCTGGATAGAGTCTTGTATGAACCAGATGGCTTTGGGAGAGGTCTTCCTCTGCTCCATTTTCATGCCCTGTGGAGGTTCAGATCTGGCGTAGCTTTTCTTTTGGAGGAAGAATGATATCTTCCTTTGGGACCTCTGGATGTCATGAAGGTTGTGTAGCATCACTGCTTGAACTGTGGTCAGAGAAAGAGGTAGCAGGATCTCTGCTCTTTCATGCTTCAAGGAGATAAGAAACTCAACCAGGAGATTCAGCCTGGAGGTGATGCATTTAGAGCATCCTTATGACCTGTAGGGTCCTCTCAGCACAGCTGCTGTGTGTAAGGAATCCAGCAGAGCAGAGGGGCAGCTGTTTGAGTAAGGGAGAAAAGGGAGGGTTGGGTTCCACCAAAAGATCTTCCCTTACTGATCTCTGGGGCTGTGGAACCTGCGTGACCTCCTTGGGTATCTTGGGCACATTTGTGAAGAGGCTGTTGAGGGCAGGAGCCACGTAGAGCCATTCAAGGGGACAGTCTGGTCTCGCACGGGAGTCCTGCATGCTGGGTCAGATATCACTGCTGGCTACATCTTGGGGGAAATGGAAGGTGAACCTGGTCATTGTGGGAAGCCAGTTTGGGTTTATTTTAGAAATACCCAGATCAAAGCCTAACTCCAGACCTCACTGTCTGCTCAGTGAGGCCTTTTGTTTATTTGTGCTTTTTTTTTTATAATTAGTCTCTTGCAGGCCAAGCAGTCCAAGAGACGGGGTATGTTTGGCACCATGTTATTTGCCTTCCCAGCTGCTATAATTTTCCCCTGTCCAGATGTGGGCAATGAAAAGATATGCATAAGTCCTGCCTGGTGCATCCTCTGAGGGGTAGTACAAACCCTGCTTTATCCCGCAAGCTAAACAACCAGTCCTCCTTGCCTCTGCCCTCTGCTGTTATTTATCAATTAACCCAATTGCAAATTATAGCCCTTAGAGGCTCCAGCAGTGACTGTGGCTCCAGGATGGAGGGCGCAGGGCAAACAACATGAGCAGACAGATGAAAAGGAAAGGTTGAGTGCCAGCAGCTCACAGAGAGAAAAATCCCTCTCCCAGGGTTGCTCAGCCGGCTGCTGGAAGACAGCAAGATAACCCCAGGCTCCCAATTTCCCAGCTTTGCCCCAAAAGTCTGGTGAGAGGCTGTTCCTGTGCTTGCCCAATGGCTGCCAGCACTGGCAGACTGTCGAGGCTCTTCCCTCTGCAGATGAAGATCTTCCCCCATGAAGTTCACTATATCTGAAGTGCCCTCGTCTGCTGCAAAAGTGACGCCTTACCTAGCCTCTCCAGAGTCTCTTCAGTTTCCAGATCAAATTTACTGGCTTTGCAAGGAGAAAGGTTCTCCTCCCACCCCCCACCCTTAAATGTGGGAGAGACTCACCTTTGTATCTCAAAGCCAGTCAGGTTTCTCACCTGCTTCAGCCTCAAAGATTTCGTGGCTGGAGCGTATCTCCTTTTACGCTGTGCCGGACACTTATTTTAATGGGCAGATTTTCTTTTGTTGTTGCAACTCAAGTCCCAGCCTCTGTAATGACCTCTGGGCAGATGGCTCCTGTTGCAGAACAGGGACTTTTAGTTCGCTCTTCAGTTTATGGGTCATGGCAGTTCCCATTTCCTTGTCCTGCAGCTGTGCTGACTCTGCAGGGCTAAGAGGAGCAAAATATAGTAAAATATACGGGTAAAATAGATATCTTAGTAGTTTAAAAGAATAATTTCTTCCTAGGTCTGTCTGGTGCCTGATCAAACCAGTGTCTGTTAGAAACATGGATCGTAACTTATAAGTGACGGGAGCCGGTGTTCAGGGTCGCCACGTGATGTTTCTGAAAGCAGGACTCAAACAGGGCCAGCTTCTCTCTTCTGATACTCTCTCAGGGATGGACTCTTTTGAAAGAGGAATCGTTGTGCTGGGAGAGCTCATCCCGTCGCCACTCTATCCATCATAATAAAGGTTATTAAAAGCCCTGCGTGACTGCCCTGTGCATCCCTGCAGAGAATCCTCTCTTGCTGGCAAGAGAGTCTTGCGAACTCTGCAGTGTAAGCTTAATTTTATTAAATATTTGTTTGACCAGAAAGGAGAAGCGGGACAGGATAAACATGCCTAAAGTAAATGTAAAATGACCTTTGGCTGTTGTCTATCAAATGCTCGGCGCTGCTGAGGTAGGGAGGGCAGTGGAAGGTGAAGGTGATCACACAACTGCCTTGAAATTCTGGCTACTGTGAGAATTTTGAAATATTTTGGCAGTGGATGCTCTATAAGCCCAGATTTACCCTTTATACTACCAGATCTAATCAGTATACAGGTCAAAAGAAGACAGGATTTATTCGCTTTAATATTTCTTGAAGTAAATTTTGCAGTTCCAGTGATGTTAGAAGACTTACACAGACTGGAAAAAGCTGTGAATCCAGACCTGTATCACTGCCACATCTCCCGTCCTGCTGGGGTTTGCAAACAGAATGATTTCTACCTGCCTCCTACCCTGCACAAGGGCTGGCTGTCATCATCTTTGCTTATCTAGTGACACCCTTGATTTCAGCAAAGTCGCTCTTTGAGGGAGATGATAGGACACCAGCCCATAAGCAGTGGATACAAATCACGAAGATCTTTGGAGCTAGAGTTTGGCTTGTGTCTTTTTTAAAAGCAAGAGGTGTTCTGTGAAATTCTGATCCAGATGTTAAACAGGGAGGAGAGGGGAAGAGGCCTCAGCCCGTTGTGTAGCCAGTGCTTAGCAGGGAGCTCTGCTGGTGAGACCTGAGGCAGTAAGACGCCATCTCCCACACGCTCCGCAGGGCCAAAAAGGGCCAAGGCTGCTCTTGATACTGAAGCAGCCATGAAAAGGAGGAGGAGGAACAGGAGGCAGAGGGATGTGTTGAATGGGAAAATGCATTTCCATGGTGCAAAGACGGTGCTTGGTGATGTGCTTACCAAATTACAGAAGTGGTTTGAACCCCTTGTAACTCCCACCACTCTGGTTAAAACACAGGAGACTTTAGGGACTCAGGAGTGCAAGGAAGTCTCCTTCCCTCTCTCTAGTGTGTCACTGGTCCCTGGACACCAGTGCCTTTTGCCTCGGGCTGCACTGAAAATTGCGATGCAAAGGAGCAAAGCTGGGCTGCTAGTTTTCCTGCTTCACGGTTCTTTAGACTTTATTATTGCTGATAGTTATACAACCCCTTTCTCCTCAGCACTCTGAGATCATCGGTGGAACTGTAGCTCTCTTTTAGATGATTTCTTCTTGGCTGTGCTGTGAGTAGAAGGTAGCCTTGCGGTAAGAGCCCAAGGGAGAGTGGGACCTGGTGCTCAGTTCCCTCTGCTTGACTGTGCTCACTGTAGATGTGGTTCTGCATGCTGGCAGACCACACTGTGCTCCAAGCTGGACAGGCATGAAGCAGCTTTGATCTGGAAGCCACAGAGAGCCTGTTCAAACAGGCCTATTCTGGACCAACATCTCCCTGAAAGGATATTAAGCTCAGACCAAAGCTCGCTTCTTCCTGGCTAACTTGGAGGGCTGCAAAAGAGCTCAGTATCCATCTGGACCTCTCCCTGTAGGCAGGTCCCTGACCTTCTCCAGGCTTCAATCCCTCATCCAGAAGAGCAGAATAGTAATCCTTCTCATGTCCTGTCTTCTTAGATAGCAAATAAACGGTTGGGTCAAAGCTGGTAGTGCAAATAATAATATTGCTTGATGTTTCTACCATTAGCCTTCTGCACAGATCTAGCATCCAGTGGATTTGTGTGCTGCACCATGGGGCACATGTTTGTGTAATGGACGGTAAAAGGGTGCAGATTTATTTTTCTGCTATGTGATTTCTGCTCTTTCTACCAGCATCTTTTCTTTCAGGAGGGTTGCCTTTGTGCTGGTTTTAAGTAGAGAGCTCAGAGACGAGAAAGGGAGGATTAGCAATTAAATACGCTCAGATGATGGCATGGTTGTGAAGGAAGGAGGAGGAAAAAATACTCCATAGTAATGTACTTTTGTTTTCTTTTCTCTTTGCTTGTAGGACAAAATCTGCCAGGGAATTGGTGTTTTGAAGACACTTACAGCATTCAATCCTTGTTCCCTTGGGAATACAAACTTTTCTAATCATGTCACCGGCCATGTGGAAATGGACTTGCCTGGTTTCTCACCTGCTGCTATCTGCCACAGTGTCGTCTCTTGCTAGGCAGCAGCCGATCCACCCAAAGAGGCCCTTCATCACTTTCACTGGAGACCAAGCAGAGGGGACCTTTAATCACTTGGTGGTTGATGAAAGAACTGGGCACATTTACTTGGGAGCTGTCAACAGGATCTATAAACTCTCCAGTGACTTGAAGGTCCTGGTGACCCATCAGACTGGTCCTGATGAAGATAATCCCAAGTGTTATCCTCCTAGGATAGTTCAAACTTGCAATGAACCTTTGACGCCCACTAACAACATCAACAAAATGCTCCTCATAGACTACAAGGAAAATCGGTTGATAGCCTGTGGGAGCCTTTACCAGGGCATCTGTAAGCTCTTGAGGTTGGATGACCTCTTCAAGCTGGGAGAGCCCTTCCACAAGAAGGAGCATTACCTCTCTGGGGTGAACGAGAGTGGCTCTGTTTTTGGAGTCATTGTTTCTTACAGCAACATGGATGACAAGTTGTTCATTGCCACTGCTGTGGATGGCAAACCTGAGTATTTCCCCACTATTTCCAGCAGAAAGCTCACCAAAAACTCCGAGGCAGATGGGATGTTTGCATACGTCTTCCATGACGAGTTTGTGGCATCTATGATCAAGATCCCCTCGGACACCTTCACCATCATCCCTGACTTTGATATCTACTACATCTATGGCTTTAGCAGTGGTAACTTTGTCTATTTCCTAACTCTGCAGCCTGAGATGATTTCACCACCTGGTTCCACCACGAAGGAGCAGGTTTACACCTCCAAGCTAGTCCGGCTGTGCAAGGAGGACACGGCCTTTAACTCCTATGTTGAGGTGCCCATTGGCTGTGAGAAGAATGGGGTGGAGTACAGGTTGCTTCAGGCAGCCTACTTGTCCAAGGCTGGAGCCATCTTAGCGAGGTCTTTGGGTGTTAGTCCTGAGGATGATATCCTCTTCACAGTCTTCTCCAAAGGTCAGAAAAGGAAGATGAAGTCCTTGGATGAGTCTGCTCTTTGCATCTTTGTCCTGAAAAAGATCAACGACCGCATCAAGGACAGACTGCAATCCTGCTACAGGGGTGAGGGGACATTAGATCTGGCCTGGCTCAAAGTCAAGGACATTCCCTGTAGCAGTGCGGTAAGTCAAGTGTCTAACCACCCAAGCTTAACTTCTTCATGTGCTTGTAGAGTGGGAGAGCTTAGAGCATGGCTCAGTGATTAGGGCAGGGAGCGAGGAACTGAGCCTGCTTCATTTCAGTCCTGGTTCTGCCTCCAGCTCACCACACGACCTAATTTAACCAGTTCATGCCTCAGTTTTCTCATGGACGAGCAGAGGAAGGTATCACTTTCTGACTTCCCAGGAATGTTATGATTGCTAATGAATTAAGCCAAGGAGCCTTGCAATCTTTAGGAGGAATTGGCCTGCTTTTGCTTTTTCACTATGTAATTCATTCGGGGTGAAATCATGCTTCCTTCTGAAGCGTTGGCTCATACCTTAACCAAAATAGGATTTAGATAATGTCAACGCCTTGCGCTGGTTTCTGTGTCTGCTGGTGGAATTTTATCTCCCTGAGCTGGAGCTGGAGTAGGATTTGTTCAGGGAGCTTTGTGAAGCTGGGGCTTCATTCCTTCTAGGGCTAAGAAGCACTGGTCATTAACCACCAAAGTCCCTTGTCTTGCTGTTTCTAGTCAGCTCTGCACTGTCTGTGCACTGAAAAATTAAGGCCTGACTACAAATCAAGGTTTAAATGCTGCAAGATTTAAGGGCAAGACTGGGGGAGAGCTTGGTCTACCTGACCTACAAACGGTCTTAAGAAAGTGTTTTAGTTTACTCTGTCAATTCAGTAAAGTGTCCTTGCAGAAATCCACGTCAGCCCAGCTGGTATAGGGCTGCCCTTGATATAATGCACAGAAATCAGCATTACAGCCTGCACTGCACCCAGGCTGCTGTAATAGTCGCCTCTCTGGGCTTTGATTTCCATCCTTAATTAGCTCTTTCAAGTGAGAGGCAAGTTCAAGTCTGAGCAAAGGGAATACAGAGAAACACCAGAGTGCTTTTCTGCCCCATAATCTCATGGCAGAGGCAGGACTCGGGGTAGGGGATTGCTCCAGCTTTTGTTTGCACTCAGGGCTCCTTTGCTGGGGGATCCCTGCTGCTGCTCCTTTGCTGGACAAGGAAGAGCACAGAGGGAAACTTCACTGCAGGGAGACTGATCCTGACTTACTCTGTCCTAATTCCCCTTTACACCTGTGCCCTCAGCAGCATTGTGTGAGCTCACGCTGCTCTCTCAGCCCCACGCTGGCGATGGGGAGGTTCAAGCCCTTCCTTCAGGGGGATCTCTTCTGTCTAGACCTGACTCAGTAGCAAAACTCCCTGTGGAGTATTGCCCAGGGAGACAGGCTGTGCCCAAATCTGGCTTTGATTTTTTTTGTTTCGCCTCAAGGCCTCTGCACATTCAAAGAGCTGCCTTTAGATTTAAGCTGAGAGTTTCCCACTGGAGTTACTTTCTCGGGCTGTTAAGTCTCTCCATGTATTTGCAGATCTACTCTGCTTGTGCTCCATACTGATGCTTTTAACATTGGACCTCTTGAATCAGGAGGTTTGGAGCCCGTCAGTCACTTGGCTCCTGTGGCTTTAGACAGGAACAAAAAGGCCAGCAGCTCTCTTGCGCCCCTTTTGGTGAGTCCTGGATGAAGACGACTGATAGGATTTGGAGGGACAGGATTGCAGATGTTGGGGAGAGGACAAGGAACGAGGGTCTGGGTGACACAAGGGGGGAAAACCCCTAGATCATCTTTGTGACTGCATTTCTTCACTGTAAAGCAGAGATGTTAATGTTTCCCAGCTGGAGAAAGAGCCTGGAGAGCCCTGAAAAAAACCCATAAGTCTGAAAAATGTAACTGTGGACTGTGCTTTCCTTAAACTGAATTTACTTAGAGCTGCTGGCAAGCCCTGTCCGAATTCAGCTGTGCTGCCTGAGGGATGAGGCATTACTGACTTGGCTGCTATAAGGTTTGCAGAGTCCAGCCA
The DNA here is from genome assembly GCF_003343035.1 of Apteryx rowi. Classification (NCBI taxonomy): domain Eukaryota; kingdom Metazoa; phylum Chordata; class Aves; order Apterygiformes; family Apterygidae; genus Apteryx; species Apteryx rowi. The sequence goes on from NW_020451204.1 coordinate 1,854,052, forward strand.
CTAAACTTGGAAAACATTTGGTGGTTGGTGAAGTATTTTAGAGGCTGGATACATGTCCACCAAGCTTGGAAAACATTTGGTGGCTGATGAAGTATTTTAGAGGCTGGATACTTGTCCGTGAGGGCCTTGTCTCCTTTGATGATGTCCTGATTGCCATTGCATTGCTGCTCTCCCTTTCAGCGCATGCACCTGTAGCAGGTATAAAAGTGATTACAAAGCCACCAGTGTGACTTTTGCTGGTTTATGTGGGTGTCAAATATTTCTGTGCTAGTGCAGATAGAGACTTAGCCTGCCTGTGCTCAAGGCTGGAACTGGGCTTCAGCTTTGCTGTCCTGCCTCCAGCAACCGAAATCCTGCATGTGAACAGACAGAGCTGATACACTTGGCAGTGAGCAGATGGGTAGAGAGAAGCGGTGGGAAATCTCCATCAAGCATAGCAGAGAAACACTGTTAGAAGACATATTCCAGCCCTTCTTTGTGATATTAACTGTAGGGCCATGGATTCTGGAGCAGGGCTCACCACACTGTCCTTGCATCCTGGTGCATGGTCAGGTCTGGCTTTTGGCATCATATATTTTCTAGCAGGGCAATAACTGACTCAGAGAGTGTCGTGTGTGAATCTGCTTCTGTTTCTGCCTTGGTGTAATGCTTGTTCAAGGCCACTTCAGGGCAAATGAAGTCTCTAGGGGACCATTCTTGGCACAGCTCTCCTAGCCTGCAATATGCACACAAATAATTGCAGGGAGGTGGCCGCACAGCGCACTTGGCCGGAGCAGGAAAGCGCAGAGTCTGCAGCTTCTCCGGTCAGACAGCTTTGCTGGTGCAGCTGGAGCTGGGACAGCTGAGGTCAGGTAGGACCTGGCGGCGAGCTGGCCTGAAAGCACTGTGTCTCACGGTCAACCTGTAGTGGGAGACGCTGGGTCTCCAGATGTCCTGCAGAATTGGATGTCCTTGAGACTTGCCCTGGTCTGGTTTGCAAAGCCGGTGTGATGGCAAAAGACTGAAGCATAACTGTGTAACGAGTCTGTGCCTCTCGCATGCTGATAACGCATATATGTGGGAACTAAACCAGGGGCTGCGGGTTTCAGCAGTGCGACAGCAGAGCTTTCAGACTGGGAGACACGAAAGCCCGTAGATGAATGGAATATTGTCAATGCATGTTCCCCCTTCCATCCCTGTGTTATAGCTGTCCTGTTAATCTTCAGCATAAATCAAGGAAACCTGATCAATTTTTATGACTGGGCAGCTGATTTCCAAATTGGTGATATTCACTCAGGTGATGAATAGTTCCAGGTAATACCTCTCTGGTTTTCTTCTCTGTCAGTACCTTGCAAATACATGATAATAACTTATATTTAAATGGTATACTTGACCCCAAATGCTTAGAAATTCATACAATCAGAGAAAAATGGGACTGGGAAAAAAGAGCCTTATGAGGTCATCTGGTTTGCCCTTCTGCCTTACTTATAGCATTCTTGACAGATGTTTGTCTCACCTGTTCTTAACCTCCGGTGATAGAGATTCCTCTCTCTCCCAGATGATCTGTCTTTGCTGCTACGAAGCTTTTCCTTATGTCTAATCTAAATCTCCTTTCCTGATATTGAAGCCATTACTACTTTCATAGCCACAGAGAACACATTCATCCCCCTCCTCTATCTAGCAACTGCTTTGCGCATCACTGAAATGCGACAGCTCCTGTGGTGCAGCGCTGTGCATCAGTCTGTGCAGCACAGTGAGCAAGGCTGTACAGAAGTGCAGGGTGTTTGCAGAAGGAAGGGTCATTCAAGGGGAAAAAAGGTGTTTTAAAACTGAAAACAATCTTCATGTTGGAAAAAGAAGTCCGTGATTCAAGCATGCTTCCCAAGCTTCGTAATTAACCAAAAGCACTTTTGATACCATTGTGAAATGCTGGATTTTTTTTTAAAAACAAAGCCAGTCTGGGAGGAGGATGGAACTGAAAATGGGCCTTTTCAGTACAGGACTTGATCACTGATTGATTTTTAGTAGTATGGAATAGGATTAACAATAGGTGCATTTTGAAACCCACTAAAAATTGCTCTACAGGGAGACTCAGTCATTGAGTCAAGGGAATCTTTCCCACTGCTTCAGGGAATGGGCAGCTGAACTGCTGTGTGGGACATCCAAGGATGGAGGAAGAAGAGGAAGGTGTTGGAGACTGAGTGTGCCAGGGTCTACTGGGGAGGTGTGGATCCTTGCTGGAGCCTTGGCTTACAATGAAGCTCCAAATACGATGTCTTGCCAGCATGTGATCCCAGCTGTCAGCTTAGGAACTGGTTCCAGCCCAGGGCTGTTATCCTGGGAGATCCCAGGCTCTTCATCAGCCTGATCTGACTCACAGCATCACCTGCCACACTGCAGACTAACAAACTCAAGTCCCTGAAATGAAAAGGTGTCACCTCCGTCACTGTAGCTTTTACCGGATACACAGTGCAAATATCTGTCCAAGATAATCAAAGTGTCTGTCCCCAACTATTGCCTGGCTTCTGCCTGTTGCTGGTATTTTCTTTTTCTTTTGGCAGGAAATGGAGTTTGACTGTTCAAATTACTGTATTCAATCTCTTCCTGTTTTTCATGGCAGCGTTGTCACTTGGGGGAGAAAAGAAATGTTTTTGAAGCTGACCAGCCAACAAAAGGCCTTGTGTAAAGAGCTGGGCAATATTTTCCCAACACTTTGCTAATGGAGGGCATGCGGGGTGGTGTATTTGGGATGCGAGTCGCTGGCTGATCAGCGACTTGGCTACGAAGGCTGCTTCTGAAAAGATGCTTCAAGGCGCTGCTGCAGTTAGCAATGCCCAGACTCCTGTGAGTCCTACGTCCCCTCTGTAGGTCTGTTCCTCCCATGGGCTCCCTCTTGCTTTCCCTGCAACCTTCCTGCCCATCTCAGATGCTTCATGGAGCAGGGGCGCTGCTCGGCCTTTGGGCCACGTGGTGTGCAAGCCTGCTTCATGCCACCAGGCTAGGACGGGACATTCCTAGCTCCAGCGACAGAGGACAGTGTATATGGTATAAGATAAAGTCAACTTGACTCCTGACGCTGCTGGCAATGGGGTGGCAGCTATTTTGCTAGAGGTTGCCTGTTTCTTTAATTTCTTCTTCCTCCCAGGGGTGCGTCAGCTCGCATTTGTCGTTTCTGGTGTTAAAAACACACAGGTCTGACCAAGCACCTCTGAGATGCCGAGATGGGGAGCAGTGTTATCCCTGTTTTAGAGGAACGGTTGCTAAAGCGCAGTAAAACGTGACTTGCAGCTCAGCTGCTGAATCCTGGTGCTGTGCCCAAAGGTCCCAACTGCTGCGGGAAGAGGGAATAGCATCCTTGCTGTTGAGTTCCTCTCTAGCAAGGGGGATAGCAAAACAGATTCTTTTTTAAAAAGAAGAACATGGCCTGGAGTTGCTGGAAAGGGGGGGCTATTCCAGGGGGCTAGGAGAAAAGTTGCTTTACTATTAAATAAAAAAGAAAAAGGGATTGCTGTCTCTACCTGTCATTTACCCCACCATTTTCCCTTAAAAGAGAAAGGTTGGGGTGAAACAGAATGTTATTTATTTTTTCTTAGCCCCTGAAAAAAGGAATACACGGAAGGAGGTCCACGTGGTACTGTTGCTTTGACATTTTTCACACCAGCGCCTGTCTGTTTCTCCCAGCCTGGATCGGATGGGTATGTGAGCCTGCCTCTTTCCCTGGGGAATGACTCACAGTCACAGGAGCAAGCTATCGGTTTCATTAGACCTCGTAGTGTCACTGGGCTATCGTAAGTAAATCTCTGCAGGGTCGACGCCACTCGTGCCAGCACGGTAGGGTTTTTTTGTTCATCTCTGCTGGATAAACCACATATGAGAGTTTTGCGTGTGCTCCTTCAGTCCAAATTATACAGGCCTACGTTGTTGATCCGAAGGTCCTCCTGGGTTTCCTCGTTGCTACTCTGCTACGTCCTCTTGATGGCATGCCTGTCAGCTGAGTCTGACCRTCCGCCGTGTCTCTTAGCCAGGCTAAAAACAAGACGTAGTTAGTCCAAAACTGGAAGCTCGTATTTCCTCCCTCCTGGGAGATCTGCCTTCAGGACCCTTGAAGCTTAGAGGACCGCTTCCCGGCCAGCTTTTAAGGGTGCTTTCCTTGTTCTTGCTCTGAAGACGCGAGCAGGAGCAGGAACCGAAACATGGCACAGGGCCGTCTGCGCGAAGCGGGCAGGCTCAGAAATGCGGCAGCGCCTCGCGGGGAACGCTCGCTGGAGACTGCGAGGCGGCGCAGGCGGGCTTGTGACTGCCAGCTCCGTGTTTGTGCGGTGGGTCACATCAGTCTGCACTGGACGGCGCTGCGTGCGTGCGTGCGTGCGTGCGGGGCGTGTTGTCGGAGGGACTGGCTGAGCCCAGCAGCTCTGATAAGAGACGACAGGCGTCCTCCGTCGATGCCGCGAGCCGGAGGGGAGCGGAGGCTTTGCTGTAGGGGCAGTGCGGACACGCGGGTGAGGCGCTGGCCTGCGATGTCCATCGCTCAGCTCCGCGATTTGCAAGTTTCCCCCGTCCACCTTCTCGCTCCTGATTTCTCCGTCTCTCGAAGGCCTGACTGTTGCCTCCCCTGCAAAACTGACGGTGCTCTGAGGAGAAAGACACTTAATCGGGGAGAAATGTTGTTGCCTTGCTGCACGGGGCAGCTCGGGCAAGAGCAGAGCAAGGAGCTCTCTCCAGCAACGTGGCCGGCGTTTCCTGTGGTTATTGCCAGGGGTGGAAGCGACCAGAGGTGTTTGGTGCGGTGCTCCCCAGGCTAACGGAGAGCAGCTGAATTCAAATCTCCACCTCTCCGAGCAAGGTCTTGGCTCCTCTGTAACCAGGGTTAGGGAAGTCTCCCCACCTCTTCCTCTGGGAGGCAACTAGGCAGGCTCCTTAACTAATTAGCATTAATTCACTGATTAGCATGCCCAATGTTCATGGTCTGCCAGGGACAGGACAGTTGAGGCTTAATGGAGTTGTAAGGTCTCAGCGCTGGGTGAGCACAAGACTTCTCCGATAACTGTGAGCTCTCAGTTCAGCCTGGGCATAGCTTCTGGCATCCTTCCGGACATCCTCAAAAGCCCACGGCTAATTCGGGAGGACATGCAAATGCCAACCTGATGAGCGCTCATTTGCATGGCTTCTCAGGCACTGCGTGGATTCATCTTCACTTCTTCCTTGGTGACAGCCGTTCCTCCGAAGTGCCACCGCTCTGCTTGGAGCCAGCGGGGATAAGGACACTTCCCTGTCTCTGTAAAGTACTTGGCACTCCAGGCAGGAAAAGTGGCTTTGGAGGCCCTGGGGAAGAGAAAAACAAAAACTCTTAAGCACCTATGTAAAGTGAAGGTTGTACTTAAGTGCTATAAATCAGGGCCTAATTGCATGGAGAGGATGATTGTGTTTGAGGTATTAAGTACGTTCCTCAGTATTAAACACCTGTCCTTGAAAGGATACCTCCAGATCAGTGCACACACATAAATAATACTGGCTCTAATTAATTGCCTTCTTATTATAACCCCACCCCACAACCCCTCCTTCCAAAATCCTCATTTCTTTGTCTTAAAGTGGAGAGAAAAAAAGCAAGCTTTGGAAACAGCCTCCTTCTCAAACCCGTTTATTTACTTCCCAAACTTAAGGAAAGAGGAAACCCTATGCCTTTAAGTGGCCGGGCGCCAAACCCGTGCGCGCTGTGCTGTTCCCTCCTGGCTCCTTGCGTCTGTTTGACCCTGCTCGCACAAAATGTTCATTGAGGACGGCGCAAGGCCCAAGGCTGCTGACGGGCTGTTGTGTCTGAGATATTTCAGGCGCAGCTCCCTCCCCCAGCTGCGATCCCCTTCCCAGTCCATGTGGGCTCTGCTTCAGCATCTCTCAGCATCGACCTGGATCCCCCAGCAGATGCTCCTGCAGGTGAGTGAGGTGCCAGCTTCTCCATCACTGCCTACACTCCTTGCCACATGGATGAGTAGATTCATTGCTGGGAACTGATCTTCACTGCCAGCAACCCGGGCTGTTTTCTTATGTGGTTGAGCCGTGCGGGTGCACGTGGCTCAGCCTTACATTTTCTGAAGGCTCCATATGATCTCCTCGCATTTGTTTCCACGCCGGATGATCAACTCCTTCACAAACCTGACCTCATATTGCCTCGCCAGGAGGTCGCCTGGCAGGCTGAGGGGAATGCTTACACAACAGCTTTTTTTTTTTTTAAAAAAAAGCAGCAAGCAGAACTCAGCCATCCTGGAAAAGCCAGAAGCAAAGTAACTTCAGCTCCCTGCGTGAGTCCGATGCTATTTAAAGCATCTCCGGACTGGGGGCAAGCGAGCGCTGGGGTTTGTACAATAACTGTTCTGTTGAGGAAGGGGGTCGAGGGTATGCTGCATTCAGCATTGCTTTGTGGGCCAAATCCTGCACAGACCCTGTCTCACTTGCCTAATGCGAAAAGAGCTGTGCAGCGTGAAAAACAGTGCATGGCCTGTCTTACTACTTGGAGAATCAACTAAGTTGTTTAACCTCTGGGAGTGGTCTGGTACGCTGTCTATATTTATTTTATATTCCATCACATGCATAACATAGGGCTTTTTTTTTTTTTTTGCCCCTGAAATAAGCCAGTTTACCTGTTTCCCTGGTAAAGCTGCATCTTGAGGTCCCCATTGCATCCGGTGGGATTTGTACAGATGTTGGACCTGTCTACCCTAAAGGATGGCCAGTGTCAAGAGTGAAGATGGAGATGAGAAAGGCTGCTGTCCCTGCAGAAAAATGACCAAGTCCCATCTGATCATATTTCTGCTCCTGCATAGGCAGGACACTGGACAGGCCGAACCTGGCATCTGTGATGGGATGTGTCTTTGCTGTATCTTTGCTCGAGAGGCAGTTTAATAGCACAGGCCATGTCTTCTGGTAACATGACGACGGCTTGGGGACCAAGCATGGTATTTGCTCCCCCGGCTCAGTGCACGGGCAGAGACAACATGCACCTGGTTGGGGAGATGTGCCCAAGTTAAGGATGGAACTGGGGATGAATCCTGGTTCTCCCGGCACACATCTACCTCCAAACCATCCTTCTCGTCAGCCCTGCTCCCTTGCACAAGTAAATGTCAGGGAATGGAGGAACGTGGCCTCGCTGTGCTTGCTAAAGTGCAAATCTTCATTGTGCCTTTCTCGTGGAGGTAGCAAATCCTTTTGCAGTGATCTCCCCCAAGAGTGCGCTGTGATTGTAGGYATGCATGAGATGTTGCATTTTTATCAGCATCCAGTGAAGACACGGTGGGATCCAATCTCAGAGCTCTCTGTGAAGTTTTGTGTTAGGTCTCTGGGGTTGAGACCTCTGGGACTTGGAGCTGAATAACAAGGACTCAAGTTCAGGCCCTGCTGCTATAATGTGTATATGCTTCATATAATAGCAATGCAATTCATAGTACCCCAAATCTTCCCTGTGCCCTCAACATCTAGTCACTTAAATCTGGTAGCTATCAACTGTTGCAACCCCAGAATTTTCTGCTTTATGGTGCAGATTCTGTAGAAGTAATATTAAAGTAGTTAAAGAACCACTTGAAGCACAGCAAAGGCAAGACACCCAGATATGTGTGCATCTAAATGGTGACTCCACAGAAAGACAGAGAGACCTCTGTTTCCTCCGTGCAGTATTGAAGTTGGCATAGCTGATAGAGCATGTGGGTGACATTAGATCAGTAGGAACAACATCGTATTTTCCCTGTTTCAATGTCATTACCCCATCGTTGTCAGTGTTCCAAAATATAATAGGATTTGTTCAGCTGATTTATCCTGTAAACAAGCAATATTAGCCAGGCACATATTCGGATACAGACAGGGAGTGAGAGATACAGAGGCAGAGTGAGAGATCGTGCAGAAGGGAATAATAAAAATGTACTCCTCCTAAAGAGGGAATGACCCAGTACTTATCAATGGGTCGGGGCTATTGGTCAGGATCCTGAGCCAAGAAACACAGGGACGTAATTGTAATGGTGTCCCTGCTCCTGAGGGTTGGCTGCAGCCTTCCGCTGCACAGTCCCGCTTTCAGATGCAGGAAGAGTTTGAGCTTAATGGCTTGAGTGAATTTATACTCAGCTGACACAAGTGCTCTGCATTCCTCAAGTACCGAGATCGGCACAGATAGAGGCAGCAAATGGGAGATTTTTCTTTCTGTGGCTCGAGTGCTTTATTTTGTTGTTTAAACTGATAACCAGGCTTCTTTACATTCATTTTTCCYGAGATGATAGGAGCAGGCACAACTCGGCTCTCCCTGATGCAGACGCACAACCCTTGAGCTCAGCACAGCTCGCCGTTGTTTGGTGAGCAACCCATGGCCTCTGATACCCAGCAGAGCTCTCTCAATTTCCCCATGCCGAAAAGCAACAGCACATACAAGTCATTCATTACAACACTTAGCTTACCTTTGCAGGACCGTGTTGAGGCTTAATTAATGCTTTTAAGCGGCTCTGGGATCTCTGGGCAAAGGTGCTGCCTGAATGCAAAGCAGTGCTGTTGTTTAATTTATATAGCACTGTTGGTGTGCACGGCACTTTGCAGCCCAAATGGTAATTTTGTCTGTGTAACAAAATAATAATTATAGTAATTGTGATTCAGCAGAGATTCTCTGGTGATGCTGGTGTAGGGTAGGCAGCTGGACTCTATCAGGCAAGGTGCTGGTGTGCATTGCTGGAATAGGAATGAGGGGTGTCTCTCAGCTGCCAGCAATGCTCCATCTCACTCCAGGTTTAACCGTTCTGCTGCCAGCAAGTACTGGAACAAAATCAGCCAAACAGATTGTCTGTGAAAATGAAGACAGGTCAGCAAAAGAAGGCTCCTACACAGCACTGCGCGTAATAAACAGCAACGATATTCCYGTGGAGACCCTTGAAGGGTCATGCAACATTGGCTGTTGTGTCCTGGTGAAAATGGACAGAAGACTTTGTAATTTGGGGCAGGGAACATCTCTTAGGCAGCTCTGATGGACAGATATGCCTGAGGGAATCCCATGTTGCTGCAAGGACGCTCAGGATTACGGGGACACAGGTAGAGAGGACAGAGCCCCAGTCTCTTTTTACACTTCTCCAAGCTCTGCAGTGTATGTCTTGCAGGAATTTGTTATATAGCCAGCCTTTGACCCATCATGGAAATGTGACATTCTTTAGGGTGAAATGCAGCAGCTGGCTAAAGGAGCACTTCTCCCTCTCCCAGAATTGTCTTCCTGCCTGCACAGAACACCCTTCTCACCCCAGATTCTCTCTCTCTGGGGCTCTAACTCCCCGTCTCAGCTATGGCAGCACCAGGGGAAGTGAAGTGCCACCACGTTTCAGGTGCGTAACACGCAGATTTGCTGCTGGAATATGTTCTTACAAAAGAGCTCTAGCAGCTTATTTGATCAATACTTCACTTTTGAAAAATCCCTAAATGCTTATTTACCCAATGGACCATGGCAGTTTCAAAGGTAGAGTCTCCACACTCAATAATCTCTCTCTCTTTTTTTTTTTTTGGGTGTGAAAAATTTTAAGTGAATTTTTGAAGCTCATGGGAAGCACTAAGCTGAGAGCTGCAGAGATTATATTCCTCTGTTTATCCTTCAATGCCTCGTCCATATGATCCTCCAGCCTTTGAGCCAGCAGGGTTAAGTTTATGGGACTGCAGAAGAACTCAGCTTCCTTTTACAGTCACAGATGCTGTTCTCCAGGTCCCATCCATCTTTCCTATTTGTAGGTACAATTCCCACCTGTGAGGGAATGGTGGGCATGAACCTCTGTTGCCACACACCTCAGCGATCTAGTTTTCACACCAGTTGCATAGCTTAGTGTGTCAATGCTGAGGTTTGGCACAGTAATGTCTGAATTTTTTTGAGGAAGTGGAAATGACTTATGCAAAAGGAAGATTTGACTGACACAGCAATGGCATTTTCTATTTGGGATGTGAAGGCCTCTGTTAATGGGAGTGTTTCATGCTCTGCATTGCTGCTGGAGGGACCGTCCTCTTTCCCGGCCTATATAAGAAGCTTAGGCTCTAAACAAGATACTTGAAATATCACTTAAGTTACAAYATCCAAACACAGAGAGTATAAATACCCCTGCAAAATATGCTCAGGTATTTGAATCTGTTCTGCACCTTATCATGTTTACATTGACATGGTGTGCCAGTTTTCCAYAGCAGACACTTGGAGGTGAAGCTGGTGGTAGGATCTGAAGGATATGGTGCAGCTGATATCTGTACACCATCTGCCAGTAACAGGGACTCATTAAACTGGTGGTATTTCAGACTGGATCCCTAATTGCACCTTCACTTGCAATGGTGGCAGGAGTGTCCTCTTCTAAGCCAAGAAGCAAGCGTGTCATTTTGCTGAGGACAATATTGGATTGGGGGCCTGCAGACTTAATGTCTGTGATGTGCTTCTCTGGATAGTCAGTCCTGGACTTCCCCCCATGTGGGTATGAACTGTTTCCCTCTGATTTTTTGGTGCTGCTTCCAGAGCAGAAATGCTGCTGCTGACCAGTCCCCTGCCAGTCATAAGGAAATGTGCATAGCAAAAGTGGGAATAAAAGTCTGAGAACAAGCCATGGGYTGAAAAGCATTTGCACTTACTGTTCACTAGCTCTGTGGCTATGAAACTGGGGTCAGAAGACCCTGAAAGCTGTRGTCTGCATCTCCAGGGTCTGCAGCAGGAAATAAGAAAAGCAGACCTACTTCCAGTTTTGCTTAAATTCTGCAGTACTGAGGTATAGAAAATGTTTAGGAGTYCACTAATCAATGAAGGTTGAAGACACTACGTTGTATGCGTCTTTTGACACATGAATCATTGAGAAAGTCGGTAGATAGAGGATGCTAAATTTATAGCAACAATTACTAGTTACTAATAACCAGCCAGCTCTGTTGAGCAAAAGGCCTGAAGACTGAAGAAACCTGTTGGTCTCTAAGAAAGGCAGCCTCCTCTTCAGGAAATTGCAAATTTTACGATGTGGAGGTACATGGTATAGACTGTTGGGAAGCCAAACACTCACAATTACAGCAGGAGCATAAAGGCAGGCATAAAAAGTCTGTACCACATTAAGATTCTGTAGCACTCTGGAAACTTGACACCAGTCCTTGAACTGATGCTTAAGCTACAGACCTAAAAACTAAACGCTCGTACAAGTCCTAGTCAATTTGAGTAACTTTCCCCCTGTTCTTGCGTTCCTGAATTATGTTTGAGTGAAAACCTCTTAGCATAGTGGGTGCAATTTCCCTGTAATTGGTAAAGTTACTGTAACTGCACTGTCATTTGTATATGGTGACATGTAATTGCGTGGTAACCACTGCTGCGGTTGCACAAGTGAAAAGCAGTGCGCAATTATAATGTATTTCTGAACGCTGGTTCTTTATCCAGCTTCCATTATATCACAGAGCGCCCTGGGGAAATGGTACTGGATATTTTTGTATGTCATTAGACTGCAAACTAACTGCTGAAGAGCGGTTTGGTTGGTGATCTATGCTGTCTTTGGTTGGTGGCCCAGGGTTCTCATCTTTTTGCCCACAAAATTTCCCAGTGGCTTTGAATTCCAGATGACAATGGCCTATGGCTGTTGTTAGTTACTGAGCCAGCCCACAGGTTTTTCCTGACTCACTGTCGGGAATGCGCATGATGGGGGGGGGCAGTACCATGTACCCAATTATGTGAATGACGTGGCACTAGGTGAAAGTCAGAGGTGCAGTCTCCGTCCTGCACCAGGTCCTCATGGCTAGACACAGCCAATGGGCTGATGTTAGACACTGCCTGAAATTGGTAAACCAAACAGTGAAGCCCAGGATGACACCATCATGAGAACAGGCAAACAAGAAAAGCACAAGCCTTGGGTAGCAAACTTCTGCTGGTGAAGTTGGGGTTAAAAGACCTGTGTTTGGCAGGGATGTGGTTTGCATCATTAGCAGCTCTACTGGCCAGGGATTTATGATTCACCCCTGCAACCCTGATGATCTAGACCCTAAATTCCCTAGCGTATGTCTCTTCAGGTACTGGGAGGTTCCTAGTCACAATTTTTCCCAGGGCTTCTATCTCTCTAAACACCCTATTGAATGGGGTATGTGTCCACTCTCACCAGGAAACGCAGTCCTTGCTGTTGAGAAGATCTTGCAGTCAGGTGATGGAAAAGACCTTGGCTATCTCCTTGCAAAGACTCACATGAATATTTCTGTTGATTTCTTACCGCTGTTGGCTCGCTGGCCCTGCTGGCAGCAGAGACAGCTGTAATGTATGCAGTCTCTCCRTGGTCTGTAGTAGCCAAGCCTGAGATAACAAGAGTGAGAAGCCAAGTACCTGCCACCGTATGAAGACAGGGTTGTTAGGTATTCGCTGTAAATCAAAGGCGAGACCTGGCCATTGGGACAGCCTTTATCCCCAGTGACTCTGTGGAATTGCTTTGGAGCCTGCTGAGATATCTGGAAAGAGGCCCTTGTGCTTTGATTGTGGAGGAAGATTTCACCAGAGTGAAAGCAAGGAGGAACGAGGGATGGCTAATCCTTTATCGAAGCTTTTCCCAAAATGTGGATTAGCCTGTATTTGATTACAGGGGCGGTTTCAGAGAAAAATTGCTAAAGCAGATGTTTAAGGGACAATTGCAGTTTATTATGAGCACTGTTTGCGCGGGCGCCTGATATCTGGCACTTCAGCCCTTTGTGCGATGCCAAAGTGCTCTTGTCTGCCATGGAATCAGATTAGGACGGAGAAGGAGGTGCTGTAATCAGAGTTCAGATCCTTCTGCTGAGTTTGGGGGTTTTGGGGCTCAGTAAAGCCTTAGACACCTGACCCAGCACCAGTCTTGTAAAGCTGTCCTCTCTAGGAGGGCTCTGATGGGTTAATTATTTATTTGATAGGCTTAATCCTGGGGAAGGCAGATGCTTGCCAGAATCCTTCCATAAATCAGGCCCATTCTTTGTTCATCCTTCCTATTTCACTGGTGAATGTGACACTTGGCCGCGGTGTCACCACTGCAGATGAACCCTCTGGGTGCTGATACAGGGCCCGGTGGCATGAGCAGACTGCAGCCTTTCACCAGCTGGCTTCCCTCCACATGTCAGCCCAAGATGGAGAGGCAGCTGTTGGGACTTGGGAGGACATTTATGCCCTGGGAGCTGCCAATCATTCTTACATGAAGATATTTCGGATATGCAGAGCACCTTACAAACCTGTGTTTAGCAGTTTCCCTGGGGCAGGGGGATGGTGAGTAATCACATTTTTGCAGGTGGGGACCTGGTGTGGGATGCTAATGCATTTGTCTCCAGTCCAGTGTCTCRACTGCAAGGCCCCCTTCCCTTCTGAGTCACTGTGCTGTGAATTTCTGGGTTGGATTTTAACTACTCAAGATGCAAAAAATTCACRATCCTATTCCTGCATCTCTAGATCTTCCCTTTGCCCCTTCCTGATATCCCAGCTGGTGCTGTAGCAGTGTCGCAAGCTGAGTGAATTCAAGTCCTCACCTCTGTTTTCATTCTGGAAAGCTGTTAATGTGAAATTGCCAAGCAGAGAAACTCCAGAGAGTTTAACGTGGCTACTTTATATTGCTTTTAGGAGTGTCTGGAATTGAAAATAAACCTGCGCTTGCAACTTCTGACCCTTTCATCATAAATCCAAACTTCCTTACGTGTTTCTYTTTGCTGAAGAAGATGGCTGTATTTCTGTTTTAACAAAGACATTGCTCATGCAGCTGAGAACCACAGCTGCACAGAAACCGGGTGATGTTTATTTGTAAGGGCTTGCTTGTTGGCATTTTTTGCAGATGACCCTCAAAGGAAATAACCCAAATGTATTAAATGAAAATATTTTCATGTGGTGTGTGACTTACTGGGCTTGCTCCTATTCTTGGGGGACAGCTATTCACGTTGAAGACACTAACTCTGCAATTGCTTCTCTGGCACCAGTGGTAGAGCAAGTAACTRAATAGAGAGGCCTGATCTGCTCTCACACATCAAATTGCATGCCTTGGAAATTTGGGTGTGGTGTGAGGGTCCTAGATCTCATCTGAAGTGTGTCATGTCAGGGAAAGCACTGATTTCACTCTTCAACCCTTGCCCTAGGGCAGGGATGTGTTCTTTCACAAGTAATCTCAGAGAAGTCAGATGAACAGGTTGAAAGTTAGTTTTGTATCTGCAGAGGGAAAAAATACAGGATTTTGGCCCCATTGAAGGTAGGCCTGAGTTCAGCTGGACCAAGGCTCAGGCTCATGGAGGAGTAAATAAGCTGTGGCAATTGGATTAATTAAGTCTCAACAGGTTGGAGATGTGCTGTAGCTCAGCCACAGGTTATTGTGTTTGACGCTGTGATCAATGGTCTATATCCTCTTAGCGCTTTGCAAGCACATGAGAGCTCACTCTGCCTCTGTGAGCTCTGATGTACAGCCCCAGCACTCATATGATCTAACTAATATAGCCTGGCTCTTGGCAGAGTGTATTACAGAGGGGTCAGTGCTGTGTTCCTACAGCCATACAGACTGAGACCTTCCTGGTGCCTGAGGAGCAAGCAGAAATAGCTTGTATCTGCCTGCACAACAACACAGGCAATCCCTGGGTGATATCCAAGGGCCTGGGTCATGTAGGAAGGCAGACCAGGTGATTGCATGAGTCTCTCTGGCATCCAAGTGCATCAGCCGGAATATCTGGGTTTGGCTGTGCTGCAAGGAGGGTAGTGCGTGGGAGGCTGTGCTACACCAAGAAGGACACCTTGGACTGTGCCAGCTCTGCTTGATCACTGTCGTTCAGTTGCTTGTTGGTGTAATTTCCTGTTGTTTGAGATGGAGCTTCATACGCTGTGCCCTAGGTGAGATGTCTGCTGGTCCTGTGGAGTGTTTTACCCTTTTGGTGGTGAAGAAAGCTTTTCATTTTTTTTTTTTTCCTTCAAAACTGTGACAAAGAAGAACTTTCCTTTATCTCTCTTTCTGACACTTGTAGAAGGTTTGGGAATATTTTCCTTTCAATCTGAATTCCTCTCTCTGCCTGTCAGGCCATCAGTTCATGTATGCTCAGTATTAGCCTTGAAACACTGATCATCTTAACCTGATAGCTTAAGACCTTCTGGTCATACTGGGCCTGGCTTCAGGACCTGGATTCATCTCAAATACTGTGTCCATAGGATCATAAGATAATTCAGTTGGAAGGGACCTCAGGACATCATCTAGTCCAACCTCCTGCCCAAAGCATGACACRTCGTAATGTTAGATGTTTAGTCTAAACAAATCATCTGGAGTCCTTCTGTAATCAACTGGCTCTGCTAGAAGATGATCCAGTGCGTTATAAGGTGGACTGGATGGGTGGCTCTCTGATGTTAATTTTTTCCTCTTTTGACTATGGAGATGGCTAAGATGACCACCATAGGCTACATTATAAGATTTCACATGGCTGGAGCTGGATGAAAGAGATCTCACACTAGGTGATGTGTCAGGCGGTGATTCAGGGAACAGAAGGTTTATGGGGCTGCTTCAGACCATCACACCACCTCTCCCATTAGCTCATCTCTGACAATTGGTGTTGTGTGTCTTGCAGAAAGACCTTTTAGCGTTACTGCTTCAGACATCATTGGTGCTTACCGAATAATCAAGCTGCAGGTTTTTCTTCCTGACCTATGTAAGGAAGCTGTGCGTGTTCTCATTATCCACAGAAACACTCAGCTTTTACAAGCCACACTGTCACCAGTGGTGTCCTGCCTCTCTGAAGTGTGGTGATCAGCACAGTGGTGCTAGACCTGAGATGAATTTGGCCTTTGGGTCTGGAATATATATTTATCCTAGACTTTGTGCTGGCATGTAAACTAGCAACATCCCATCTGCAGCTCATAGAGGCTGTTGATTTGATCTGTAATTGCTCTTTGAGCTGGTGTTTTAGCTCTGAAAGGGCAGTCCACAAACACTAATGATTCTCGCAGGCCAGAGCTCAAGTCTAGCTGTTCCTTACTAATGGCTGTTTGAATTCCTCATAGGTTTTATACATTTATAAATACGTTTAGGACGCATTATTCTTCCTTTCAGTAAAACAATCTGTAATTATTCCCTGTAAGTGCCAGGTGAAGACAAAGTGAATCAACTACCAGGCTTTTATTGGTAGTGAACTCAAGCAGCGCATATTCTAGCCATGTTTCCAGGAAGACGTGAGCTCAAAGAAAATGGTCCTGGCTATCTAGTTCTGGCATAAGAAAATTTGACAACTTTACTGTACGCTTAATTACTCTTCTAGGCCTCAACCCAGCAAAGTATTTTAAGCAGGTGCTTAACTTCAAATCTGTGAGTGGTCCCATTGAAATCAATACAGTCTAACTGCCTTGGAAGTCTATGCTGTGGTATTGAGTGTCATCTTTATTTGACTTATTCCACAGAGACCCTCACAGTGGCAACGTGTATTATCCTGACCTCCTGTCCAAATCTTGCCTTTGGGGTAGGATCGAAGAAGTGTCACTGTCTATACTGTTTGCTGCTGCACTTCTGCAACTTCCTGAAGTCCCAGGATACACCCTCACAGATAGCTGGATGCTATGTGCATTCATAGACAAGGATCCCATCAGAGTATCTCTCTGGTGACAAGCCTGTTAAGTTCAAGTGCAATACATGTTGGAGTTTATGCAGCAGCATTAGTGGAAAAGGCCKTTTCCCTAGTAGTTAGGACATCATAGGTGTTTCCAGCAAACACTGTAATGCTCCCATAGTAGTGGAGAAACCTTCCCTCCCTCCTCTTCAGAGTCCCCTAATGAGATGGTTAAACGTGAAATGGAGATCATTCATAAGGAATAAGTAGGGACCCAAGAGGTTTAAGTGTCCAGATCAAACACTCAGCGCAAGAGAAGGCCTCAGGACTATATGAACAAATTAAACCCATGGCCAGGGARTGTATGCAGGGACTGTCTATACTGTTTAATCCTTAGAGTGGTCTCTACTGCAGATTTGGACTGTGTTGACCAGCCTTCTCCCAGACAATGCCTGGGCATGCCTTGGTGAACAGTAATTTCCTAAATATAGAGTGGCTGCCACTGCAGTGTTTGAGGGTGGGATGGGAGCAATAATTCAGGTGCACAGATATGAGCCATACCAACGGGTCTCGGAACCGGAGGACAGGCCATGGCCCATTTTATTTGCTGGTGTAGGTGTAGCTCAGTGGTTCTCATTCTGGGTCCCTTGGCTGCGATATACATTCTTTTTTTGACAGAACTAAAAAATTTTAAGACATTTTTAGCAGATTTTGTCTTTGATTGCTTTACCAGTCAAGACCTAGCAATAGGAAAAAGGCTTAAAGTAATGTATCCTGCTGGGCTGTCATTCAAGAGAAGCACGTTTCCATTTCTCCTTCTGCCTCTAGCTCACCATGCAACTTTGGATGAATTTTTTCCATTTCTGTATTCCTCCAGTCCTGCCTTTCTTCTTGATTTGTCAATCCACTCAGATTATAGGCATGTTGTGCATACCTCCCCAATGTCCTAAAAATCAATGACTCTCCATTTTCATATCTCTCTTTTTGTTTGCAGCTGTTAACAATTGATGACAATTTCTGTGGCCTGGATATGAACGCCCCCCTGGGAGTATCGTCCATGGTGCGGGGGCTCCCCATTTTCACTGAAGATGGAGACAGAATGACGTCTGTGATTGCCTATGTCTACAAGAACCACTCCCTGGCCTTCGTGGGCACCAAGAGTGGGAAGCTCAAGAAGGTAAGACCTGATGTTGTCCTCTAGCTCAGATTTGTTTGTTCCTATGAAGACTGGCAGTGTTGAGGTGGCAGTGGGTGAGTCCTTATCCTAAGGTGCCTCACGTGTTTTGGGAACAACCAATGTTGTTTTGGTTGGCAAAAAATTGTATTTCATCCCTGAGGGCCTGAGCTGATGTGAGAAAGGAGAAAACTCTTCTCCCAAAGTGTTTTTCATAAGAAGATGAATGTGYTTGAGTTCAAACCACAGAACCAGCCACAACTGGATTTGGTACAGCTTATGTTCTTTTTGTTCTTATTTTTTATTTAAAATGTTCAGACCATCTCTAAATAGTTGATCACAGGGTATCTGTGCATGCTGGAGAAGAATTGACTGGGGCTGAAGTTTTTTAAGCAACAGGATTCATGCTCTGGAGATATTTCTTCAAAGCAATGTGACTGGACTGTGATTTCACCACGAGCCCAACATGGGATTAGTGGTTGCTCTGTCTAGGTCAGGCTGGGTGCTTGTACTGAAGGAAAAACATTTTCATCAGAAGAAAGCTGTTTTTGAATGATAATGAGCATTATGTTTATGGAGTAACCATGGTTGATGCCACATAAGTAAATACACTCTTTATTGTATTTTGGTTTATGTTCTTCACTGCTTTCTCATGAAAAATGTCCGTTGAATGGCTGTAAATCCACAGCTCAACAGCTGCTGTAGTTTGTCATGTAAGGCAGCAGTGGCTGTTTTGTAAGGTGGAAGCTTGGAATCGTTTACCTGTGGTTTTGGCAGGTGTTTTTCTTAAGGCAAAAAGAGGTATTATAAGTGACCTTCTCGTGCTAACAAGGGGCACTGCAACCCCTCTGTGCCATTTTGGCAATGTTTTTCTGAACACTTGGCCTGGGGATGTTGCAAAATGTTTTGCGTGCGTGGAGACTGTGGCTTTGTCAAAATAATGGAGAAAGGAGGGAAGCAGAGAGGAGGCTGCACAGAGAGCCATCCTTTGGGTGGATCCTTAGGGGCTGGGATGAGTGCTCATCCCTCTTTGAATTCCTTTTGCATATAACAACTCTGAGTTGGGAAGAAGAAAATGCTATTAAAAGACAGCCCACTATGGCTTGTATATATGATGGACAGAGCAGAGGAGGGGAGTGTGGAGTCACTTGTTCACAGATGCACAAGGAAAACTTGAAACTGCTAGTTTTGTCTATCTACCTGATTCTTCTTCACTTAAAAAAATAAAATAAAAAAATAAAAAAATCAAGACTGTAAATTCAGATCTCATGGACCCTGTCCTGAGGAAGGTCTGCAAGGGGAACATGATCCTGGCCACTGGCAACATGTCAGGTCTCATTCAACCCGGGAAGGGCTGCTGATGCTTTTGAAAAGAGGATGAGGTTTTTTAACAGTCTGTTCAGGCATGTGGAAAAGGAGCCAAATTGTTTTTTAAAACAGTTGTAATAAAAATAATCTCCTCCCCTGACTAATTAGGTTTTGCTTCCCTGTCATCTGTGATATCATAATAAACTGTTTAAGTTCTGCAGCCAGTCTCTCAGGGGAAAAAATAAGATAGCTGAGATCTGAATGGTAAATATCGAAAAGACCTAAACAGTTAAGAATGACTTCTGCTTCTCTGCACTTGCAAGCTTTTGGTTTTTCTTTAGGCTTCAGGAGAGACAGAGACATGGGTCTGTTTTTGCCTTTGCAGGTCACATTACAGGATTCGAGAACTGATCCCTTGTAATAGGGAAAATAGGAGTGAGAAAGCTTTTCATTTTTACAGTGTGCGGTGGAGAGCAGGGACATCCTTATAGGGTAAAGAATGAGAAGAGGGGAGCTGTACTGCCTGATGTAACTTGAGAAAGCTACATTTGATTCCTTTTTCTCCTAATGTGATGAATGTTCTGCCTATGGTAGTTAGTGCAACGGGTACGTGTGTCAGGGCAGAGCTGGAGTCTCCGGCTGAGATCTTCATCAGCTAGATAAGCCTCCTCTAGAGAGGCAGCCTTTCCCTTTCAGTCTGTGCAAGGTGGGGCTCCCCAAGAGCACCTGTGGTTGCTTGGGACCGGTTGATCCAAGCTCCCCAAAACTGTCATTTCCTGCAGGTTCTGCCCCACACTTGCTATGACTTCTCCCATCGTAGTCTCTCCTGGACCCACTGCCCTCCTACTGGGCTCCCTGGTGGTACCAGAGCTTGTAACATCAGCTTGCTTTCCCCTGCCACAACCACGGCACAGCTCTGCTGCTATATTGGCCTAGGTCTGTGAATTTTCACTTGGCTTTCCTTGGTCCCTGCCAAGGCTTTGTGGTCCTTTTGAAGCTGTGCTTTTGGTCTTGGCGCATCAAAAGAGTGCTTTTGAATAGGGAGCAAGGGAAATACCTCATTGATATCACAACTCTAACACAACCCGTTGCGTTAGCATGGAGTTTGATTTATGTTTTTTTTTAAAAAAATCGCCTATGGGTAAATTGGAATTAACTTTGTAGGATTAAATGAAACTCTGTGCACCTGTGGACAAAGGCCAGGGGCTGTCATTGTCTGTGTCCCACCGGGTCCTACCATGCGTGGTACATACTGCTGTTTTGCCTGATGCAGTGCAGCTCCTTGGTCAAGCCAGTGAAGCACTTCTGATGGCATGAAGAGAGGAGTTCTTGATTATCTTCAAGATAGTAGCATCTGTTAAGCTGTTGTTGGAAGACATGCTGCAGATAATTAGAAGATGGTTTTGGAGGAACTTTCCTTATTTTTCCTGCAGTTTAAGCCTTTTTCTGTGTGTGTATTTTTATATGAAAGATATAGACAATATATCAGGTTTTGACACATGCAGTCCGTGAAAGCCCTGCAAAATACCCTCAGTCATAAAGCAATATCTGTTAGTTGATATACAAATGTCACATGTGTCAAAGGAATTTATCCAGTGACACACACAACTGAAGAAAAATATTGTGCTTTACAGGAACATATCATTAAAGTGAAAACAAGCAGCATATCAGGAATCTGCCCATGTAACCAAGACAACAAAGAAAGAAAGAAAAGAAAAAACTAAGATAGAGATAGGGTAGGAAAAGAGTGAGTGAAACAGAATGACAAGGCTGGCCTCAGCTATTTCACTGCCCCAGGCAAAATACATTTTGCAACCCTTGCTCATTCACATAGCTACATGTGCGGACCAACAGGAAGGCACTGAATAATCTGCTGTAGAAATAGGCCCTTCTAATTCTGCTGGCTCGTCCATAGCACAGCCTGGCCCTGCAGAATGAAGATATAAATAGGACAAAAACGCAGAGCTATGGGAAGGAAAAATTCCCCCTGTCCAAATCTCATGTGAGAATTCAGAGCCTTTGGATTTAACACCTTATGGGTGCTGGTATCATCTCTGGGGTGGGGAAAGCTRCCCAGTGATGAGTGGGTTGAGAAACTGCCAGATTCAGTTCTTGGATCCACCAGAAGCTTCTGCTGTGTCTTGGTGCCTCCACACCCCATTTTCTCTGCTGTAAAGTGAAGGAAATACTTTGCTTGCCCAAAGAAGTGTTGGGCACATTAGTACACTAATGATGGTGAGGTGTTCAGATATTAAGCTATGGGGAACACATCAAACATCTAAACTAGACAAATGGGATGAGATGGAAAACCAAGCTCCTGACCACTTGTGGGCATTAAAGATCTTGCGGTACTTTTTCATGAGAATTATTTCATCTTATGGTGCTTTGGTCAGATCCCAATACCTGTAATTACCTCCTGCTGTGTCAGATAGCGTGCAACGTTCCCCTGTGCTTCCGCATCGCATTAGTAAGCATTGCCACAGCTTTAGTATACTCCAGGGTGCCTGGTGGGCTTCACAGGCAAAGTGAGCTCCTACATACGGTGGAAAGTGCTTTGAATGAAACTTCGCTGAATGTTATCAGGATTTCTGTGAGTTTTTAGTGGTCTATTTCCAGGAAGTTTTTGTTTCCGTGAGATATCAGGGCCCCACTTTATTTTAACCAAGGTCAGTTTTGTCTCTCTACAAACAGTAGTGCAACTATTCGTCAGGAATGGGAGTCGCTCCTGGGTATATGCTTCATACAAACCCTTTTCCTCTAAAATGTGTAGATGCTGAAATTCACTGTCTTTCCTCTCCTTTGCGTGTTCTCCCAGCTCTCATTACATGCGTAGCTCTTYACTCCAGCGGCAGGAGAAAACTAGAGAACTACCCATGGAGATGCTTTGCACAATTTTGTATGTCTCTTTCAGATTTTTCTAGTGTGTCTGGCCAAATTATGTGTTGCTAATACCTGTCATTGCAAGGGGAACGTAGCAGTATTCAGAACTCCTTGTAGACCTTCCTTAAGCATGTAACTTATGGGCATTGTTTTTGTGTGGATAGTTTCCAGTCAAAAAATACAACTTATTTGCAATTATTTTCTGTGTATGAGCAGGTGTAAATGTCAGTTAACATTTGCAAATGTCAAACTGGGAACAGCCCTCGAAATTGCACTACTGATCAAAACAAAACTTTGTCCACTTTGAAATGTTAATTTGAAACCAAAGTAGTAATTATTTAGACTTGTTTGAAACTTCCCCATAAGAAATAATTTTTATTTGATCAAAATATTTCATTCAAAGCCTTTTCTGTGCTAAGGTTCTTGGACAGAAAGAAATTGGGCTTAAACACCAGTTCTTTTACTCTATGGTCTGCATTTCATTTTTCATGAAATTCCGTCAGTATGAGGTCTTTGAAGTGATTTTTAGATTTGGACAGCCATTTGGAGGAGAGTTTTCATTCAGATCAGACAGCTCTGAAATGTGGTCAGCTATTCCCACCAGGTATCTCCTCTATTTTGTAGAAAATTCTCAAAATCAGCTGATTTTGTGAACGACCCACTGTATTTCCATGGACCCCTGAGACCCTGCTATCTTTGGATCCAGAGAAAAAACACCATAGAAAGATTGTAGATCTAAGAGCTTAGATTTACAGTTCTCACTTTGGCCCACCTCACAGCTACATTGAGGAAGCTTGGCTTTCTCAGGCAGCTAATTGGGTTGGAACATATGTGCATGTCTCTGACTCCTTGCTGGCTTCTGGCAATGTAGCTGTAGCTACCCCATCCCATCAGCCAGGCTGAGGACAGGAGAGGAGGACAGAAGAAAGGTAGCAAGGTAAGAAGGTGCTGGAGATGGGAAGATATCGCAGAGACCCACAGGTGATGGAGCTCTAGGTGGGCTGGTGACATCATGATGTACTCGCATGTAGAGGGGGGAGAAATATCTCCTTTTGCTCCTCTGATACTTCACTTTCCATCCAAAGAGCTGGAGCTAATGAGAGAGCCGTGGGTTGTTGTGTGTAGGTTTGTGGGCTCCTGTTAACGGCAGGAACAGACAGTGATCCTCAATGCTTATCCAGGCGAGGGGTTTTCTGAATATGCACGAGATGAGAAGCCCTGCCTGGTTTTGATGTTCCCTGGAGGATATTCTGCGGCTGACAGCTCTGTGAATGTCAGCAGGGAAACTCAGCTTCCTCCTCCTTCCCTGTGCTTTGAAGGAGTCTTTTTATTTTATTTTTTTTTAACTGTTTGGCAAGTGGACTTGACTGCTCTGAATACATGCTGTAGAGGCTCTGGCTCCCGCTGGGAAGCTGGTTTCTGCAAGAGGGGCTCGTTCGCCCTGGCATCTCCTCACAGCTTCCTAAATCAGCTGGAGTCCAAGTGTTTCACTCACTGGTGATGGAGCGATGACTCTTCCCATCTGTATTTGACGTCTGTAAAGGCTGCAGTTGTCTGTATCCTACACTGATATACGGCTACTTTTTGAGAGGTCGCTGCAAGTGTAGATGCCTGAAGAGCAGTTGAGTTTTCTGTCCATACCATCAAGAAAGCCGTGACTTGGTAGCCGTGGCGTACTATGCCCTTGATACTCATGTTGCATGTACCAGCAGGGAGCCCTCAGAGAGATGATGGTGTGAATCTACATGAATGTTGGCTGGTGACACACAATAGCCATCAAATGGTGATACTGGAGTCCAGCATAGCCTAAAAGGGCCAGGTGATCAGGTACTACCATCACGGGTGAAATCAAAGGATGCAAGTCCTGGGCATCCCAGTGCTAGTCTGTTGTGCTGTGCCATTTCTCTTCCCCTTCTGCTCTGAAGCCTTGGGAGACCCATCTTTTCCTAAACTTTGCCTTTCTTGATGTGGAGTTGGGTGGGAAGTAGGTTCCCTTGTACACTGTCCTGTGCATCTGCCAGTCCCAGAGCAGCAGTCAGTTGGGAGAGTTAGACTGGATGGCAGGGCTGCCATCCAGCAGGACCTAGATGTGCTGGAGCAATGGGTCAACAGGAACCTCATGAAATTAGGTAAGGACCTACACAAAGTTCTGCACCTATGATGGACTTGCACCTTGCAACAGTGCAGACTGGGGACTGCCTAGATGGGCAGCAGCTCTTCTAAAAAGAACTTGGGAACCATGCTAGACAGCAAGCTGAGCATGTGCCAGCAGTGTGCCCAGGCAGCAAAGAGCAACAGCATCCTGGGCTGTATGAACAGTGGCATATCTAGTAGATCAAGGGACCTAATACTAGATCTATCTAGTAGATCAAGGGATCCCTGTACCTAAAAAGAATGTTATTGAGACGATGGAGACAGGCTCTTCACAGTGGTGCATAGTGGGAGGATGTGAAACAAGAGGCATAAATTAAAACAAGGGAGCTTCCAATTGGATATAAAGAAAAACCCTTTCCTCATGAGGACAGTCAAGCAATGGAACAGGTTGCCTGGTGAAACTGTGCAGCTTCCATCCTTGGAGGTTTTCAAGACCAGGCTGGATAAAGCCCTGACCAACTTGGTCTCACCTCAGAGCTAACCCTGCTTTTGAGCAGGAGGTTGAACTAGATTCCTTCCAAGATCCCTTCCAACCTGGATTATCCTGTGATTCTGTGATCCATCTTCTGCTGCAAAACTCCAAGCTCTAAACCACATTAGAGGGACTGGATCCAGGATCTGCTGCTGAACTGGTGCAGCTGACACTCATTTTAAATATCTATTATTTGCTCTGTCACTGCAGGCTCATGCTTGGCTTCTTACATCCCTCATTTACATTGTCTTGGGACTTCCAGCTACAACTTGTTGTTGTAGCATGCTGCAGTGAGCTCGTTGTTCCTTACAGTATTTAACTGCAGTGGGAACACTCTTTCCTGTCTGCTAGGAAGGCTGCTGCTCCCAGCAAGAGTTAGTCTGCTTTTTCGCAGAGAGCAATTAATCTTCTGTGTCGCTCCCTCAGATACCCCTTTCTGCTTTTCAACTATCCAGCTTTCTCTGTGCTGGTGTGCAGGGTTTGGCCGAGCTGTGCTTTTGCCGATTGCCTTGCATACATGTGTTGAGTGGTGCTCTTTTTAGGAGATTCTGATTTAACAGTGCCTCAGAGTCTTGTCAGAGATGGGATCTCATGACCGTGGAATGAGATTTGCAAATGACTGTCTAATCCCTCTAGATGCAATCTGTACTTCAAAGTCTAGAGGTGCTCACTGGCTGCTGCCATGTGTTCTGAGGCCTGTAGCTAGCGGTGTCCCCCAGGGGTCAGTACTGGGTCCAGTCTTGTTCAACTTCTTCATCAATCGCCTGGATGAAGGGACAGAGTGCACCCTCAGCAAGTTTGCTGACGATACAAAACTGGGAGGAGTGGCGGATACACCAGAGGGCTGTGCTGCCATTCAGAGAGACCTGGACAGGCTGGAGAGGTGGGCAGAGAGGAACCTCATGAAGTTCAACAAAGGCAAGTGCAGGGTCCTGCACCTGGGGAGGAATAACCCCATGCACCAGTACAGGTTGGGGGTTGACCTGCTGGAAAGCAGCTCTGYGGAGAAGGACCTGGGAGTGCTGGTGGACACCAAGTTAAGCATGAGGCAGCAATGTGCCCTTGTGGCCAAGAAGGCCAATGGTATGCTGGGGTGCATCAGGAAGAGTGTTGCCAGCAGGTGGAGGGAGGTGATCCTCCCCCTCTACTCAGCCCTGCTGAGGCCACATCTGGAGTACTGCGTCCAGTTCTGGACTCCCCAGTACAAGAGGGATGTGGCACTACTGGAGAGAGTCCAGCGAAGGGCTACGAAGATGATTAGGGGACTGGAGCATCTCTCTTATGAGGAAAGACAGAGAGCTGGGCCTGTTTAGCTTGGAGAAGAGAAGACTGAGAGGAGATCTTATCAATGTGTACAAGTATCTGAAGGGAGGGTGTCAAGAGGATGGGGCCAGACTCTTTTCAGTGGTGCCCAGCGACAGGACGCGAGGCAACGGGCACAAACTGAAACACAGACGCTTCCATCTGAACATGAGGAAAAACTTTTTCACTGTGAGAGTGACAGAGCACTGGACAAGGTTGCCCAGAGAGGTTGTGGAGTCTCCTTCTCTGGAGGTATTCAAAACCTGCCTGGATGCAATCCTGTGCAACGTGCTCTAGGTGATCCTGCTTGAGTAGGGAGATTTGACTTAGATGATCTCCAGAGGTCCCTTCCAACCTCAACCATACTGTGATTCGGCGATTCTGTTCTGCATCGGTGGTACTGCACCATGCGTTTTTGACTCCAAACTCCAGGAGAAATAGCAGGCTTAAGCAGACCTATTGCAGCAGGGAAGGCAGCAGGCTATGCCATCATTTCTTCGATGCCTTGCCCTAAGAAGCTGAAGCTTGAATTTGACAGGTTTCTAGTCCCAAAGAAGCCAAGCTGAATTTTGCCACAATAGGGGGAGGGTGTGTGCTGTGCATACAGGGGATTGTTTGTAAGAAGGGCACACACAAAAAGGCAGGTAGCAACATCCTGCTGCAGGTTACTTTCCTGATATCTGTGGGCCTTGCAGCCCCTCCCCAGGGCCGCAGTTTGCAGTGATGCTGGTTGTCACCTGCATCTTCAGGGCAAATGATTTCCTGCACAGTATCACTGGCTCTGCGCAAGAGGTGTGGAGTATTTAGGCTGCAATACCTGGCGTGATCGTGCTGCTGATGGAGACAGTGCAGGGGTGGGACGTAAGGAAAAGCAAATGTGTCCCCACACCCTGGATCTATGTACTTCTGTTTGTCCTCGTCGCTTTGCTCCCAAAGCAGTGTTCTGGATGGAACATTACATGCTCCGCTTCGCTCTTCACCTGCCACTTCTGCTCTCTGGGAGGCAAAGAGAGACTATTTAGCTCTCACATGCTCCATCTAATGCCCAGACAGACCTCCAGCCAAAATGGCTCTTGTCATTCCTTGCTTTTTTTTCTGTCCCCATCCTTTTTGACTGGGATAATGACTTTTCAGGGAGCCCTTGAAGTACCTCTTGCATCTGCCTTTGATTTGAAAGTCTCTTGCCTGCTGACCCTTCTTACAGGAAGTCAGCTTAAGTGCGGTTCTCCTAATTAGTTTTGCTTTAATTTAATCTTTTGAAATAATTTTATCAAAAGAGGAAACCTTCCACCCACTCCCTTATTTCATTGGTCTGTTTTAAAGCATGGTCTCTGGGTTTATTTCTCTATTTTCCTTGTCTCTAGATAGGACATCATTTGCATATTTGATTAAGTGCCATATGTTATCAGGGAGCCAGCTGAAATATCAGCAAGTCCCTGATAAGGCGCTGTGCTTCCATCTCTTCCTTTCACCATCCACCACTCTATCCAGATCCCTCACCATCCTGCTACTGTGTCTGTTCCCAAAAATCATCTCTGTAGTCTGTCTCATCTCTCTCTATCTTCTCTCTTTGGCCAGATGACTGATAGCTGGTTCAGCTGCAGACGGATATTGATGTAGACATCAAAATTTGACAGCTCCTGTCTTTAGGAAGGAAGGGGGAAGGGTCCAGAGGATATGAACTTAGTGCCGGTGAAAGATGCTAACCATGACAACAAGACCCAGGTTCAGTACCCTGTGCTCTCCGAAGCCGCCTGCTTGCTTGCCCTTCTCAGGGATCACATTGCATATTTGAGGGTATGGCTGCACGAAGCAAACTTCTTTCCACTGTTCATTCATCATGTTTTCCAAACTTTTGTAGAGATTCTCAGCTGGATTAGGGGTGAAGCGCATGGTCCAGTCCATGTTCCTCATAGCTATGGTGTTGTGATCATGCACCTGTTTGCTGCAGTCCATACCGACACTGTTAAATCATCTCCTAGATGCTAGAAATGGCTGGTGTGCAGAGACAACAGGGAACAGTCAGACTGACTGGATACAGGGCAGTCATGGTCAAGGTTTCATATTTTTTCCCTGAAATTTGAAATGTATTTAAACGTATATATACACACACACACATTTAAGTACATTTAGTAATTTATTAGTTAGCATATTATATATTATTATTTAGTACATTATAAAAGTATATGTATATATATGTATATATATGTCAAGAAATGTTGCTAAAATGTTTCAATCCATGCTTTTCAGGCTTCATTTACTGGCTACTGCTCAATGAAAATAATTTGCCTTAATGAGTTTGCCCAGGCTACTTCTAGGAATCCTTTTCTTTGAAATAAGTTAGGGAAACCCCTGAGGAAACTTGAGGGAATACTTTGTTTAACAGTAATTCTCCTCCCCACTGCTGATGCTTAAGTTGGGGGAGACTTTGCTCAGGCTGTGACAGATAGCTGGGCATTTCTGCCTGATTCCTGGCCTGGGGGCCAAGTGGCAAAGATTGGCTTGCACCGCAGCGCTTGGGGTTGGCCCCATTGGGGTGGGTTTCTCCTGGGGATAGTCACCGTGCAACCCACGGCAGGGGCATGGTGAAGAGCTTTGCATGGTGGACATGCAGGGATACCCTCTGCCCTGATGCTCATATTCACCCCACATCTCTATTTAACAGTGTAGACCTATGTGCTGTGACTGAGACACCTGGTGGTCCCTGTTTTTAAAGGAATTATCCTTGGTGATCTCATGAACGGCTTATCCAGAAAATCCTTGGAGATGCTTCTAGCAAAGGCAGCGTGGGTCTGTAATGGCAAACAAAACTAGTGTAATTGGCCATGCTACCTGAGTTAGAAAGGAGACCGCAGATGGCATGACAGGGCCTTAGGCTATTGAAAAAGAACCTTTCCCTCAGCTGACACCCAAAGAGCATGAAAAAGAGGTTTGATTTATGAGCCATCTTTTAATTAAAAGGCAAAAAGCAATGTATCTCCCCTCACTACAATGAGGAACTTTTGGTCTGTGCTGGTTTGAAGAGTCTCTGTTTGCCTGTCCCCTGCACGCACCCAAATTCCCTGGCACTGGGCACAAGTCAGCATCAGTGCAGTGCGGTGATTGTGTATGTACCCCTGAGAGGGAGCTTTAGTGCTAAGTGCAAGCCAACCCTGAGGACAGGCCCTCCAACTTGTCCTCTTCCCTCTTGTGGTTCCTTTGTTTTAGGTTAACAACTTGGGCTTGCAATGCTGCATCATCTCTCTTTCTCTTCGTTTTGGTGGCAGTCTGGCTTGAAAGCAACCAGGCTTTGACTGATTGATGTTTGCTGGACTCAGGCATGTGAAGCACCCAGCTGGGGGAAGCATGAGAGAGCTGTGCTGGTTTTTGTAGACCACAACCCATATGGTGTCTGTAGGAGTGAAGATGTGTGTCACTATGCAGGATTCAGGAATCTGCTCCTGCTTGGTCTGACACTTGTCATTTTTTCCCCCCAAAACCCTATCAGGCTACTGCCTTTCACCTCTCCTAAATGAAACCATAAGGAAGAGCAGCAAATCCCTGGCCTCTTCTGAAATTAGAAAAAGCCATCATAGCTGGGGGAGGGGTAGAAGTATGGGTTGAAGGCTAGATTAAGACTCTTAATTAAAGCTGTGTTTCCAGCAAAGTCCCCCCTGGGATGCTGTGCCCAGGGTGACCAGAAAGCGTTGCACTAACTGGAACAGCAGCAGCTAACCCTATAGACTTGACTATATTCTGAAGGCATCAATTCTAGTTTAATGTCAATAATGCCTTTTTCATGAGCTTGCCTTTGTCACTGCTTGGCTTTCTGTGTCCTGGCAAGTGTTATGCCAGCTGTGACCCCAAGGGCTGGGATGGTCATTCGTCTCCTAAATTAAGAGGTTGAGCTGGATTGGGATTTTGATGCAAGACCCTAAAGGGAAACAGGTGTGCTATCTGGCTGGCATCTGGACTTGAGTGGACATAGCAGCACTGTTAACAGAGATGTCCCTTTCAGACATCCCCTAGAAGACCAATCCCAGTATGAACCGTTGTTGTTCTTATATATTAGCAGCATTGCATCAAGTGTGTGTCATTGCTTCCAAGCTGGGATCCYACTTGGTGCAGTGAGCCTGTAGTGCAGTGTTGGAAATGAGTGGCACACGCGCAGGTTCTAGTGGAAGTATGGTTGGGATCCTGGAAGTGCCAAGACAAGCAAAGTCTTGAGAGGAAAGTTGGGAGCTGCTGGCCTGCGGGTTTCAGCTTTGGTTTCCCTCCATCATGCTGAACATGTTCTGCTGATGATTCACAGGGCTGGGTCACTTTGCAAAACAAAGCTTGAACTCCTAAGGGATTTGAGCTGGTTTTGGAAGCTTTCCTGCAGCTTGTTTTACTAGCTGATGTGGTACGTTGGCAAAGGATCCCGACACACTTGTATCTATGGCATTCTGAAAATGCAAACCACTGTTTCTGATGCCAGCCATGCTGGTATCCCACCCCGCTGGGATGCTCTTGGCTGTGGTCTGGAATCATCTTTCCCCAGCACKTCTTGTAACTTTTTCTGAACTGGCGGCTGGCAATAAATTCCAGTGATGTCGGGAAAAGGTTATCACTGGGTCTGGCAGAAACCTCGTCATACTAATTTTTCAGAACCTTTCTGATGAAATCTAATTAAACATAGCGACCGGTACTGCGCAGATCTCCCTGTGTTTGCCTCGTTTGTCACATRGTTGATTAAGGCTAGGTTATCGGGGGGAGTTATTACTTGTGATATCTGCTGGGGTGAATGTGGTTTCGCATACTACGGGTACTTCGATCATTTCCCCACTGCTTACAAGTTTCTCTTGGATTTTGTATGCAATCGATTTATCTCCTCGGGGTCTAAGGGAACATACTGATGATAGAGCTAACCTGAGCGATAAGGACATGTTGTGCATGCTAATGTGTTTCCCCTGCCCTTCAGACAGCTTCGCYGTGTAAGTGATAGGACCTTGGCATCACGTTAGGCTTCAGTATTTGTTGGTCTGTCTGTCTCTTGCAATGAGAATAACAGATTTTGCTCACAGAAGTGAGAAATTAAAAAAAAAATCAAAATTAAATTTGTGCCAGATCAGAACAGATTCCCTCCCCCTTTCTTTTTCAACAAAACAAACCTCCAAAAATGTGAAAGTTTTATGGACTCTGAAAYGACCATTTGTGGTTATTTGATCTCTTTGCCTCCTCTCTTCCCCTTTTTTATATAATTACCTCTCTTTTTATAGACATTTCTATGGCAAAATAAAAATGTCAAAATCTTTTGATGCTTTCAAGCCCCTTCTCCCCTTGTGAGGATGTAAATTAATTCCCCAAATCCCACCTAAATTCTGAGTTTTTAACTAACTTACTATTCATAGAGAAAAAGGAAACGTTTCCAAATTTGTATCTCTGTTTTCCTTGCACGTCTATCTTAGCATGCAATATATGGAGAGATGCAAGATCTTGTGAGACTGCTGCATTTAAGCTCTTTTTTTAAACTTCTTCTGCCAGGTTAGCGTTTTTGTCTGCTTGGAAGCTGGAGAACTGAACTCACCTGGGAGCCCCAGCAGTGTAATAAATTATCATAATATAGTGGGGAAAAGAAAAGATTTTAGGATGGTGAGTAGTGCAGGGCTACCCTGGTGTATTACATCTGTTCGTTTAGAGCTGTTGTACGGCTTCAACTTCAGGAGATGTGTGACTAAGAGGCTCTGATTTCAAGGGAGGGGGGCTGCTTAGTCTTCCTGTCTAGGCTGGTGGAAAGCAGGAAAATGTGACATCTCAATGCTGAAAGCCTCAAATGCATCCTGACACTGATTATTAGTAACTATAATAGCAAGCTAAAAACTGAGCATTGATAATTCATGATTTTTAAGCCAGTCTCGTAGTTTGAGGGGAGTCTGACTTCTGAATTTTGTATTTTGAGGACTGACAGTGCTGAGAATCAGTGATGGGGGGGCAAGCGATGAAAAGACCCTTGCAATTAGTATTCCAGTGCTCTGCCTTTAACGAATTGTTGGCATAATGTGTGTACATGCAGATGCAGGACCGTTCACCAGTGTGTTATATACCCTACACTGCTAACAAGGATTCGTCTTCAGCTTGAATGGTGGGAACCAGAGCTGCAAGGACAGATCCAAGCTCTGTCTCCCCTGCAAAGCTCCAAGCGATGCCAGGGTATGGCTGAGTGACAGTCATGAAGACCCGAATAACCACAAACTCATTGCACTATTATTCGCCAGTGCTTAAGATACTAGGAGGGATATTATTATTATTATTATTATTTTTATTATTTTATTTTTTTTCCCACCCCTCCCAGGGTTTTCATCTTGATCATTCTTTGCAGTCCCCGTCTGTCTCCTATTCTGTGATCTAGCCCAGGCTACCACTGTGCTGCTTTCTTCCCTGTTAAGGAAATCTCAGGCGCTTTCCTCTTAAAGCTCGCATATTGACATTGTAATGGAAGTGCTGCCCTTCCTCATGCTGCGGAAGGCAGGCCCCGCTAGGAAAGATGATATCATTGGCACTAAATATACACCAGCCATCAGGCCCCTTGTCCGTGCCAGAGATGCTCTGGCAGACTCTGATGTGACTTATTTTCTATGTTTTGTCAATTCTGTCGGTAGCAGGTGATTTCATTAACTGCTGTTTAATTGCATGTGGAGAGCCCAGCTATTATTTGTTTGTTTTCGTTCTCCTGACGGAAACCCGTGCTGGCGGCCTCCTTGCAGTTCCCTCCTCCAAGATTCACAGATCGGCGTTGTCGCCCTGTTTCCAAACCTACTGCTGTATTTTTTAAATTGAGTGGGATGGAGCTGCTGAGTTTGGAATTGGAGTTGAATACCCAGAAAGTGAAGCTGCAGGAGTTTGGCTTCATCCTACCCCTTGGGTCAAGGTCTAGGGTGCCGCAGTGGAAGCGGAGCGCTCTGGTTGTATTCTCCACTGTGCCATTGGCTCTCTGGGTGACCTTGGACTCATCTGTCTGGTATTTCTATTTCCTCTGCAGCTGGGTGGGGGGAGGGGGAGAAAAAAAAAAAAGAGAGAGAAGGAGGAGAATGGGAAGAGCAGATTTGGGAAAGGACTGACTTCCTCCTCGAACACAATCAGGACTGSGGATGGGGTCTCCACATTGTTTGTCCCATCTCCATTCATTGGGAATAGTCATTGTGTTTTGCTCCTGAATTTTTCCCACACATCTTGCATCTTATGGACAGCATGTGACCCTATTTCCTACGATGGCCCCTTTCTTCTGATTGTTTCCTTGCCAGACTTTCCTTTGGCCTTGCCCTTTACGATATTTCAGGGTTCCCTTCTCCATCCTCTTCATTACTTATGAATAAGTAGCTCCTTTCAAGCTTCCACAGTTTTATTATTGCTGGACAGCCTTTTGGTCTCATTCCTCTTGGCCCTCCATTTATGGTTTGGTCTGAGCATCAGACTAAAATGTAAGAAGCTTGAGCTCAGTTTTCTGCTCTGCTGCTGACTTTTATGGACCCACCTTTTTTGGATGCATGTTGAGGAATTCATCTCACTAAATATAGAAAACTCCATCCATGGGAGGCATTGCTAATTCCCTGTCCAGTCCAGTCCAAGGAGGAAAATCAGACTTTTGCAGACATGCCTGATGTCATCCTGAAGGAGACTGAAATCACCCTAAAATAAGTCAGATGAATTTTGTCCTAAAAATGCCTCTTTCTCTCCATTAACTATAAGGGAAACCGAGGGCAACTCACTCAGGTGTAAATACCCCTTGTATCTCAGTTCCCTGTTTCAAAAGTGACAGTAATGGCATTTCCCTGCTCCATCAGGGCTGTTGTGAAAAACTAGTGATTGTGAAGTGCTCCAACATTATGATAACGGGGGCTATAGAAAAGTTCAGAACAGGATTATCTTAAGCCTGATTTTCTGCTATAGGTCTCCCCATCTTAATTTGGAATTTAATTAGCATGCTCAGGTGGGGCCATTTCTTTTGTTCCTTTGCACTACCCTGTCTCATCTTCACTCTAGTAGAAGTGACTTATCCAACCTTTTCTAAGAAGCCCAGATACTCTTACTTGTCTGGGCAATGGGCCATACACCTGAAGGTTGCAAAGAATATACAGAAGATGGCTTGAGAGTGGGGACACGGGGTTGGAACATGAACTCACATGATTTAGGAGGCCAAGAAGGCTGTCAASAGATCCAGCATGTCTGCATCTCTAAGTGATTGATTGTCTTTGATGTTGTTACAAATGCTCCCTAAACTGCCAAAAGCTTTGGAAAAATACTTAAGGTTCATTTAAAAGGGAAAGAGGAGCCTGCAGAATTTATGGCATCTGCAGTGACCGAGGACACCACCAACAAATTCAGAGTTACGAGTGGATGAGCAGGTTGGTCTCTTGCTGGGATCACGCGTCTGACAGTCACAGTGATCCTGGGGTAGCTCTGATGCTGTCACGGTGAATTCAGCTGCAGCGAATGGGCAGGGTGTGCTATCACACTGCCATGCACCAGCACTGCGTGATGGGGCATACTTCAACCACACATTTTTTGAATGCCAGACAGAGTCCTAGGTGACCTGGAGAATCAAGTTAGTAGCATGGGCAGATTAAAGAAGAGAGGAAGCATTTAAGCATGCAGAGATGCAATCAAGATACTTTCAAAAGTGCTTAGGTGTATAACTCCAATTGCAAGAGATGTCCTTATATGCAGGAACCTACAATCAGAAGGGCACAAATGACTGCAGCAGGCAGACACCAAAAGGGGAAAGTGCGATAAGGAGCAAGTTTCTTAGAACAGTCTGAATGAAGTGGAGCAGGTAGCAGGTAAGAAAAGTTAGTTCAGATTGGTGGTGATGTGGAGAACATAAGGGCATGAAGGGTAGTCAGAAAAAACTCAATTCAAAATAATAGCAGAGCAGGAGCCCTTGATCTGTTCCTGGCTCTGTTGCTGATTGCAGCATGACCTCAGGCAAAACACCTTCCTCTCTACATGCTTCCTATGCTCTTCTCTATGTAACCTGCATGTTCTTTAGGGAATGGACTGTCACTCCCAATGAGCATGTCCTGCACTGAGCACGGTGGCGCTTTGATTTCATCTTGAGGCTTCACATGCAGCTGAAATGTTAATTCAAAGCTGGATGTTGTTGGGGTTCAGCTGCTTTCAGGTGCAAAATTTCCACTTGCAAAATTTCACTTCTGATGYGAGCGCTGGCTCCTTCTACATGACTTCAGTTGCACGTGCATGTGTTTGTATGCAAAGGGTTTGGCCGGCCTCTTTTAATGCACRACTTTTCCTAGGTCCCCGTGCAGCTCTGCTTTCCCTATAGCGCTGTATGTAGGAATGCCGTGCTTCTGCCTGCCCGCCCCCTCCCAACAGGTTGATCATAAATTAGATTCTGATGTGGGTATTGAATTTCACTCCAGCTGCTGGAACTGTGGCACATCTGTGGTCCTCCTGCAGTTAATGGCTTCACAAAAATGAAGCAATAAAGGTTATGATGGCTGTGTTTTAACCTCCTGGCCCTCATTCTATTCGATAGGAGTGTTTCTTGGGAACAGTTAAAAACCCACTGCCTGCATTTTAAACATCTCCCAGTGATGTGCTGTCTCTGAACAGCTTTTATTAAGTGGTTTTATTTTTGAAATTTAACAAAGCTGAAGTGTCTTTTTCTTCTTTTTCTGTTTTTTTTTGAGAAAGATGAATTGATTCTCTTTAAAATAAATAAACTGATCTCTAAATTATGCCGTGATTTAACATTTACATACAACAAAGAAGTTGGTGAAAAGCAAAAGGGGAAAGGAAAAAAAAACCCCACCCACTTAGCTTGAAATCTTTCAGTGGAACTGTTATGCTCTTCTAAGGGACGTAGGCATGCACAAGTGGGGATGATTTGTCTGTAAAGAACAGTTCACAGTTCTGGCCACCAATGAGTCCTTCCAGGGAGAGTGCTCACACTCTCTCACAAAACTACTCTCTGTTATGAAAAGCCAAGATAATGAAAAATGAATGATGATTTTGGATACYGAGCTTGCAATGCACCAAAAATGTTGGGATTATAGCAAGTGTGCAGTGTGCATCCTTAGAAAACCAAGCTCTTTTCAGGTGTCCTCTCTCTGTCCTCCTCTCCGACTGAATACCAGTTTCTTGAAAATCTCGACTGCTCTTTAAAGGACAGTGAAGTCTTGGTGCTCCAGACAAGATCATGGTCTTGTCTGGTGGGTGTTGTGGATGCTTCTGAACTGTGCTGCTCGGCGAGTCTGTACCTATAGTACTTGGCCTCCCAGCAGAACAGATCAATAATGTATTTATCCTCCTAACTCTGACAGATCTGGAGGTGGTACTGTCCCTGAGTTGCAGAGGGAGCAAAACTGTTCAGGTTCTGTACTTGGATGTATAAAGTGGATTTACCTGGAATAGAAGTAGGTATTTACATTTAAGAAAGTGGTTTAGATCACCTCCTAGC
Source organism: Apteryx rowi (assembly GCF_003343035.1). NCBI lineage: Eukaryota > Metazoa > Chordata > Aves > Apterygiformes > Apterygidae > Apteryx > Apteryx rowi. Next base: position 1,890,265 of record NW_020451204.1, read on the forward strand.
CAGGTTATCCAGGCATATATAGACAGTGGAATTCAAGGAATCCCTTACACCACTTCTTGGAGATACCTACCGGCATTTATTTTCTGTACAGGTAACTGGAGTGCCTAAGAGGAGAGTCAGGAAAAGCCATGCAGGTGCAGACACGCTGCATGGGTACCCAACTCCATGCGAGACATCGCAGTGGGCAGTCTGAATGTGGCAGTGACTTGCACAAACTACTTGAGTTGTGGTACATGAGAAGAGTGAACTTCAAGGTCTCTAGGATGGTAATGAGATTATTCCCTTACTGAGTTGTCCCGCTGCCCTTGGGAAAGAAGGGCTTCTCCCCGACCATGTTTCCACCCTGGATTGTATTTTACCGCAGCACTGCTGTGCACAGATCCTGTCTTTTTCAAAATTTGCAAACAGTGTTTGACTTGTCAAATTCGTGCAGCAGCAAACAAGGCATGCTAGCCACCCACTTGGAGAAGATAAATGACTTCTCATTTATTTATTTAACTCACTCTCTATTAATTGCAAAGGGTGACCCTTTGCTCTTCTATTATGAAGCATATTGACTTCCTCTCTACATGTCTTCCAAGAGCAGGGGTTGCTGCTTAAACATGCTCTGAATAAATCCAGAGAGGGGCCCTGGGACAGTTTTTGAGGAAAAGGAGGTTTGGTGTTAGAGTTAATGAGCTTGTTATGAGATGTATACTGGTATCTCTAGTGACTCTATCCTATGCCACTGTGTCCAGTCTGTCTGCAATTAGGAACAAGGTCGGTGACATTGTGCTTTATACTAAAACTGCAATGAGACAAAAATGTCTGATTTTCACTGAACATAGCAGAAACTTGTGATCTGCAGAGCAGAAACAAATTTTTCTTCTTTACGCCTTGAATTCTTTAAAAGTCCCTGAAGGCTTCCTTTTTGAAATTGTTTTTTAAAGGGGTTGCTGCCCTTTTTTTCTAGTGGATTTACAAATCAGAACATTGTTATCCCAGGCAGTTGAAGCTATAAGCCTGGACAGAATGCTTACAAGGGTGTGTTAGATAACTGATATTGATATATTGATAGGGTAGAAGGCAAAAGAGTGCCACGGTATCCAGGTGGCACTGATAAATGGAATCACATAGACCTGGGCCCATATTGAATATGTGTCTAAGATAAGGTAACTCTTACAATGTATCTGTAAGAGGCTGATGGTGATGCAGAGTGCAAATTCAAGATGCAAGGCTACCCATGCAAATGAGTCCTTTTCCTCTGCTCATAGTCGGTAAAATCAGAGAATACAGGGATGGAGGGGACTTTAAGAAGTCTTCTGATACTCTTTGCCCCAAGGAAGAGTCACTGCAGCTAAACCATTCAGCTGGGACACTTGGGTTAACTTGGCTGTCATAATGTCTCAAGGAAGAGCCTTGGAGTCCAGTGGTCTCTGCCTGGCTTAGATCATTTCTGACTGTCTGGGTTTGCTGTTTTTTCTCTTATTTTTTCTAATGAATATAGCAAGAAGAGAAGCTCTATCCTGTGTTTGGGGACACTTTCTTATGGGGGGATGGTCCATTTTCAGACAATTCATCTGAATTACCCCATTCAGTTCAGTGCTGTACTTTCCCTGCAATCCATTATTGCCACCTTTCTTCCCTACCATTTGAATATCACCCAAGCTACTCCTCCTTCTTTCACTGKAAACTTTAAATGGATAGATATGTTAATTGGTATCATTACAACAAACGGTCCTAGTCACACTGCAATTCAGTCGAACATTTCATGTTGCCATTTAAATGATGAGGGTTTTTTTGTGTGCCACTGACAGCTACTTGTGTTTAATTCATTTTGATTTCGTTAGGAGGGGGAAGTTATCGGGATTGCATCATTAAAAATGCATGCTTGGGTTATTCATGCATGTTTCATATATTCCTGTGTATGATCCATCATAATTCAACATTAGCCAATGGGGAGAGCAAGCGGAAAGAGTCTACTGAACATACAGGTAATTCAATTGCACCTGTGATGTCRCATCAGTTGGATTCTTAATGACACCTTCAAGTTGTGCTGTGAATGGGGATGGGCCAAATGAGGCTTTCAGCTGAGGCTGCCTATGCTTGGTAACAGCAGGTTTGTGTTACTGCTCCAGACCTGAGGAAGTATGGATCAGATACGAAGTGGGCAGCTGCATCAGAGCTGCCTAGCAGCCAGAGCTGAAGGCCAGGTGTTAGCCAGCTCGGATGCTATTGCTTGAACCTTAGGCCTGCACTGCTACAGGAGTTATGCTGCTTGGGCTGTAATAAAGAAATCAGATGTTCTCCGTGGTGTCCACTGGTGTTGTTAAAGTGCTTTTACCAGTACAGCAGTTCCCATGATGGAAGGACAACGTGTCATGCTGGAATAAACCCTCCTAATCTGGTATAACTCTGCTCAGAGTGGAGCTATATTGGCAGTGCTATTTTGATTACCTGTGTAATCAAACATTTGATTACCCTTATGTAGCTGATGGGTGATTGTGGAGCACTGTGTGGCAGTTTTCCCTGCAGCTGAAAAGGGAGAGGCAATTGGTGCCATCTTTATCCTTTCCCCTGCAACAGGGTCTTTCAAGCATAGTATTTGGTCTCCTCTTGCATGTGTGGTCTTGGCTACTCAACATGACAGAAGCACCTCCGTTTTTTGGGAGCTGAGGCTCACACCCAGCAGAACCACTGGCTGCTGGGGACAGATGCAGACCAAGCAGTTGGACTGTCTGCTTTCCACCCTTGGGCTCTGTGACTYGTTCCTTATCCCCGCAGTGAGTTCATCCCCATTGCTGTAACTGGGATCAGCACCTAAACTCCATAGCTCAGGCGTGTATCCCTCGGCAATTCCATCTCCCTGCCCTTCTCACCTTCATTACATTCTTTCACCCCTTTAGTGAAATGAATCTCTCCTTTCCAGAGCCTGCCCGCAATATATGTAATGAGAAAGTGCCATTCCTGGGGGCCCAGGCGGCACAGGGCAGAGGTCAAGTAACGCAGCAAGGTCCATTATTTTGACAGCAGAGGTGGGCTCCTTCCTAATGGATGTTCACGATGCTTTGAGCRCTGTGGGATGCATGCCTCTGACAGCCGTCTGCTCTGCTTCTCCCTCGGTGGACCTTCAAGGTTATGCAGCAATGGGAAGTGAGCAGGAGACAGGTGGAGGGAGTGAGCAAAGGGGTTGCAATTTGTTTTTCAGCGAGTAAGAAGATCTGAGCCACTCAGTTAAGCTGGAGAAGCTGGGATACACACTGGAAAGGGAAGAGTGCACAGTCAAGCCTTTTCCACAAAATGTGTTGATAACAGCATCCCTCGAGAAAGCTGGTTTCATCCCTTTTTCTTCCAATTGTTTCCACAGGTCAAACCCTGTACCTCATGCTTGGGTTGTCACCCATCCCATTCTCCACTGCCTTCTGCCAAACAAAGGTTTGATAGTTATGGAAAGGGGAGGAAGGACAGACACAGTCTGAAACTAGATTTTAAAAGCTTTGTGACTGAGTCTTAGTTCTGCTGTAGATTCCTGTAGTGCCTTTGGGCAGGCCATGTAATGTGTCTGTCTTTATTCCCCCACAGGAATGACAATGTCTTTGTAGGCTGCTTGGGCTGTGTGTCTTGCACAGCACCTTGCCCACTTGGATGCTGCTCTCAGTTTGGGTGTCTTGGCACTGCTTATTCCTGGTGTTAGTCAAATGGAGCAAGAATTGCCTTTGCGGAGTTTTCCTTGATGCTGTAAAAAAAACAAAACAAAAAAAACCCCAGAAAGGCTCGGCATCCCTCACTGCCTTCCACTTTTATGTATTTAATAACAACTTGTTCTTTGTGAGTGCATCTCATGCACCCATGTTCCTCAGCACTTTTTAAGCTTGAGTGAATTACCCAACAGTGGATTATGTCTGTTTTATAGGTGGTGGATCACAAGCCAAGAGAAGTTGAAAGGTCTCTTTCAAATCAGGGCCAAGAGAAGAAATCACTCCTTCTTCTGATTCCTAAAAGCATGCTTTAAGCACATGAGCATTCAAACTACCAATCTTATTGATTTTCAATTACAGTTCAAATGGAAGTGGTTGTAGCTTTGTGTTAACCCTCGGGAGACTTTGTCCTGTCATCTCCGGTGAGGGAGGGAGAAATTCTGCATTGCCCATGCTGACATGGATATGTGGTTGTGTCGCTGAAACTCACTCCTGAGTTAGAAATGGATGAGTTGTCTGGCTTTCACCGCWGCTTTTTGATGTAATAAAAACTCCTCTTACTGGGATGAGAATTCTTGAATCTTTTTTTGGGGGGGGGGGCAATATGTGGGTGCATGGCACAAAGTCATTATAGTTATAAATATAGAGCTATTGTGGTATGGTAGAAAGTTATTGCTGGCATAAGTTTCAAGTATTTTTAGATCAAGTAAGGATATTTCTCTTAAACGGCAGCTGGGCTGAACCTGCTGGCATGTTTGAAGCAGTCCCAGCAGAGCTGGATTAGCAGGCAGAATTCAGATGAAATGTTTGAAGCTGCAAAATTCACACCCTTYCTTCCTGATTTTCAGGTTAGTCAGTACTTACCAACTGCAATCACAGGCAGGTGACTGTGCGTGTGTGTTTGTATGCACACGCTCTGTTTTGAGGGCACTTTCATTATTGGATCTCTCAGCTCTTCACCAAAGCCAGCAAACAGTACATCCGTTTTCCTGCCTGGAGATATCAAGGAATTAAATGACCTGTAGGAAGAGCCAGGGTGGGCTCGTGGTACAATCCCTGCAGAAAAGAGATACCCAGATTACAATTCCTGCAGCATGACAGTGCTAGAAACCCTTTTGTGAGATTCRGACGAGTCTTTGACTCAGTCTGCTCTGAACTGTGCCTCAGTCCATATATCCATCCCCTGCTTCCTAACAGATATATGTATTTGTTCCATTGCCTTTATGCAAGAGCCACTGATTATGTTATTTATAACAGCCTGCCGATTGCCTGCCTGTGGCCGAACAGCTGGAGCGAGTGTTGGGTTACCRTCACCTGCTCTCTTCCCAGTTCCCTTTCACTGCACCAAAGGGTGCAGCAGGGCTGGATTTCAGMCTGGGATGGGGTGATGACCCTGAAYCGTGGCTGACTCTGGCCATGGGAATAGGCACATATAGATCCCATCCCAGATCTTCCYCTCGCGGCTGAGTCTGGAAGGGATGAAGTGCAGCAAGGCCATGAAGTGCTCTGTGAAKGATGCTTTCTGTAAGGAGTAAAGGAGATACTCTCCGAGGGAATTTTGCACCTCTGCTCCCTCCTTCACATCTACCTTAAGCCAAAAACATTTATTATTAATAATACTAATGATATGCATCATGTCTGGGCACGATCAGGGCATCTTTTGGATCTCACAGATCTTTTAGGGGTGCTACAAATAAGTGCCCTTCTCATCCCCTAATGGTAGGTGGAGAGGATCTCAACTAAGTGGAAAYGGAGTCCTCATGGTTAAGGTAGTGGATTGCTGTGATCAGGCAATTTTATCCCATGTCTTCTCCTTTTGGGGGAGCAAGCAGCCCTCCCTGCTTCTTTTCCATCTCTTATCAGCAGCATCTGCCATTATCTCATTTGTTATATCTCATCCTCATAGTGCTGGCATGAGGGGACATCTCCCACGGTTGTCAACAGGACAAAAAGTAGAAAATTATCAAAGTCCCAATGCACGAGTCCCTGTGACTTTCCAGTTTGAACGTTAGCTCTACTGCATGCCCCAGAACAACGAGGACTGGGAAGGTGACCACACTCCTCCCTGTTGTGTTACCTCTGCACTAACTTGCGTTTCCCTGATGTTATGCAGCAATCCCTTACCACGTGAATATCTGCCTAGCTGGAGGATGCAAACTCCGGTCATGTGTTATAGCACCACTGGCAATAACTGGAGACCAGAGGCCAGATTAGCGTGGGCAAATAGAGTGTTTTTGTAAGGGCGGCTGCTTACAATGTCTTCGTTTCCATGCAGGCTGAGCATGCATGYGAGTAGGGATGTGCAGGGATAAAGGGGGTAGGAGGGTTGCTGGCTGGGTAGGCAGCTTGATTTCACGATCTCCTTCTGTGTTTATTGAGTATCAATTGGAAACAGCTCCCTGCAGTGGCTCCGCTTCAAACCCTTAAGCTTGTAGCTGACTCTGCATCCCGGTGGGAGGCCCTGACATCCGGGAAGAGGCAGCTACAAGCTGGCCTGAGTTCATATCCTTCCCTCTCTGACCCTTTCATGTCCTTGAGCTGTATCATACTCTGGAATAGTGGTGCTATCACCCTGAAGATCTCCCCGCCTCGCTCCCCCCTGCCTCACTGGTGAAAACGCCCTTCATAACATTCCAAGCTTTTGTTTTCTGCATGAGTGGAGTTGGGATGRACTTGATGAGACCACTAGAACATCATAAATAAATTAGGAGGAAAGTTGTACTCCTTCCAGTGCTCGGAGCGTACACAGGGAGTGAAAGCAGGCTTGGTGCTTGAACAGCCATCTGAGTGCTCATGTAGTATCCTTTCATACCCATATCATATTGGCTGAGATCTGGACCTTTTTCATGGGTGCTGATCAGCGGACTCTCGCCTGGTCTCAGTGCTTTTACAGCCATGGCTGGGTTCAGATGAATGGCCTGCAAATCTCTCCAGCATCACCTAGTGAGTTTTTTAGCGGACCATCCTGCAGCTCAGCATCAAAGAGATCTCTTGTCTCAAACACAATATCCTCACCCSTGAGAATTTGTGAGGCAGTTTTATGTCTCTTGAACGCTTCTGCTATCACATACCCCACTGTCAGAGGCCCCTCCTGAAATGTCTCATTCTCCCACTACAAGACAAATGTGTTTAAARGCCAGAATGGTTGGCAKGTCATCTCATCTCACTGCTTGAACCAGCCAACCTGCATGGCCCTAGGACAGGAACAAGTTCTGTGGGTATTTCTGTTTCTCAACAGTAGTCATTTTTCCTCTGTAGTCTTCCTAAAGTTGCCGTTGGAAAAGAATTGCTCAGATGAAGAGCCACCTTTCTCTTTCTAGGAACATCTCTGCTSTCCTTCTACTTGCATGATTGTGCTGTTGCATTTTTGAAGACCAAGCCTTCTTGATCTCAGGGCTGTCTCCATGATGATGGATGGCCATGCTCTTCCCTGCTGACAGCGCCTAGTTTTTCAATATAKTCTTATTCATCCTCTTTGCAGTTTATCACTTCCTGTGACTCTTCTCATCCCACTCTTCCTGTATGGCTTTCAGAGTCCCTTGTCACCATGATTTCATTCATRCTGACCCTGGAGGGTCACCACCGCTTACCTCTCCACAGTTGGGAGTTGGGGCTTTGTAATGAAAAACAAAACTTGCTATCTGCTTCATTTTCAGAGCCGCTGGACAAACTCCTGTTTTCTTCCTTGGATTCACTTCAAATTGGAGCATGTCAGGGAAGAAGATATCTCAGTGTYCTCTCCAAAATATACTCTGATCCATATCATAGAAACTTTTTAGACCCRCCTTTCCCCACATTGCTACATCAGGACTTGCTGAAGGGCTGGAGAGCAGAGCTCTGCCATGCTGCAAAGAGCTGTAGGACTTGAAGGTATGGCTTGAGACAAATCCAGGCCCCTGCCACTGCTGGCACATTGTGTGATCCTGTTTGCAGACTTTGCAAGCTCCATCCTCAYGTTACTTTGCTTTTTCTGCTTGCTCAGTCCCAGGGTTTCTCCCTGCCAATGTGTCAGGTATGTTGGCAGTCCCACAGAGCTATAGCTGGTGTGTGGGAGGGCTGGGGCTGAACCTGATGTCAAACTGAGGACAGAGTTATCCCAGCAACACCCCGCTGCACAAAGGACCASCCCGAGGTGGATCCAGAAACATGTCTCCTCCCGTAGCTCATCTCTTCCTTGGAGCAAGCAGTTCTCATCCTAGCAGCTGGGCCAAAAAGACTTTTCAGCTCTGCGTGGGGAGAGCAGGTAACTGTAGGCAAGCGAATGGACCRTGTTGTGCCTGCCCATGAAGAGCTGGAGCCACCAGAAGCAGCAAGGCTGCGTTTTCCAAGGTGTCTGGTGGATGCTGCTGCCTGTTTAATACCATCTGCAATCTCAGAGTGGGCAGGAAAGGGCAGTCCCAAAGCCCATAGGTTTGATGGCAATGGAAAGTGGCGCAGAGTGGCTTTGCACAGGGGTGCATCCAGCCAACACCTTGCCTAGACATTAGTACTGGAAAGTGTGTCTTAGTCTGTGTTTGATGAAAAGACCGAGATCTCCAGCAGCCTGCAGGCTCCAACCTCAGAGTGACATGTGACAACCAGCRCTTGCAAAGCAATGCTTGCCTCAGCATGCTGGTAATGGCATTAAAAATTGCCTCTCTTGCAACTGCTTCATAAAATGCAGAGAAAACTGGGCAGTTAGAACATCTCGCCTATAAATGTCTGCGCCAGAAATATTTGATAGAGACATATGCTCACCTCACACACATGCACAAACCAGACAAATTTGATGAAGGCATTTGTTAGCGGAGATGCTACAATACGTGCTCCTGCTGCTGCCTTCTCTGATTTTGTACTAAAGAAGACGGCTTTTCTTGTTTTTGTTTTTTTAAGTGCTTTTCTGATGGCTGCTTTACATTTTGCTCTGTGTTACAGAGAAGCTGATTCAGCAGTTTAGCACCCAGCCACTGCTCGGAGGAATTTGGACTGTATTTGTTTATTTTGAGCACAGCCAGTTTTTCTTTGCTATTAATTGACAGGCAGGAAATGTTTCTTGGCCTTTTTAGAAAGCTGGGTTCGTTGCTGGGACTCTGCTGTCTAGGAGGAGAAACTCATAGGAAACTTGTGTTTGAGTGATTAGCAAACAGAATATTATTCCAGTGCAAATGTATCTCTTGATACTCARGGTGTCAAATGCTCTGAGTAATGATCATGTTTTAAATATAGTTTATAACTTTCTTCTCATGCATATACCGCCTACTGTATCTGCATTGTGGAATACACATACGGTGTGTCTGTGTATACAAATGATGTAGCTCTATAATTACACCTACGGAGGAAGAGATCTGTCTGTATTTATATATATATATATATGTAATATATGCATGTGTGTGTGTATATATATGTAAATGGTTTTACGCAGATGGAATCTCTTTTAGGTCACACTTTAATAACAATCACAGTGTAATTACACTGTGGTAATTTCATTTTATCTTATTTTATTTTAGCTCCCTGTAACAACTGCTRATTTTCCAACCAGAACGGTCATGACACAGATGTGAATAAACACATTGTAAACTGGGTGTAGTAAATAAACCCACTGTCCAGTAGCAGTGGTATTAAGCGCAGTAAGGGTATAGGAACTGGGAAAACAGTCTTGTCACTGACGTTCTGATTATATGAATTAATGGTAGTTACGCAATGAAAGATCAGACCACAGTACTTGTGTCGAAGTGGCTTTGATGTAGGGTTAAATTCCAAGTAAGTACAGTATAGCTACAGGACCCTTTTATAYAAGGTGTGTCCCACCCTTTTATTCACTGCTGTCACCTGGACCAGCTCTGCGAGCGCCTTTACCTTTGATTTGCAAGGCCCTATCATCTATTCCTATCCTCATTATTGTTGTGTACGGGTGTTTTATGACTGCTGAGATTTTCCTGAGCTTATTGCCTGGATCTGGGAGGTACTGGAGGAAAAATCAATCTGCACTTACCCTGCTCCTTGTGCTGTAAAAGAAAGCCTRCTTCTGATTGCTTTTGGAGACAGGAGACAGGCCTTGGACTGACTTAATATCACTGAAGTCTCACCCTGAAACTTGTGGCTAAAACCATTGCTTTGATTTTATTTCTTTAGACTTTTTGTTTGCAGAAAACTTGATATGCCACAGAGGGCCTGAGCTGAGCAGCTGTGGAGAAACAGTGAAAGCAAAGCACTGGTGCACTGCTCAATAGAAGGAAATTCAGGAAAAGTCTTTGACAAATACGCCCCGGGGAAGGAGTGTGTGTGTGAGGAGGGGGGGGGTAAAGCCATGGAGGAGCTGCTGGCCGTGCCAAGGATTAACTGGAGAATGAAGGTAATCCCAAACCAACAGGTGGGCTAGTCTGAATTCACGTTGGGTTTGCAGGATGGAGGGTTCTTCGCAAGTGAGGGATTTAGCTGCCGAGATGCCAGCACCTTCACAAGAARGCAGTTTATTTTGGATGTGTGTCTGGACAGCATGTAGCAGCAGTGTTTATTTAAATGAGTAAAACCCTGGTTCTGTTGAGATTACCGTCTGAGTGAACAGCACTGGAGATATCTGCCTGTGCTGGGAGAGATGCGGTTTGCAGATTGTGGTGGAGGAGCAATACATCTCCTTTTTCCGAGTGCGTACGTTGGGGGAGGAGGGGCATGAATCTCTCTTTTTCACCTGTTTCCATCTCGCGTTCTGCACCACTGCTCACATCTCAGTTATCTCCACTACGGTTTTTCCTTCGAACTCCTCCCCACCAACTGTGCCTACTCCCRAGGAAATAAAACATGGCCTGACACATTTCTGTCTGCAGCGCTCCTCCTGCATGGCTGGGCTGCTCACACTTACCCGCTGGGAAGAGCACAGACGGGAACAGCTTTGCTCGCTGCTTTGTTTTCTGCGCCTCTGCAAGGCGCTCCTAGCCTGAGCCCTCAGAGGCGGCACGTTGAGACGAGACAGAGAAGATCCTTTGTGTCTAGGCAGGAAGAGGATCCTTGACTCAGTGTTTCAGGAGCTGCTGACTGAATTTGCTGGGTGAACACTGTTTTAAGCAGCCYGTCCCTCGAAGGTAGGTGTTTCTGCAGGACAGATATAGGGCTGAGATGGAGAAGCTCTGCGTTCCTGTCCTGCCCACCACCTCCTCTGCTCAGAGATGCTCTGAGTGATGGTGACCAAGCTCTCYGGCGCGCGTGGCCTTTCTTTATCCTGTTGTCCTGTACTGTCTTTGGACAATGACAGCATCTCTCTGACATCTTACGTATGGCTGATCTTATCTCAAGCTCATGCAGGTGGTACCTTAACATAGAGTCATAAGAGACTCTCTCCTGGACCTGTCCTGGATGGTGTTGGGGAGCTTTGCAATGCTCAGAGCGAGAGRTGGTGTAGCAGGACCTCCTGAGGACCTGTCAGGCAAGACGTTGAGTCCTGGCCCTTTCCTCCCTCCCTTCAAACACCACTGTTTGAAAACGATTTGTGAGCAGTGAGCAAGTCGCTGTGGCTGTCAGCGCCCTGTGCTTGCGCTGCTGTTTTACATTGATAATTCATCCTGAGATCAGCATTTAAAATTAATTCAATTAAAGGGGCCTCATCATTCATTTATGAGGAAGGAAGGCTTATAAAGAGCCGTATGCAGGGAACTTCTCTGTGTGCACTGTGCTAGGGATGGAGATCGTTTCTAGCTGGGTACTGTGCTCATGGTGGCTTCTGGCCAGTGGTGGGGATCTGAGGATTTCCTGGGATGAAGAGGGCATCTGATTTCAGTGCCTGCTTATTGCCAGTGTCAGCAGAGGAGTCTGAACAAATACAGAGCTGTACTTTTAGCTCTAAATGTTTTGCTTCTGGATCAAATAAAAACCACACCGTTAGAGCAGTGCAACTCAGGGGACCTTCATGGGAGTGCACAGATGTGTCCATCTCTGGAATCACCAATTCAGCTCCTCTTCTGAGTTGCATATACACTTGAGTGACAGCCTCAAATCGAGGCTATGGATACTACTTGCCTTTTTAACTTATCCCCTATCCTATCCCCTACTATCCTCTTGTTGCCCTCTTGTTTTGAGTAATCAGTCAAAATTTGAGCTTTTGACGGTTGCTTGTTTCAGGAGCCATTACCAGTCTGTGCCATGTATGTCTTTTAATCAGTCTTGTTTGCTTTCTGAAGAGGTGCATGATGTCTTTGAGTCTCAGAAACTAATAGAAATGGGGAGAGGGGGGGATTTTTTTTTGTCTTTCTGGCTAGCTGTGAGACCTAAGAAGCGTTGTTTCATGATTTCTCACAAGACCGTGTTCTGCTTCTCCTGGATTTTAGCTTTCTGTCACTGTCCCCACTTGCGTCCTGCTCCTCAGTCCCCCAGACCTTGCAGGGAAGTCCCTTTGTGGTTTGACTTGCTTCGAGTTAGCTGTTGTGCTGGCCAGTGCTTTGGGCAGGGGTCCTGATCTTGCTGGGTGGAAGTATCCATAATTGCTGTTTGTTTAGCTGGAATGGGCATGCTTGGGACACCCATCATGTATAAACAGCTCTGTGAAGGAAGGGGTCTGATCGCACTCTCCCACCAAAACAGAGCATCACAGAGGCCATCATGAGAAGAGCTCTTCTCTCTCTCCTTCTGCCTTGATGTTTGATTCTGTAGCAGTCCTAGTTGTTATCATCACCAGGGAGGGCCTTYTCCACCTGAGGGTTTGGGCCTATACCACTCAGCCAGATGGAGCATGAGTCTGTAGCTTTCCAGCCACAAAGCAAAGCTTTTTTGGCTCATTTCTGCAGGTGTGAGCTGAGTAGGGAGGGAACTGCTCTGTTTTTGTGGCTGTTTTTGTGGTTGAATCATCTGGGCCATGGGAAACTGTTCTCAGCTGCTTGTCTGGCTGTGCAAGGGTGAGCCTTGACCCCTGATGCCCTCGAGATCAGGGTAAATGTACCTGATAAATCAAAGTCCATCAAATGTCAACAGATAGATCATATTACCTCATGGACAAAGCTACCCAGTAAAAGCATTTCTGGATGATTCTGCCTCAGATGCCCTCCACCCTCCTGTTGTGGCTGGTTGAAACTCTCTGTCAATCTTCCTAGCCCCATATCACCTCTACACCCTGGGTGCAGGGTGTGAAGCACCTTGCTGAGTCCAGCTTGGGGTGGCAGCTGCTGGCATCCAATGTTTCCTAGAACTGGCTTGACAGGGAGCTGCTCCTGGGCTCTGTCCTCTTCCTTCCTTATATCTGGGTAGAAACATATTTTGACAAGCCAGTGATGCAGAAAATAACTTGCTGCTCTCCAACTGTTGCATCCCTTGACCCCAATTAGAATGTGGTGCATGTAGAAGTGTCAGCTTCTTGCTTTATCTCAGCTCCCCATCCCCCTGACCAAAATTCCCATTATAAAGATGACACCTGARTGTTTCATGGGGGGAAATCATTGCTGATGAAACAGAGAATCAGAGCATATCTATAGACCAGCTTACCTGATGTTTTTCTGGCCATTACTAGATGCTTCAGAAGAAGGTGTAGGAAAGCTCTCAGAAAGGAGTTATGAGATCACAGAATCTCAGAATGGTTGAGGTTGGAAGGGACCTCTGGAGATCATCTAAGTACAACCCCTCTGCTCAAGCAGGRTCACCCAGAGCACGTTGTACAGGATCGCGTCCAGATGGGATTTGAATATCTCCAGAGAAGGAGACTCCTGGAATATCCAGGAGATATTCCAACCTGTGGGAAAACTTTCTCTTGACCTATCTATATAGGATTGGCTTATGCCTTGAAACATGAAGAAGTCTTAGAGTATTTCTTCTCTCTAGCTAATGTCCTAACAGCTCAAGCTATGGAGGATGGGTGAGGTAGTCCATGGGCTGTGAGCGAGGTAAACCATGGGATGTTCCTATGTGATTCAGGGCCATCCAGGACTGATTTTGTTCACCTTTGCATGAGTTCCTCCATTCCACCATGCTCCAGGCCTTCATTTAGCTGATAAGAGGACCTGCTGCTAGCTGCCTTCCCAGTGAATTGCCGTGWCCTTCTATCATCTTACCAAGCACGGCACAACAACTAGAGATCTCTCCTGGGATAAGAATGCAGAAAATAGGGCTAGACTTATGCCTGAGATGTATCCAAAACTATCTTCCACTGTTTTGACTGTTGGGATGTCAGTAGTGGATGTCAGGTACATTTCAAATTAAAGATGCCTTGTGCTTTCTGACACATCGGATTATGCGTGTCTGATTCAATGGGATGGGAGGAGGATGGGGCTCCAGATCGTGACTCACTCAGGCTTTTCCCACTGCTGCTATAAATCATGTGRAAACCTCAGAAGCTGGTAAAACCTTCAGGCACGCTAAAGATTCCAGGCTCCTGCCTCCCTTATGTACATACGAATGAGCCCAGAGCTCATTTCGAACTTTGAAAGGCAGGACAGACCTGCTGTGATCTCATTGCCTCTGCCTATTGTGGAATATGAATCTCCTTGAAAGTGGTTGCACAGTGGTGATGCTGTCCATGAGCATTTCCAAGGTCCTGATATTGAGGGGGCAATTGCACACGGAGCAATGAGAAAAGGTCCGGCCTTCTCCYAAAGACAACTTTGCATGCAGCAATTAATTTGCATGCAGAGGGTATTGGAAGAATTGAGCAGGATGCTCCTGTGTTCACATGTTGCCCTGGGACTGTCACCTGAATTATTTCATCAGGGTTAAAYTCAGGACAAGCACAGAGGAACAGAGCAGAGCACACAGTTCATCAGTGTGCCTCTCCTCGGCGTGGGGTTTCCCTCCCTGCCGGGTGCCCTGGGACCTCATGCAATTACTGAGGATGACCCCAGCTGTGACTTTCCCTCCCTATCAGGRCATTAGGATGCTGCAGCATGCTCTGACCTCTCCAGACACTAATGCTGGATTCCTTCACACTCCCTCTAACATCCCCTCCGGTCTTATTAGGCAGATGTTGAGYTGAAGGTGGAATATCCTCTTGCCGTCGGATGACGGAGCTCACTGCGAAGGTCATTGCATCCAGAACTGCAGTGACTTTTCTTGATCCCACCAAGGTTGAGTTTTTGAGTTTCTAATAAGGCTGGTCACCGTGACCTTCTGTGCAGGATAGGGCATAGGGATGGCCTCTAGTACAAGTCTGGGCGTTGGCTGTCCTACTCAGGAGCTCGCTTGGAGACAAGGGCAGGATTTTAGAAATCCCCCCATGACGTAGGAGACGGGATCCCACTGGAAACTCAGTGAGGTCAGGAGAGAAAATCCGAGCAGTGGTCATAAAGCTCATAGTTGTTATGTCACAGTATTTTGATTTTAAATAACAGGAGGCATAGCTTATGCAAAAACACCCAGTTTACTTGGTCATATATCAGTGACAAATCTTTTATCTACTAAACACTAGCATCTACCACAGTTGTCATATGCCGCTTCAAATGCAACCAAATGAAACACAGCCTTCTCTTTCTTTAGTTATTTCTGTGCGAGAAGTGTCTGATGTCAGGGTTCTGTACAGCCTCAGATTTGAGTAGGTTTTTAATATGAATGGAGTCAGTACAGGTGTGAGTGACAGGTGGCGGTGTGACACTGATTGAGCTGTGGTGACTTCACGCAGAAGAGCTTTTTGTMTTTTCAGTTGGAATGAGTGGCAGCTAAAGACCTCTTTAATAATTTGTGCCATGAGAACTAAAAAAAAAAAGGTAGGAGCCCACTGAACAGATCAGTCACTTCCTTCATTATCTCCTGCACTTTATATTGGGAGGCCCAGAATTACTCCTCTTGGAAGGAGCATGCATGGCCAGCTGGAGAAGGGTGCTGGTATGAAGAAGGTTCAGAAAAAAAAACTTTTTCTTACTGTTTTATGCAGAGGTGACCTGGAACGGAGAGCAGAAAGCTATTCTCACAAACCCTGCTGTTGACACAACGACAGCCTTTGCTCTCTGACTAGAGGACTTGGAACAGGGTGAAAATATATAGTGATATTTATTTTACAGAAGATAAGCTGAATACATATATATTTTTTTTGGCTGACAATAATCAAGCTTTTTTCCTTAACTAAGAAATTAACTGCCCAATCCCAGTTTCAATTTAAGCTGAAAAATGCTGGTTACTTGACAATTGTTTTAAAAAGGGTTTCTGCATGAAAACCTAAAGAATGGCTCAAAGTTGATTAAGAAGGAGAGGAGATGTTAAGTTAGTTTTTTAGCTGGAAAGAGTGATTTATTATCCAGCTATCTTTGCAAATGACAAAATAACTAATTAGATACAATTCATCAYAGGAACTTGAATCTGCCACTGGAATAAGTTAGATTTTTATGAACAATTTCGAGTCTCAAATTCTGATCTAAATGTAGCATAGCGTGTATTGAGAGTTAGTCAAATGCACTGAGACACTAGGAAAGGCATTAATAAGATTCTGAAATTCTGCTCCCCTATAGAATTTTTTTCTAACGAAGGATTTGAAAAGGGCATTTTAGAATGATGTTTTATACAGTAGCAGTCTTTTCCCATAAAACATCAGCCATAATAATTATTTTTATGCAGATCCCGAGGCACAGAGAGATTAAATGACTTTCTCAAGGTCAAACAGTGAGTCGGGGCAGAGTCAGTAAATGAATACGAGTGCCTTGATTCACAGGCTTTGGCTTACACGAGTAGGCCTTACTCCTTTTGCCTCCAAAGCTAGAGGTATCCAGCCTTTCTGGCTGATGTCCCAGCRTCTCCTAAACTAGTTGTTTCTGGAGAAGGGGTGCAACCCTGGAAGGGAGTAGCACTGCCCCAGCCATGTCTGGCTGATCCTTGCAATTAACATGACCTGCACGAAACTACCGATGATGAGCGTGTTGTCCTTGATGGGCCAGCTCCCAGGGGGCTGTTCTGGTGATAAATAGCTTCTAATTGGCTGTGCTGTCACTCGATATCCTGGGAGAAAGTTGTGTGAAGGGGTCAGGCTGAGGTTTTCCTATATAGCTTACTACTGAAAAAGACTGGTTGGTATTAATTTTAAATAGGCACAGGACGATGTTCTTTGGCTCTCTGGGATGACAATGGATAATCTGGAGATTAAAAGTCCTGAAGTCTTGAAGGCTGCAGCATTTCCACCTGTAGGAACTTGTATAATGGTGAATCTTGCATTGCTGCTGTTTTTGGCCGATCCTGGTTAGGAATTTGCCTTCTGGCCATGCTGCAAATCTTTCTGATCAGCCTTGTTAAGCTGCACCATGGCCCAGGGGATATTTAAACTGAAGCAGGTGTGTGCTCGTTCTGTGAAGTCATTTAAGTCAACTCTTTTCCTCTTTGGACTCTGTGCCTCCTGATATCCCTTCATGAATTATTAGCTATGAGAAAGACTTACTGCTCAGACTAGTTTAGTCTCCTGGTCACTGCAGGTTTGCTTCCAAATAGGTTTTGTTCTGTTTTAAGTGGCTTGAATGCTAGTCCTCCTGACATTTCCCCTGGGCCTCTCTCCTGCGGTCTGATAGATCTTGCTGTCAGGAAGTTATTCCTCATACTCAGGCTAGTTCTTATCAGTCTGTCACTTTTTCAACTCATTGGGCTAATAGTTTTCCCATTAYAAGAGCTGTCTTTCTGTGTCCTTTCGCCCCAGTCTCCTCAAGGGAAGCTCTTTCTTCTTGCACTAAAAGACGGTCAGGTTACATGACTTTACAGGTCTTTTTCTTTCCTGTTCCTCTAACTTCTTGGAATCTGAGAGATTCTGGATCTGACCTACTATGAACTCTGGCAGAGCGGAGAAAGAAACAGATTTCATAGAATAAACAGTGAAGATATCGGTGTTCATAAATCCCACAGGTTTAGATATTCTCATAAATTTCATGATGGTATCTGAGAAGGGGTGAATGGGGTCTTCTTTGTCCTGGACACACATGACTTCTGGGGGCATAGGGAAAGGTGGGGTTATTCTGATGCTGAGAAATCTCAGTTTCTCAGATTTGTAGTGGGATTTTCTAAGGCTAAGAAGAGATAGGAGAGAGATGGAAGAAGAAAAACAAAAACAAAAACCAAGAAGGATCATTTCTSATGTACCCCTGAGTGAGCAAGAAAAGGTTGAAGGTCCTCTCTACATATAGGGTCAGCCCACGGCCTGGACACCACTGAAATCTGCACACTCCACTCATTTAAGACTCTTAAAGCTGGCCGTCCCAGCTAGGCTCCAGATGTGCACAGACGTGTGGAATTCTGCCCCACTGTGCATCAGCRTTTGGCACCATCAACATTGTCCTGTAGTTGCAGTCTCTTCTCTATAGGACATCTCCCCAGTCAAGCAGCTGGGCTGCAGAGGAGGACAGTAGTGCTCACCACTGATTAAACAATAATGAAATTAATAGCCTCTTAACATTCTTACATTAACAACAACGTCAGCATGTCAGTAGGTATTTACAATATAAGTTACACAAATGTCATTTTGGTACACTGAGCACTTCATATTTGCAATTCTCTGCCACAGCAATAAAATCAATCAGCCAGTAGGAAGAGAAACATACACTCAGGAGTTATCAGTATTAATGGCACTGGACCAGGCTTTTGAAGTCTGTACGAAAAGCATGTGAGCAGAGAGGGGCTTGCATTTCTGCACTGAGATACCCTCAGGTCTAGGCAGGAGACCACACAGAGTTCAGCTGAATGGAAGCTCAGTTCTCAATTCAGCAAAGAAAGGACATTTTGAAGAGTTTAAAAACAAGTGAGTCATCTCCTCTGCTAGACCCTCTAGTAACCACCAAATCAGAGAGTACTCCAGGGCTTTGCACAGCTTAGTTTGAAAAGTCTAAAGTCATTGCCCTTGCCTTGAAGAGCCTGCTTCCTGCACTAAAAGATCTTTCTTTGCATTTTCTGCCTAACATCCTAAATCCTAGACATCTGAAGGCCCTATTCCCCACCAGCTGTCCTGACTCTGCRCTGGTGGTGAGTGCAGATGGCCTTGATGTTCTGATGCTTTGTTTCAAAGTCTTTCATTAGTAACTGGATTTAATCTTGGCATCCCTAGTTGATCATTTGCAAGCAGAGTCAATCTCTGACATTATGGCCCAGGTTCATAGGGGTGTGAAGGCACTTAACTACTTAAGGTGCCAAAATCTTGTTCATTTCRGGCAGAATTTATATGCTGAAATGTCCTGAAAACCTTACAGCAGGATAAAATTTCCACTGAAATCAGTGCAAAGGGTCCTGCTGATTTCCATGGGAGCTGTACAGATCCCTAAACTGGCCTTTTATCCTGTTTCCTTCTCTAATGAGTAGACAGTTGGGTTTTGAAAGTGCCATATTAATGTGTAYTATTTTGTCCGGCATTCTCTGCCTRTTGATCCCTCCYGGGTCTGGAGACCCTGCTATGTAACAGTGTGGACAAGTTATTTATCTGTTTTCCTCTCCAAGATGCTAATCCTCACTATGCAGGTCAGATATGTCAGGACCCAGGAATATTTGTCAGGGTCTTTGAGATCCATTAAAATATGTCTGTGTGAGTAAAGAATGCAGTAGCATTTGAAAGTGTTTTGTTGTGGTTTCAGATATAAAAGCAACCATGGCAAATTCACATTTGTCTATCAAAAAGAAAACACAGGGGAAGGAAAAAGAAAGAATCTCAGCACCTGAAGGATTAAATAGTGCATTGACTGCCTACAGCATCAAGGGCCCTTTGAAGGCCTGGTTGTGATAAAAGTGCACATGCCCGTTTGACAGGCATCAAACAGCAAGCACTGAAGTCAATGGAATTATATAAGGGATAGATTTGGATATGGCCCCTTGCTCCCCACTTTTGCTTTTTTCAAGGCAAAGCATTGTAAAGCATATACAGAATGGGGAAATGTGGGGCCTGCATAAACTAATACAGGTGTCTGAGCTGCTGCGAGCTCTTGAGCCCTAGCAGAAGAACTGATGAGCAGGAGTGGTTTCAGAGAGGAATCTTAAAGGGTTGAAATCAGCCAGAAGTGTCAGTCAAGTAGCCCAACAATGCTGGGAAATCAATGCTGAATTCTCAAAGAAGAGCGTGCAGGGAAAATGATACCATTTGTTTGCAATTCTAATACAATGAATCAACAGATCACTTGCAAAATGCTCCTAATGAAAATGCGCATAATAGATGTGCAGAGCCAAGAGGGAGAGAGACAAGGTATGCGTGCTAGTGAGGAGAGGGGGAATCTGAGTCTAGGTTTTGCTGCTGAAATTTGAAAGCACTCCGATATAGCCAGGATAGGTCTGTCATTTATAATGTCCTGGAAGAGTCTGTCAGTGAAAGATGTACATTTTAGCCAGGGGAGAAGAGGTTTTAATAAAGAAATAGTTGCTGTTATGGATGGGTCAACTGTTTTGTAGAAATAGCAGCCATACGAGCACAGGATATAACCTGAATGGAATAAAGGTGATCCAAAAACTGAGGAAGGTCTCCTAATAAATACCTCCAGTGCCATTCCTCTATTTTCTTTCTTCTGGTGAGAAATCCAGCTTCCTGCACTGAGTTTTCTTTTGGGGGTTCTTTCCATTGAAAGTGGATAGGGATCAGTTACTCACTGTGTTTTCCAATGCAAGAACTAAGTGCATCTCATGGAACTAGCAGAAGGCAGGTTCGAAACAAACAGAAATTTGTTTGGGGCAGTGGGGGGGGGAAGCCCTTCTCTCTGTTCACAAAACTTAATTGATGGATAGAACTTTCTGCTGTGAGATGTATTCTCTGTTCAAAACGCAATGAGACAAATTTATGGCAAAATAATGAATGGAGAGATATTAAATATAAAATTTCCACATTTAGCTTAAGACATACTTGAGCCTCAAACTCTTGGAAAGAGTATTCTGGGTGCATATCTCTGTATGCTTGCCCTGTTCCTCTGTTCTTCCCTTGGCATCTGCTGTYAGCCATTGCCAGAAACAGATATTTGCTAGATCAGTCTTTGGCGTGACCCCGTAAGGCTGCTATTATCCTCTTAAATTCCAGGGTGTCTTCTCACTCAAAGAATCACAGAATGGTTGCGGTTGGAAGGGACCTCTGGAGATCTGGAGTCTAAGTCCAACCCTCCTGCTCAAGCAGGGTCACCTAGAGCACATTGCACAGGATTGCATCCAGGCGCGTTTTGAATATCTCCAGAGAAGGAGACTCCACCACCTCTCTGGGCAACCTGTTCCAGTGCTCTGTCACCCTCACAGTGAAAAAGTTTTTCCTCATGTTCAGATGGAAGCGTCT
>NW_020451204.1:2632225-2673184 GCF_003343035.1 Apteryx rowi
CCCAATTTCTCGGGAAGTTGGAAGCAAATTGGGCAGAGCTCCCCCCAAAAAAATTAGAAAAAAAAAAAAGAGAGAGAAAAACTGAGATTTCTCTGAGCTCTTCCAGAAACCCAACTTCGGGCACAAATCTCTAGGGCAAAAAGCTTCACTGCTCGTTTCTTTACGTAAGACCGAAGTGCTTTCTCTTCACTCCTTCATCTTCCTTGGCAAAGCCCCTAATAATTTGGGCTCTTGAATCATGCTTTTTTTTTTTTTTTTTTTGGTCAGATTTTTAGTTAGTTAGTTAGTTAGTTAGTTCGCTAACCGCCAAGCCGCGCATCCCTCCTTTTGGTCCCGGCCGACCGCAGCCCGAGCGACGCAGCCCTTCGGTTCGGCTCATCGCGAACGGTCCATGCGAGGCAGCCCTTTGGTTTGGCTCATCGCGAACGGTCCATCTCCATCCCAAACGCTTCGCTGCGCCAGGTGCTGCGCGTCTCCAGCACGAGCCCTCGGCGCCGCTTCGCGGAGCTGGCGCGGGAGGCAAAAGCTTGGGGGGAAGCCAAAGCTTGGGGGAACGTTGCAAGTCAGGGATGGAGTTGGGGAAAGGATAAATGTCCTGAGCCCCTTTTGCTGCAGGGGCCTGTGCCGCGGATGCGAGGTGGGATCGGGCCCATCGCACGTGGGAATTTTGTGCATGGGAGTAATAACGCCGGCTGGGGCCGTGCAATCCCATCGCGGGTGTTTTAGCAGCCGCGAGAGATCTGGTTCTCCGGTGCCGCGTTTTGTTCGAAAGATGGCTTGAAAAGGCACCGAAAAGCAGTGGGGAAGAGGAAATGCACTGCTTGTTTTTTTTTTCCAAAGTGAAGAGAGGCAGGGAGGAGTGGAGCGTTTCTTCCATGTATTCAGGGAGAGGGAAGATGTGGGGGCAAATTAGAAAGGAAAAGGTGAAATCTTGCTCTGGGTCATGTCTCCCAGTGGAATCGCAGCTGATGTGAATGTGCTTTTATTCAAGGTAACAAAAGCTCATGAACTCTCTGGAGGTAAAAAAAGAACACAGTGGAGGCAGGGCCCCTGAATTTTAACTACGGGCTAAATTCATTGGGTCAGCCTGAAATCTCTGCCCGGGGTTTGACTGAGTAAGACAAAATTCTTGTCCTTGCTTCCATCCATATATTTGCTTTTCTGCTTCTCTGGTGACTCATATATGTTAGTGATGCTGAAGTAAAAGAGGAAAAACTCATGTTGCCTTTTAGCAGTGGCTTCATGAGCGAGCAGGTGTGGGGTCTTCATCCCTTTCCTAGCACTAATGTGGGCTTAAAAAAAAAAAAAAAAAAAGATTTCGCTTGTCGTTGAAACCCAAGAAGCCAAGGGCAGCCTGAAGCTCATTAACCCTGTAGGAAGCAGGAGCTGTTCATGCAACTTTACTTGTTTTATACTGGCCAGAATTTAGCTGAGCAACTTCTCAGAAGGCTTTTTTGCTTTTGTTTTTTTTCAAAACTGAGCACTAAATACGCTGGGATTTGTACGAAACAGGCTTTTAGCTGCAGGATGGTGGCACGGGAAGCTGAAGGGGAGCTGTTACTATAGCACTCTCGAGTGATCCTATTACATCTTTCTCGGAAATTATTTGATTAAATCCTTCAAAACAGTATTTCCTGCCATTAGTTGCTGCTTTTAGATTTTGAAATAAGCTACTTAGAGATGCTTTTATACTGCTCCCTGGGTACTGGCACCGGGGTTTTTTCTCCTTAGGGACCAAAATATGCATCCCTCTTTCCTGGATGTTTTGACTTCGCGACTGCAATTTTGCCAAGTTTTACAGCTAATCGCGGCACTACCCAACTCTAAGCTTAGTATCTGGTGTAATCGTTTGAGTTACTCAAAGTGCATCTCTTAGTTTTTTTTCCCCTAAAAGGGGAAGAAGTTGGTTCTGTAAGTGAAAATGTGTGAGTTTTTGGGGTCCTAAAGCAGTAACTTGGATAGAGCCTGTTGCTTGTGCCCCTCCTGTATTGACCTGCTCCCGTTTAAAATGGATGTGAAATGGGTGGGGGACGGGGAGTTCGGATCCGGGAGCAAATCTGCTTGTGACATGAGCTAAAAAATGACGTTACCATGCTTGGGGCAAAGCAGAATTGGGCCCAAGGTCRCTGAAGTTTTTAAAAGCAGCTGGTTTCGGTGCAGCTATTTCGCTACAAATTCCCGACTTGCTTCCAGGTCTACGCCGGCTTTATATCACCATAAGCCCTTGGTTCTGTAGAGATCCCCTGTATTTAGACCACTGCAAATCAGAATAAAATAAGCCTCAAGAAAGGCAGCAGAATTGGGCAGATAACTGTCTTTAAATTCAGCCAGCCTGAAAGGGGCTCAGAGTTACCAATTATAACATGTTCGCAGGACATTTACTTTTTCCACATATTAGAAAAAGTGGAAAACAGATGTTAGATCTTATTTCCCATTAAGGGGTAYGATAGCAAAATAGCATCAGAAGGAGAAAACCGATACTGTTTTATCCTCCGGGAGGCTAACAAAGAGGCACAGCTCAAGCCTGTCCTGGGGGCAAAAGAGGGGAACGGGTCTTACGGGTGATCTGCTCTTTGCCTCCTGCAAAGAAAAGCCCAGATCACAAGATTTTAAAACCTTGTTGCCAAAACACCCCTCTTCTTTCCCAGAGCTGATGCCAGGGGGTCATTTTTGTCCACGGCGAGCTGTCAGAGATGCACGTTTTTTTAAATTGACTTGATCGGTTGAACGCTGGTCCTGGCACTGGCAGGAGCAGGAAATTGCGGTCGTACCTACATTAGGAAAAACTGTTAATCAGCGTGCTTGAAAATCGGAACTGAAATAGAGCGTGTCTTAATATGCGTTTGCTGTCAGAGGAACTTTGACGGTCGAGGTTTTGCAGCCCGTTCCCAAGCCGGCCGCCCTAGCTAAGCGAGCCGTTTCAGCCGCGCTCTGCCTTTGATTCCCCGGTGGCAAAACAGACAGCAGTGATACCCCACGGGTCTATTTAGGCGGCTTAATTAAAGAATTGTTTGTAAAGCACTTGAAGAGGCTTGGATGAAAGGAGCTGCTTCGGTGCAGTACACTGATTTCATTTCAGAGAGTAGCTTAAAAGGTTTATGATGATGAGGTTGGTGATAGCCCACGTCAGCGGTGATGGGAGCCCAGCTGGAAATATCTGCTTGCTCCGTGCAGATCGTGGAGCTCGTCCTGGGCCGCGCGGAGGCGGAAAGCCCATCCCTTCGGGGCAGACAGGGCCACCACCACGCAGCAGCGTGCCGGGCTGTCGCTTGCGTTGCAGGTGGCTGCGCTGGGATCTGCCCCGATCCCAGCGCCGTGGGACGGTTTGAACTTTGGAGGAGCCTCGGCGGCTGTGTGCTTCGCTGTGTGCGCGCGTGTGACATCTCGCAAAGTGTCTCCGAAACGTTTTCGCGTGCTTCTACTAACTGCCTTGTAGAAAGTTGGGTTGCGTGGACTGCCGTCCTGCATGGCTTCTTCTGTAACAACGGCCCCTTCTCCAGGCAAGGATGTTTCTCCTGAAATCCTGTAATGCCTCTCCTTCACGGTGGGTTCATGACCAGACCGTCTTGCTTTTTTTCATTTGGAGCGAAGCACRTTGTCCTCAGGTTTTTGGTGTTCTCCATCTCCCTGCGGTCAACTCTCTGCACCTCTCCAGGGCTATCCTTAAAGTCCTGCATTGCAGAGATTTGGGATTTTCGGGATCCTAAAATCCACCGAGTCTCTGCCTCCCCAGCAAGGCTGGACACGGTGTAGAAGACCCCGAGCAGGGTGCACCTTCCTGTTTTTAATTAATTCCTGCATAACCATCGGTAAGGCTGAGCAGCTGGAGCCAAAACCGATGTTTTGAGCCTGACAGGGCCCAAACCCTGCATTTGGGTCTCTCTGTGACCCTCCTTATAATAACTTAAGCCTCAAATTCACAAGAGCTTCCTTTGCATAATATCCGACGGCCCTGTCTTCCCTRGAAGTCCTGCTGGAAGTTACCGCTGCTAGTATTTAATAAGCTTAAATAGCCAATATTGGCTACGGTTCCCTGCCCGGCACATTAAAATGAGTCACCGCTGACTTCAGTTCATTACAGCAGRGTGAACTGCAGCGGCCCGTTTGGGGTTGACCATCCCAGATAACCCTTTACTGTAATGAAAGAGTAAAGCGATGACCAATAATATTGAAAATGATAAGTTTTTTCTCCTGCAAGGTAGACTTTGCCGGGGTGCCGAGTTATCTGCGCAACTCCTTGCCGCAAGATGCCTTTGCTAGCGATTTCAGGGGGGGATGGAGGGTTTCCGCAGTTACATTAGAGGATAACAGTGCTGTACGGTATTAAAAAGCATATTTCTGGTTTTCCCCAATTCTTTATTGCCCTTCAGAGGGAATGTAGCATATTCTGAAGCACTGGCTGGTCACTGAGTGATAGCGCATGGGAGTACAGGTCTCATCTGGATTGGTCATTCTCAGGGGACACCAGCGTTCTTCTGCCACGTTAGGACAAGCCGAAGGCACAAGCCTTTTTGCGTGGGTTTGGCCTGCTCTGTGTTTTCACAGTTCTTTCCTCCACGCCTTCGGACGCGTACATTCGCAGAAACAACTCACTTCCTTATCGCTCGCTCCCCCGGTGACGGGCTCATCGCCGCCTCCCACTCCCCCAGGTCCTTCTTGGSTTCCCCCGGCTGCTCCTGGCCCTTCCACCTCGGGGGGATTCGTGGTGGTCTCTCTTGCTGCCACCGAGCATCTCACAAGCTGAGATGCCCTGCCAAGCCACAGGACAGCCACTGCTGGGACAGACTGGTGGCTTTTGGATGGCAACCGCTGTCGCAGCTTGTGAGACAGCCAGACCTGAGCCTGGTTCGGTGTCGGGCAGAGGTCTTGCAGGTCCCGCTGCACGGTGGGATTTGTGGATATACCACCAGTCTCCCTAAAAACTCCTTGCGTGGGACACTTGGAAGCTTAGCCAAAAAAATCATGTGAACTGCCCCAGGAATATGCAGGTCGATGTAAAACAGGGAAGAGGCAGGCGGGAAGTGCTCCCAGTGTATTACAGCTAGAGTGTGAACGGCATCTCGAGTTTCGAGGTGACTAAGCGTTGGGACTAGTCTGYATTCCAAAACATTTATTTCTGAGCTGAATGATCCTTTCCAAGAAGGTGGATAGGGCTGGGGAGAGAAAGACGAACTTGCCTGCTATTTTACCGAAACCCTGTGTGATCAGCTATGAACGGAAGAGCTGAAACGCTGCTTAAGGGACTGGCCGTGCCTCAGTTTCTCTATTTAGCACGCGTCCGCTTAGAYTGTGGGCTGTTTGGTGGAGAGACAGCTCGGGATGCATTCGGGGATGGGGAGCTGGTCTCGGTTGAAGCCTCCAGGGATGCTGCGGTGCAAACGGCACCGTCAAAATCGTGGCAGGCACGGAGCCGAGGTGCAACAACGACTTCTTGCAGCCAGGAGCKCCCTCGGGGACGCCGCAAGGCGAGGGCGGAGAAGCGGCAACCCGCCCTCGGTGGGCTTTTATCACGGCGACTCGTACATCTGGAGCCGGGCGCCGCGCTGTAATTCGGGAGGAGCAGCTGGCGCCGCACCGCTCCTCTCCGCGGTGTAAATGCCCCCTTTGAGACGTGGCCGCCTGGGCCGTGCTGATGTACCGGCGTTTTTCTTCTCTCCGGCCTGGTGCTTCCAGCTGAGGGGCACCAGTGTCCTCGCCTCCTCCCAGAGCCGAGGGAGAGGGCCAGGCTCCTTCGAGGATGATTTAGATCGCTGCAAGTGAGCTGCCTGCTCCGAATAGCAAGTAGCGCTAGGCACAGTGAGGGTTTTGAGGAGCCCTGCAAAACGCCGCCRGTAACGCAGCAGTGGGGCCCCCGCTCTCCCCTTGCGCTTTGCTAATGACTCAGCGTTGACGACGAGGTCTCCGAAAGAAGCGCCCGTCACCCCAGCGTCGTGCCGCTTGCTGGGGTTTCGTTTAGAGGCGTCCGCAAGAGGAGCATCCTTGCGCCTCAGAGGCTGTCCTGCGTCGTTGTCCCGTGCCCGGGGACGTCCCAGATTGGGAGACAGCCCTGCGAAATGACCGGGAGTCCGGTTCTCCTCCCGTATCGCCTTCCGGGGCTTTCCGTAAGGAGGATCGTTYTGCTGGGGGAGGTCGGGCCTCTGGCGCAGCAGCAGCCGCGCGGCGTGGTCTTTCTCGCGTTGCGTTCAAGGACTGAGCGCGCAGCAGTTTCTAGCCCCAGGGCTGGGAAAATACAAGGGGCCTTCRAGAGGCGAAGTTGCACCGATATCCTCCGTTGCTCACTCGCTTCGGGGCTCCCGGGTCTTTTCCCCGAAGTTTCTCTCGTCACTAAACCCGGCCGCTTTGCAGACGTTTGCAACGCGCGCCGCTCCGCCTGCGTGATGCCTCGACGCCCAGCGCGGGGCGGGAGGCCACGGCAATGGATGGGAAGGAGCTTTTATTTTGGGGAGTGGGAGTTCAGCGCTGCTAAAGCACCCGCTTTTAGACGYGCGTCCGCAAGAAAGCCGTGTCCGAGAGCACGCACGCCAAATGCAGCGTGCTTCCCTAGCTTGCACCCCTTAGGTTTGGGGGTTTTGGAAGAAATTTTTGCTGGTGGGTCAGGAGTACGCCCTAAAGGCTGCAAAAAGGAAAGGCAGAAAAAAAAGAACATGATCTTTGGATTAAAAGAAATATATATATACGTGCGAAGCCAGGTGGAGGGCAGCAGCCTCGGAAATAAGCAGAGGGGACCTGGGTTAAAATCTCCTCCAAAACAGAAAAGATGATAAACTTTTTTTTTTCCCCCCCTTTGATTATTCCCTTTTAGAAGTTGCTTCAAGGTCTGACCCATATTCTTAGCATCTTTAATAAATGCTGGTTTAACCCAGCAGCTTTTTCCTCTGTCTTGCAAGCTGTACGTGCAGGGAGGGAGCTTTGGTCTTGCACCACATGGATAATGAGACTGGCTGCGAGGGGGGAGGAAGGTCGTTTTGCAGGGGTAGAATAAGGCCCTCGTTACTAATGTCAAAGGGAGAAATTTTCTCTCTCTCTCTGCCCTTAATTGGTTTTAGTAAATTTAACTGGAGGAGGAGGGAGAAATTGTCTTAGAGTTATTAAGCTGGGGTACTTAAAGATACATTAAATCTGCATGCTGGCTCCGTAAGAAAGGAGGAGACAAGCTTGTCAGGCATTTATTCTAAATGGCTTCTGCTAGGCACAGTCAAAGGGAAAATGCCAGGTTTTTAACGTGAACAAAGGCGATTTGAAAGACTCCGCAAAAAGGTTTGGAGAAACCACGTTTGAGAAAGTCCTGCTTTGAAGCGTAATAGCAAAGAGTTTTTTTCTTCTTTCCTTTTCCCTTGGGTCTCAAGGCAGGAGGGGGAGATAAGACATTCCACCACGCAGGCAAATGAGGGGAGGGGGGAAAAAAAAAAGAAAAGTTTAGAAGAAGCGAGTTCTGATACTGTTACAGCCTGTGGAGAACGGATAGCTTTCAGGGCGGCTGTCGCACGCTGCTTATCACGGCGCTGTATTCCTTGGCCATGAGAAAAGGCAGAGTCGTTAAAGCGATGCACTGTGCTGCCCAGCCCGGGCACGGTTAGCAAGGGTTGTTTTGAAGGAAGCGTTCCCCTGGAAGGCAATTGCCGGGAAGGAATAGTTGCGGCGATGCCAGCGTGGGTATCTGACAYGGGCCCACGTACGGTGCTGCCACCGGGGAATGCTTCCCTGCAGCAAGGCATCGGCGTGTCCCTTCTGGCCCCTGACTGCTTTAACTTGCTGAGGAGCCACGTATATCTGATGCCTTTGACATAAGGCATTCGACTGATTGCATTGGAATTCAGTAAAAYTGTATTGAATTGGTTGCATTAAAAAATCATGCTCTCGGCTGAGCTGCAGAAGGTTTTGTAAGTGTGTATGTATGTTATATATGTGTCTTAAAATCCAGGTTTTGTATGAAGTTAAAGGTGTGTGATCAGTATTAAAAAAACCCATGTTTTATGCTTGTTTTAATCTGAGATTTAGTGGTATGGCTAATGGTATAGGAGTACACTTAGAGCTTCTGAAGTGTGTTCTTTATATATATATATTTTTTTAAATAAGCAATTAAAGGTGTCCTCGTTGGACACTTCTGATTATTTAAGCAACAGTTAAGGGAAGCAAGTTTTCTAGCGGGCATTGCGCTAGCTAATATGGAACATCCTCAAACCAGGTTGCCGTCGCACTACTCCAGAAATAGCGTTCTCTCTGATGCAGATTTTCAGCCGCTTTCCCAGCTCTTTAGCTGCTGGTGCAACGTTGGGTGACCCCATCCGGTCTTGGAGCTTGTTCCTGTTTGCTCCCGTGGGTCTCTCTTTGCAAGGCGGAGAAAGCAGTAACACACGGTAAATGCACTATTTTGGGGGGGGAAATGATTTTCTTTAATGTTGGTTTAGTTTTCAGATGGATCGGTTCCCTGATCCGACTCAAAGCACTGCTGCAAAATGTCAGTGCTGTCACAGGCCCGTGCCCCTTTCCAAGGGTTCGCGGGTCTGCGTCGCATCAAAACAGCACAAGTGCACCAAACTCGCCTGCGGTAACTAAAAGCTGGGCTCCTCAGTCCAAGGCAAATGCGTCCTGGTTGCCCATATCTCCTCTGGTCTTGCAGAAGACTCTCGGTCAGTGCAATCCTGTAGGCTTCTGAGATGGTTCCTGCAGGTACCAATGAATCCCCACGAGCTGCTTTCCATGGGAGAACGTCCTTTTTTCCCCCTCATTAAATTCTCACAAATGGTTCAAAAAGTCATTTCATGGCAGGGTGATTTGCTTTAAATTGATGTGGTTTGAATTATGGATCTTAATCGCGATTTAAAATAAGAAGGAAATCTTAATTTAAGTGATTTGATTTTAATCGTGTCTTTCATTTACAATTCATAGCTATGTCCCAAGGTTGGTTCTCCTTGGTTGCTAGCTGTAAAACATGTAGATTTGCAGCCAGCTCTTGCCTTTCAGCTTTATTTTCTCACCAGTTGGGCACGCTATGAAGATATTTGTTTAAGCTGTTATATAGCCTGTCACAGCTCTGTTTTGATTTCTACCTTATGTATCTCTTAAATGTTTTTTAGGTAATGAATAGTAATAATTCTGTGCTTATTGCAGACAATCACTCTTCACTTGTAGATGAAAAACTCTGTTAAACTGACATATGCAAAGTGTCATTTGTAATTCATTTAAAATACATTAGCTAACCAAGGCCCTGTATACCTAGCATATAAACTTTTCGATGTACTTTTGAGTTTAAAACTAAGCAATTTATTGAATGAATTTCGAGCATCAATCTTAGAGGGAGTTAGTGAGTGAAATTAGTTGTTTCATGTCTCTTGAGGTTTTAAAATAAACAGGTGCCATTCTCTTAAAACTCGCTTTGAGTGTTTAAAACAGTAAGAGGAAGCAATTTTATTTTTCAGCTGCCAGTTCCCAGTTGCTCTTGCAGCTTTGAATTAACCATTCRTGCAGCTGGTTGAATCTCTCTCCCCATTACCTGTAAAGGGAATTTAAATGGTTAGTTTGGATTTACATGCGTAACTTTTGACCATCTAACTGAAGGCAGGAGAATCCCATGCTTAGTGTCCAGGTACCCTGAATGTCTTCCCCTTGGTGTAGGCAGAACGGTGATTAACAGAGAGAAAAACAAGATTTTGTGAGGCTTCTTTTAGTCAGCTGCCTGGTTTCTGACTAGGATCTAAATCCAGTCCCATTTCGTGTTGGAAAATCCATGTTCCCTGGGTGCAGTGGGTGTCTCAGCTGGTTTTAGACCTGGAGCAATATTCTTAATATCATCTTTTGTGCTAGACCGTGAGTTTGGCATTTCACAAATTGGCAGGAGACCTGTAGTGCTCCATGGCAGTGCACGTGTCCCCCTGGGGGGTATGGCTGGCTCGGAAAAATCCATCTCGTGTCCCAGGAAAGCAAAGCAGCCTGGCAGGTCCTTGGTGGACCTCCATCCATCCATGCTGCATGCCTGTTATGGGGGTCTGGGGAGTTCGGGGAGCCATAAGCTCAATTCCCCCTGTTCTTTCAAGAGTAAAATGTTATTAATACACAGTTCTGCAAAGCCTGGTGGAGCCCGGAGCTCCTCATCCAGCCTGTTCAGATGCATCTCACCACTGCTGCTATAGCAGAACATTTTTTTCTGACAGTCTTGACAACTAAAACATTGCTGCTTAAGGCAATGATTGCAAAACCCCCGTGTCTTGACAACTGACACATTCTTGTTGCAGTGTCTTGGGCTCCTCACCGTGGGATGCCCCTTTCAGAGGACATGTCTTCATTAGTCAGGTGGCTGCTGAGAGCAATCTTCACTGCCGAGACGACCGCAGACTTTGCCTGCAATTGCTGGTCCTGCCATCCGTGCTGTGTGTGTACCCATTACGGCTAACAGGGTGTCACCTCCACTGTGTAGACGCATCTGCCTTTGCTAAGACACATCAATTAAGGCTGCCAAAGCTGTCAGACACGTTGCAATCAGCCCCATCTCAAGGCGGAGGATGCACTGACTTCTGCCAGGCACTAAATCTGCGTTTAGTCAGGCCAAGTCCCTCGTAGGATGTTGGTGGGAGCAATATGCCATGGTGGCCACCCTCCAGAGAAGTGCTGTCTTGGGTAGGTTTTCAAAGTCCACCCTATAATTTACCATCTTGCCCAAAAGACCTTTTCTGTGGGGTTTTCTAACAGGGAGAAGGTTGGCATGAAGGTGAATTAGATGGGGAAGCAATACCTCGTGAGGGCAAGGATGGCCAATATTCCTACCGGTGCGGGCTGCATGACTGAGTACAAAGTCTCTCACCCATCACCATCCAGATGCCAAAATGTACCCCAGCAGCCTGATTCTTGCCCGATGGGCTTCAAATGGCCTTCTCTGGTGGTGGCCATCTTCCCTCCCAGCCTCTCCCTCCAGGATGGGTGCTCGGCCATCTCTGCCTCTTCTTGTAGGTCTCCTCCGGCTCCACGTTCCCTGTCTTGCCGTTCATCTGAGGCATGGTTTTGACTTGGCGGAAGGTGATTTAGGGTGGCTGAGCTAGGAAAAAAAGCTGTCCTTTGGGAAAAGGAAGCAGGACAACAAGAGGAAAGGGTGGACTGGTGGGAAGGAGTTGGCAAAAAGTGGGCACTTAAGGTCAGGCCTGCAGAAAGAGAAGTTGAGGACCTAATTGGCGGTATATACTTTGTGCGGTCAAATAATGTCACTTAGAAAGTGTTGGGGAGAGAAATGCAGAAACCCAAACTGATGGAAAGAGAAGAGTAAAGGAAAGAGCTCTTTTTCTCTTAATCACAAGAAAAATCCAGCTCTTTTGTTCTGCCGCCTATGAAGTTTGGCTGTTGGTAGCCAACAGCTGTGCAGGGTAAAGCATTTGGGGTGGGTTTTTGGTGGCGCAGCTCGCCTACTTAGCCAATCCCCGAGAGCAGGGCTCTCCTTTCACCGATCGCATTAGAAGCAGCGGTTACGGCGTCTAATCAGGATCTTTGAAACGAGCAAACCCGCGCAGCCGGCGAGCTGCCCTCACACTCGGGTTCCCGCGGTCAGGCACAACCGCGCTGGAGGCGGCGAGGAGCGCTGGAGTCCCTTGGCGCGYGCCTGTCCGGCCAGCAAGGAAACTCCGGGCTTTTCAGGAAACGGTGTGAACAGCTCGATAGGCGTCATTACGGGACCAGAGCCGCAGCGCGATGCTYGTGGGAGGGAAGCGGGGGGTGGGAAAAAGCGCAGAGAGCTGGTGCGTTTTGGACGGGACCCAGCGTTGCAGAGCTCTGCCTGCTTGTGGTTGTTGAGGTCCCACTGGATTTCCAACGAGAGCAGCAAGGCAAATCCCGCTCCGGCTGTTGCAGGGACAATTGCATTGCACTTTCGCAGCTTCCCTTTTTGACTGCACGTAGTATTTTTCCGCACGGTGAGCGTGGAGGCATTTCCAGCCCTAACCTGCCAAACACCTGCAGCATCCTACCCCAGAAGCAGCTGCGTTTCACTGCTTCCTTGCCAGGAGACGCAGCAGAGCGACCAYGTATTTCAGCTGCGGCTGCTCTCGGAAATGCTCTTATGCAGAAGAATCYCAGCAACAATTGCAATAAAACAACCCCCAAAAAACCCCCCAGACCCAGCAAAGGCTTCAGAAACCCCCCTCGCAGTCCAGAAGCGGCGTAGTGCCCTGAGAACTTGAGCAGAAATACTTCTGGGACAGCCATGCGAAAGGAATGCCAGCTATTTCGGGGCCGTATTTGTGTTCGAGCGGGAGGAAYAGGATTGCGCCGCTCTGCTTTGTCTTTCTGCGAGAGGGTTTCGCGTGTCGCCGGGACGGCTCCGATCTGATTAGGACGGGGCTCGCCTGGGGGGGCCGCGGCGGTGCGGGGCCGTAAGCCGCTTTCCCCTTGAGCAGGCGCTGGGGGCTGGCCACGAGCGTGGCCCAGCTGGCCTTTTAGGGGAGGGTTTCCTTCTGATCCGTCTCAGGAGCAGTTGTTGGGGCAGGGGCTTATCTCTGTCTCGGTGGAGAAAATTGGCAGCCCAAGGCACTGGGGGCTGGCGGAAGGGCAGTGTTGATAACGCCGCTGCACGAGCGGGGCAGCGGCTGGAAACCTCGGCCGGGGAACTGGCCTTGAAGCCATTATTTTGGATAATGCTTTTAGGATTCCACTTTTTTTTTCTTTTTATGTTCCCATCCTGAGGTCTGGCTCTTGCTGCAGTGGGGAGCTTGGGGAAGGGAAAGTGCACCCCGTGAGATGTTTCTGCAGAAACCTCTGCTTGCTCTGAACAGAGGTGTGCACCCTGCCGAGGGACAGAAGAGAGCAAGGGGTACCAAGATTTTGCCTCTGCCCAAATCTGACCTGCTCAGAAGGAGCAGACCCTCACAATCTGCCTCTAAAGTAGGTAAAGGTRTTTATCCCTCTGAAACTTATTTTAYAGAGGGGAAAACTGCAGCAGAGATAGGACCTCAGATCTCTCAGCTCCTRTTTTAAGCAACAAGATTGCCCTTCACTGAATGGATGGGTGCAAGGTTCCCACATTCCTCTCAAAAAAAGGCAGAGAATAGCAGGGCTTGTTCTAGCAACTTGCTGCCACCTTGACCTTGAGGCACTTCCCCCAAAGTCTAAGGGCTGCAAATTGTCTTGTCCCTGTTCAATCTGTGGCTGTTACCCTGAAATGAAGAGTGGGGAAAGAAGAGCTGCAGGGCTGGGGAAAGAAGGCGCTCTCTCCTTGCTTATTTGGATTAGGACCGATGCATTTGTTTCATAGCAATAAATATCAGCTTTTGGATCCAGCTGGAGCTGAGCCAGCTTCCCAGGGGCGAGTGTCTGTGCGTTCATATGGCAGCGCGGGGCTGCACACGCTGCTGCTGAAGTTCATCTCCGTTGCAGGTGCGTTCAGCCCTCCCTGCGTCTGGGCCCTTGGCGGGATAGGGATTCACTCCTGCTTTTGTCCTGCTCCCACTCGGGAGAGTTGGTTCAAATATTTTGCTGTAGCATCAAGGGACTTGGCTGCATCTGCTGCATCAAAAGTGTCGAAATGCAATGCCTGGCTTTCGGGGTAGATGTCCTATTTCTTTGGCCTCTCTGCTGTGCAGAAGCTTGCCAGATGAAGGATTGAGCGCTGTTATTTTGCATTTGAGCACTTCTGCCTCTCATCTGTGGCACTGTGACCCTCGTAGAGGGACCTGGGTGATGGGAGGAGCCGGTGATGAATGGGCGGAGGTGCCCGTGCGCTGGGTGACACCAGCTAAGAGGGTCCAGAAGCACGCTGGTCCCAGGGAGTGGTGGCTGGAGGAGACAGGTTTGGCCAGTGGCACACAAACAGGGCTTTGTTTCATATTCCCAGGCCCTGGGGAATTAGAGAGCAACGTGTGGGTCTGGGCTTTATCAGATAGAGTTGGACAAACCAGCTCAGCTACAAGAAAGGGAGACTCGAGCTCCCAACCGCACCCTGGAGGTCAAGTCCTGGCTTCCTCAGAGCTCTGAAATTTTTTCTCCCCTCCTTCCTCCCGTAGCTTATGGCCACTTCCAGATGTGAATGGAAGGAAAACAACTGACTTGCTTTGGGAAAGGCTGTTCTCACGATTATATGTACCCAGCCGCCTACCGCTTGGGTCAGAGCAGGGCTAGAAGGCAGGAGAGCAGGTCTGTGACCTGCCGTGGCAAGTCACCGCCTTGTCTCAGCCAACATCGTCCTCCTCCCACTTTGTCCTGGCAGGAGCAATCTCTTCTTCTCTGGGGTCTGTTTCCTTCTCTCTCTCCTTCTGGTTTCTGAGGTTAGGCAAGAAGCCATTCTAGGTAGAAACCTTTTCTTGGTGCTAAACTGTAGCCATCTAAAAAGGGCTCTGAGGTCTGTTCGAATAGCCAGGCCTTACAGCAGTGCTCTTGCTAATTTTTAGCTGTTTAAAGCAATAATACAATGATTGATTATCAAGGAAGTTATCAATAAGCATTGCTAGAAGTCGCCACCTGCTTTTGATGCCTCAGCTCTTTTTTGTCTCCACGGTTAGCACACCCAAGGTCTGATTTCTGAGAGCTGCTCTGGTTGGAGTTGAGGAGTATTTTGCCCGGATGATAATTTCCAGGGACGTCTGCATGGGATGGGGCTCAGAACAATGGAGACATCTTTCTGGATGTCTGGAGGAGTATGAGCTGCTTCTCTGAACGTGGATCTGGAGTGTGCGGGGGGGTTCTTCCGTTGTCCTCTCCCTGCCATGCTGGAGCCAGGGATGCTGCTTTTCTTGTATCTTATAAAGTAGGGCAGTTCTTGAAGCAAAGACATTCTTTGATTCGGCAGTGATCATCTGCAAAAGTAACGTAGCATCAGCCTTTGCTGGCGTAGCACAGCCCCAACCTGTGGCTGCATTTGCTCTCCTGCTCCCTCCCCATACCCACTCCCAAGTCCGGGATTACGACCAGTAGCACCCACTGAATCTCAGTCCAGTGTCCTCTCTGTCACTGTTCTGCTCTGCTAATGACTATCTGTGGGTCCCGTCGTGTATCCAAACTGCGGTCCCTGCCCTCTCCTCCTGTCTCCAACCCCACTGTGATTCCAGCTCTTTTTTTCTAAAGGAAATGTGCAAGCTGATGTGTCAGAGTTTCACTGATGTGTCAGAGTTTCGCTGCTGTGCCAAAAATAGGCTCCAGTCTCCATTGTCTCAGGAGCAGAATAGTTTGGATATTATCGTGAAGCCCAGCCCTGCATCCCCCTTCTGCATCCAGCCTGTGACACAGAGCTGCTGGTCGCATCCCGGAGCCCTTCCGAGGTGGGAGCCCAGCGAGGAGTTTGCAGACCTGCAAAAGGTCTTCCGTAGGAGAAAGAGGAGGATGATTAATGGCAGGGAGGGGATGCGGCTCCATCTTCCTTCCTGCTTCCTTTGCTCCCTTCCCCTGGCCTGCCACAGCCTTCCCCGTTGCCTGACCACCAGACGCTGCCGTGCCACATCACAGCCAGAAGGGAGAAGGATTTCGAGGGCAGGGAGAGGTCAGCAAAGCTTTGAGCTCCAGAGCAGCCACAGACAGAGCCATTTTCCTTCCACACCACCCCAGGCGCAGTGTTGCAGTGAATCTCTTTTCATGCCCAAAGCCACCACTGGTCCAAGCAACCACTCCTGGGTTTTTCGGGAGCTGAACGTGACCATTGTTGCATGTTATATTTGCATTATATTCATTGCTGAAATTTCTCAGCAAAAAAACATGCCATTTAGACCTGTTGCTTGACTGTAGCCTGCTTGCACTGAATACAAAGAGCTGGAACCCTGACCTGGCTACAACATCCCGTGCTCTTCTGCTCAGCTCCAGCCACTCAGGGATCCCACTCCTGGCTGGGATGCTGGGAGAGCAGCATCATTCCCCTATTGAGTCATAACGATGAGGTAATTGGGCTGGAAAGACAATGTCATGCAGCAGCCAAGATCCTAGCTGGTCAGTCTAGATTGTGTCTCATCTCTCATGACAAAGCCACATTTAAATGACTAATTAAAGCCGTTGCAAGCTCCATCTTGGAAGGGATAACCAAAATGCACATTGTTCCTGGTCCATTAAGTCAAGCAAGTTGGGTCCATTAAGTCAAGCAAGTTGGCCAACTAATTAGCAAGCCCCTCTTCCTTCTTCACCTTCACTGCTTGCTCTGCAGGCCTAAATTCTTGGTCCTGGCAGTGGAAAAACCTCCGCAAAGATGTGGCAGTATATGTTTCAGGGCAAGATAGTTGCTTGAATGAGGACCTGAGGACCTCGGGAGAGCTCAACAAGAGCTCTGCTGTAACATGAGCCAGCTCAAACTGCTTTGGGATGGCCCCTCTGTGCTGCCATCCCAGCTTTTGTTGGGTGCTCGTGCTTTTGGGTTCCCAACTGCCATAGGCGTTTGGTAGTGCACCTAAACCTATAGCACTGTGGTCCTCCTATGCCATATGTACCCTGCAAGGACAATTTTTCTGGCCCACACACCCTCTAGATGAGCCTTGGACTTCAGCTCAGGGCTGGCTGTGGACCAGGGAAATTTTTTTGGTGTCTGTCATCCACTTAAGGGTCATCTTTCCCTTTATTTGATGATGCACCCTTTGGGCAGTGAAGGTACAGTGTCCACAGCATAGGCAGTAAGCAGGAAAATGTCCAAGCGCAGTGCCGGCAAGCTGCGTGTACGTGATAAATCGCCGCTTCCCTCAGCTGAGTGCTCCTGCAGTGTCAGGACCAGGACTGCAGCCTTCACTGATCTCCAAACAATGATGTTTGGAGCCCTGAAACCGCTGGGCACTTCTGCTCTAGACATTTCTTGCTGTTATTGCAATTCTGATAAAAAATCGTCCTATAGAGAGTGAATACACCTGCCCTAAGGGACTTCCCAGGATAAATGCTGTTTAGTGCTGTTAGGTTCCTATCTCCATTAAATCCCTAATTTTTTTTCCTGCCCGTGATGTGTCTGTCTTAAAGCAGATTAATCTTCTTTTTGCTGCCTGGGCCCAGCTGAGCAGGAATGCTGGGCGTATGTTTACCGCGGCTGGTGTCCCAGCCCTAAAGCATAGCAGCCGCTTCTTTTGAAGAACATACAAAGCAAGGAAGAGGAGCGATTGTTTGGGAGGAAACTGAACCATAATGTAATAGACTCCTGTGGGGATTAGTATTAGTAATTATTTGTATTGCTGTGGCACCTAACCAAGATTGGGGCCCCGGGTAGCAAGGTGGACCAGCACGTAAATGAAGACGGTTCCTCAATCCAAAATCTATCACCTCCCAGGTGTACAGACGGGGCACAGGGAGAGGCTAAGAAGTTCATCCAGGGTCATTTTGGGAGGCTGTGGCAGAGGAAGGATTTAAGTCAGCGTGTAGTCCCTACAAGAGCATCCTTCCTCTTAGGAGGGAAAAGATTTTTTTTTAAAACTTGTCCTGCTCAAAACTACATGCGAGAGGCCACTGGAAAATAAATATACTGTGTTGAAGAGTCCTGCATTGGGAAAGGTCATCTCTTACTGTCTGTGCCTTTCATCAGCGATTCCTGTGATTGTGTGTATTATTTTAAGGAGGGGGAGCACAAGAACTGTTGAATTTGAAGAACAGAAGCTCTTCAAATGGAGATTTAGTCCCAACACTTAAAAAAAGAGAGAGAGAAAGAGAAGGAACTAAAATGGATATTCTTTTTCTGTAAAACCTACTGTTTCAGGAGAGTTAAATAATGAGGCAATTATGATTTTGCCAACAATAGAGAAGTTGATCTGATTACACAGATTTAAAGCCAGATCGTCACTGGGGCCATTTGGTGGGAAAGCAAGTCTGTGCCAGACGGGCTTTAAATAGTTTTGAATAGGAGGGAGGGTTAGCCGTGTCCTTCCCTTCCTCGGCTCTCCCCACCTAAAGAATAGTACGGAGCCTCCTGCCAAGTGCACCGTGTCCAGTCCATGCCCGAAGGCTCGGCGCGCCTGCGCTGCTATATAAATATATGTGCGTGCCTACGTATATGCGCGGGTATATATAGAGCTCAGCCTGATCCGGGAAGCCCCCACCCTGAGGTGTGGGTGCGGAGCCAAAGACAAAAAAAAAAAAGAAAAGGGGGAGACTTGAAATAGCACCGACACACAAAGGATCGCGAGGAAACATGGAGCCCTCCTTGCGGCGTGAGCAGGAAACCGCCGGGCTGCCGGCCCCGTCGCAGGCGCTACCCGAGGTCACGGTAAAGGGCTCGCTCCTGCCCTCCGGCCAGGCTCCAACCCGTGGCTGAGGGATGGTGGTGGCAGCTTTAACGTCAATGGAGTGCCTTTTGCCCAAATAGTGCAAGTTTGCAGGTTCCCCACCATGTCTCTATGGAGGAGCCTGTCCCCAGCGAGAGTCCGAACGAGCAGTGAAAGCAGGTGGCAATGAACAGTGGGTATTTAACTGGGAATTGCCCAAAATTTTACCGAGGGATGCTTGAGGTGGTGACCCACCTAATGGGGGCTCCATCACCTGGCGTCATCCCTGGCTTTATTATCCACTTGTCCTCGCAGCGTCCTTCACCACCCTAGAGTTGCAATGGGCCGAGGAGGGTCTGCTCGACCAGCCCCGACGTGCCACAGCGGGTGATGGAGCCATTGCCGTTGGGTCCGCGGTGGGCGACGTGCTGCGGTGCCGGCAGCGCAGTGCGCTGCACTGATTTACCCCAGCCTTCCCCCCGATGCAAGGCTTTCCCATGAAAAACGGCCAGACTTGCCAAGCAGTGGGGAGGCGACGTGGCTCCTGACCATGAGGAGGTTAAAAATAAAGCCGCCGGCATCTCTGCAGGCGGGCGGCAGTGCTGAGGGCGTAAATTTGGGCTGACCCCGTGAGTCATCAAAGGTGCTGGGCGTACAAAGGAGGGTGAGGCTACAGGTCTTATCGCCTCCTGTCGATCGCTTTTCCGCTGGCACATGCACTTCCTTTTGGCCCCGGGGTGGGCAAGTGCCCTCTGAGTCCTACCCTCTCCTCCCACCCCGAGCGAGACCCCGCCAGGGCCGCGGTGCTGCAGCCGGTGCTGCCTCTGGCTGTTACCTCCTTGCCGAAAGCCTTGGAGCCCCCTTCGGTGGGAGTTCCCCTCCCGTGATGGATCTCCTCGCCTTTTCCTCAGCTGTGGCAGGAGCAAGCAATTGGGAGCTGTGAAGGGAAAGGCTGTTCCCGGGAGGGTCATTCCTGCTATAAATCTTGGTGAGGAGGCAAGGAGGAAAGGGAGGTACAAAGAAGCGGACACCAGTGGAAGGACTGTGGTTTGCAACGCCACGGTGGTGGTGTGTGCCAGGATAAACTGACCTTTCGATCCCCCATGGTGGTTTTTTTTCTTTGCATTGGAGCTACCTGTGACCAGGCTAGGATCCCTTATCTCTTTAGGTTTAGGGTCTCTCTTCTCATTTTCTGCCTCTCAGGGCTACAGCTTTGACCTCCACCTTGCTGGGCCTCCAGCAAATTCTCTGTGGGCTCCTTTTTGCCCTTCACCACTCTAATTTCTGGACATCAGGTTGGTGAAGCCTTCTGTACCTGTTGGCAACTCCTGCTTCTCTGGAAGTAGAGTGGAAGTGGAACCTGCCTCATCTAACCTGAGACATCCGGAAAGTGCAAATTGTCCACTTTGTGGACTTGGACTGTCAGTGGAGAGACATTGACATGTCCGGAGGGCAATTTGCCCTGTCCAAAGAAGGATCTGCTTCAAATGAATAGAGTCATCCTCCGGAGATGCTGGTCTCCCTCCACTGACTATAGAAGATGCCTAGGTGACTAGCTGAGGTCCTCAGTTTATACAGCACAAGTTTGGGGATCTGATCCCTGCTGCTAATGCCAGTCCTAATGCCCTTCTGTCTCCCATGGTCCAGCTTGTCAGGCTCTGAGGTCTCAGGGAAGCCAATAGTCCCTACTTCTGCTCTTGGGTTAACTCTTTCCTTTTTGGAAGAGCCCCCACCATGAGGGGAGTGATGTTTGGTGAGAACAGGCAGAGAGAAGGGGAGTGAACTAAATACGTCCATTCCCTCGGTGAGCTATTGCAGCTCTGCATTCCTCCCTCCTGCCTGACCTTTGGGATGAGGACCAGTGCCAGCAGGCAGGGTGCTCCCGAGCTGGCCTCTGCCCTCCCGTATGCCAGCATCACCCAGCCAGCGCAGGCACGGGCCATGGCTCAAGGTGCCTCATTGCAAGAGTTAGCACAATCCTCACAAAAAGCAGGAGGTTTTGGCTGCAAAACCAACCCACCAGGAAGGTTGTGCATTTGGGACCCTCAGCTCTTACGGAGAACATAGTTGATGCAAAACGATGAGTGACATTAGATGAGACAACTCTCCCCAGGCGCTGGGCAGCTGGCAGAGGTTCAGCCAGCCGGAGAAGTAGCTCAGGGCCAGCTCCTTCCCCACCTTGCTCTGATTGCATGGAGTATGAACCTGGCCAGCTGGAGGGAAGCGAAGCCAGTGAATTCGGCTGCCAGACAGAAGCGAGGCTGCTTCTCACTTGGGACGTGTAAGCCCATCTCCTTCGAGATGCTGGGGTTAGCAGAAAGGAGCCTGGTCCTGCATGAGGTCGGTATCAGTGCCAAATGCAAAATCTGGGAGCTTGCTTATGTGGGGACCATCACCAGCTTTCTCCGGTATTAACTTTCTTAAACTTTATCAGCTCTCCTGTGTTGGCTTTCAGAACTAAGGAGACTTTAATTTGATTTCACCCACTTCATTTCAGCTAAATTGGATGAGGGCTGATTTAAAGCCGAACAAGAGTCACCACCTGGCGAGTTGTGTGCACTTTAACTAATCCGTTTTGGAATCACACCTTCTGTTAATTTTCAATTAATTTTCCTGAGTACTTCTGAGTAGACAAGCCATCAGGCTGAATAAAAATCAGCTCCCCGGTTGATGGCTACTGTCCTCACTCCTTTTCAAGTTGTCTGTAGCAGTCCTCCAGGAAAAGCTAGACAGAGATGATTCATCCTTCTGGGCTGAAAAGCATGGAGAGGAACTTCTGCTTTGCCTAGATGCATAAATCTGTCCTCGTACAGTGTGAGGCAATTCTGCAGGAGGGCTGGAGAAAAGAGGTCAGCTCTCCAGGAGGGGCTGGTTTGATGTGACACAGATCAGCCCTCAGTAGCAAACTGGTGGCTTCAGCCAAGCAGTTCTTAGCACTGGCTTTCTTGAAGGTCTCCTTCCCACCAGCCTGCTGCCAGCTATGTACTCTATGCTGCTGAAGTCAATTTGTGGGTCAGCCTTCAACCCTCAATGGAAGGGAGGTGGTGAAGTTAACGGTCTCCCTGAGGAGTCAAGGTGACATTACCAACTCTGATAGTCTTATCCAGGCTCTCCGTCCTTATTATGGACCTGAGATTCCTCTCCAGATTCAGAGGAATCTGGGCTTTTAATATATTTACTTTTTTAGGAGAACAAGCTTCTTTAGCACTCATGCTTGTAGACTAAAGCATGAAAGAGTATCTTAATGGCTTACAACCTGGAAGTTATATCAGAAGAATCCTAAATGTTCTATAAAAATACATACGCATATATACTATATATATTTATATATATCCTGTGGATTTAAGGCATTCTTGTGACTTTCAGTGTGATTTTGATTCATGACCACTGTTTAGGGCCAAAAGTAGTTGGGCTTTGCCTTGCTGCCAAGACACTTTCATGGCCCATTTCTCAATGTAAAGCTTGAGTTTCTTCCAAAGTCCCTAGATGACTCTTGCAGAAACAGAGAGGTTTCAGTGCTAAATATACCAGACATCATGTCCTTCGGCCTCTGGCTTCAGGTGGAAAACTGTTCAAGGGCTTGTTTGCAGGAGGGAGACTAATGCTAGCTTGGAAAGGGAGTGTGTTGTACTGCCACAAATTTTGCTTCAAAGAAGCGAGGTAGCCGCAGGATAACTCCATTCTTGCTCACGGTGTGAAAGAGGCCTGAGAAGGATATGAGCGTGGCTATGCGCTGAGCTTCAGAGGGTCTGGTCAAGCAGGGAAGTGCTTTTTTTTTTTGGCTTGTGCTCCCAGCATTTCCGCTTCAGCAGCTCCGCTACCGTTTCCTGAGCGATGAGAGGGTTTCTGTTTGGGCTGTGAAGAGTCCCCGGTTCATTTTGCAGCCTGGGAACGGTGTGGGATTGAAGCCGGGTCCGTTCCAAATCCCATGAGCGCCCAGCGGAAAGAGGATTTTTCCAGGTTCAGTGATGAAAAATAGCTGGGGGTAGAATGGAAAGGGGTGTGCATGTGTGTATGTGTGTCTGTTCGCCTCCTTGACAACATCATGCAAAAGCATTTTGGAGCCCTCATTTTCCACACTGGTCTTCCTGTTTCTTTTTTATTATTTTTCCCCTTTCCCTTCACTTCTTAGATAGCTACAGACTGTCCATGGTAAGAGCCATGGAAACACAATCCTTAATATGGTATCCTGTGTTTATCCATGAGAGAGGCTACATTAGAGCTTGCTCCCATCACCAGTGTCCCTCACCTCTGGCCTGGAGTTGGCCATGCAGATGACACTGCCTGGGATGGGCCAGTTGGGTCCGTATGGGTGAAAGATGTCACAGCCCAATCACAATTTCTTGGCAATAAACAGTCCTCAAGGAGAAATTCAGGAAAAATCCAAGCTTGGCATGAAAGACAATTTGATGATAATTTTTTTGAGAGATGGAGGTAAGAGATGGGGTCACGTCTAGTCTAGAGGAGCCAAAATAGACCTGTACACGTATACATTGAAGTAAGCGTGCATCCTCTGCACACAGAGCAGCTTCTGTCTGACTAGGCCTCCTGACTGCCCACCTCGTGGTGAGGAGGGAGACAGGTCAGGAGGGCAAAACCCACCTGGAGTCACCCCAGCAGAGTTCGTGAAGTGGTAGATTTGATGCACAGGAAAGGAGGCTTCATCTCAGACCATCTCCAGCAGCTCTTTCTTTGGGTTCCCCTCCTATGAACTTGCAATAACCTGGTCTATTCAAGCAAACCTGTTGTTCTTCACAGTACTGGGATGAGGAGTGCTGAAGTACTTCTGCTCCCTAAAATCCACTAGCTGCTCATTAATTGGCCTCCATAGAGCAAATTAACCCATTTCTGCCTCCCCAAATGGGCCATTTAGAGGGGCCAAGGAAGAGAGGAGGAGAGATGCTGGGGTTGCCCAGGGTTCATGGGTTAAACTGCTGCTGCCATGGACAGACTCACGTCAGTGAAAAACTAATTGCTCTAAAGTTTCCAAAAGTCCTAGAAGTTGTAAAACAAAGTGCTCTTCTCCTCCAGAAGAGCAAATATCTCTTTGCACACTGGAGAGGAACGTGTCTGAGCAGGGAGATGTGCCTTGGGATGATTATTTTTAATAGTTTGTCATACTTCCAAATGAAACAACAGACAAGCTGAGCTGGCTCAAATACTTGCAGAAAGAGCTGATTGGGAATTTGTTAACGAAGCAGGTTTCTCATCAGAAAATGCCAGTTCATCAGAACCTGAATTTTGGGGATGAGTGTAGCAATTGCGGAAGGAAAGGCTTCTCAGGCTTTGGCTGGGTTTCTTGGTCAAAACCAAGAAGCTTTAACTGTAACAGTTTATCTGCAATGTGGAATGGTGTTTTCTTTTCCCAAACAGGCGGACTGGCTATTAGACTGCACAGTCTGCTCCTCGTACCCCAAAAGGCTGTCTTGTGAGTAAAATAAAGTGAGGCAGATGTAACAGGAGGGATAGAGCAGCAAAAGCCTGAGATTTGGTTCACGTACCTGCGCCGCGAGATTCTGAATTACTTCCCTCAGGTGCAACAGGGGCAACTAAAAGAGTTTTTTCTGGTCTGAATTAAAGCAGGGCAGTTTTTGGCTCATCTAGGGGCATGAGCAACCATAATATCCTTTGGCTTGCTGATAGT
This sequence comes from Apteryx rowi, assembly GCF_003343035.1. Classification (NCBI taxonomy): domain Eukaryota; kingdom Metazoa; phylum Chordata; class Aves; order Apterygiformes; family Apterygidae; genus Apteryx; species Apteryx rowi. The sequence continues at coordinate 2,655,995 of NW_020451204.1, forward strand.
GCTCAGGATGATGTTAAGGTGCTGCTGGAATGTGCCCAACATCTCCAGTTGAGGGGTATTTCCAGGAAGGCGGTGCAGAGCGGGAAGCCTTGGACACTTCTGTCCACCTGGACGGGCGTGATAAGAGCAAAACCCTTCAGGGCTTGAAGCTCRTTGCTGGTTTTCTCCGGTGTGCAGCGAATAAGTGCTTATCAGGTAAGTCCTTCTGGGTAGGGGCTTTGGGCAGACTGCGGCTCTGGGTTCGTTTCATTTGACAGTGGAGGAAAGGATCCTTGTCGATATTATTGTCTCCATTTCTGTCACCCGCATGCAAGATCAGCACCAAACTGAAAGCTTTTATCACTCAAGCCTCCTTGCAGCAGGGGACAAGGAGGTTCCCTGCTGAAAACAGGCTCAGTGGCTTTAAATCAGGGTCCAGACATACTCGTTTCCTTCCTGAGAGATACTGTAGCTCTCACTAGATCCAACTGTCAGGTCTCATCGTTAATATTTTACAGTGCAATTCTCTCAAGACTATGCTACAGAAGGTTTTTTTTTTTTAATTATTATTTATTCTGACAGAGTTTGGGAGAGGATAGAGATGCCTGCATCGGAAAGTTGGACTGATGGGTTAGGGTCCCGAAAGCGCGCTGACACTGGCCGTCAGACTTTTCCCCATGTTCTCCCGCAGGAGGCCAAGTTTGTCTTTGACCCGGGTGAAACCWTTTCATAACGGTGATGGTGAGATTGGATTTGTACCTTGTGACGYGGAGAAGCTCCGATTGCAAGGGTGACAAGTGATAGAGGAGCACACGCGCATCCGCTGCCCGCAGCATGGCTCGGGTCACGGCTCTCGCCAAAATCTCGGCAGGTGGCTCAGGAGGACGGTGCTGTTTGGACCTGTCTTTCTCTAAGTGGGAGGAAGGGAAAGAGCCTGTCCACAAGGGAAATCTGAAAACCCTGTGACATGATAGTTGGCTCTGGTAGCCCAGCTCGGTTCCAGAAAAAATAATAATTATATTTTGTGCTGTTCTGCCAATCTGGTCTCCCTGGTCTTTATGGTCCACCCTAGAGGTGGCCCCTCGCAAAGGCCACCACTGGGTCCTCAGCCCCCCTTTTCCCTTTGACGAACTCAACCCCTAGCCCTTACTGGATCAGGAAAGGCTGCGAATGGGGAGGCGGATAGGAACTGGCTCATATCCCCTCCCCTTCCCTGGGTCGCTCGGTCTCCCGGGGTTTCTCATCCCGTCTTGGGAGGAGCAGGAGCCAGCTTTGAGCCGGGCTCAGCCTGCTGGCCCGCCGGAGTGGGGTGTGTCACCCACCGTTTCCGAAGTTATTCTTTTGGGTTTCCTTTTTGCACTATTAATAGATTTTTAGCCGATCTGAGCTGTTTCAACAAGGTGGTCGGAGCCGGTGGGGGTGTTACAGAAGTAGGAAACRGGAAGCTCTCAGGCAGGGAATTAATTTAACAACAGGAGCTGCACGGAGAAGTGGCAGCTGCGGGTGGGCTGCAGGGAGGAGGCACAGGACGTGTCCTTTCGTTTTGCATTTTGCACTGATGCGTTTCTTTTTTTTTTCGTGCTCAAAGCTGTGGCCTTTCCAAATAATCTACTTCCCCCTTGGCATCTTCCCCAGCCTGCAAACTCCCTTGTGTCCATGCTGCAAAGAGGGTCAAAGTGGTTCAGAGCATCGCTCAGGGGCATGCTGAAAACTGTGGCCCTCAACTGATGGTGGAGCAAACTCCATTGGCACAAAACACCATGTGCTTCCTTGTATATTTTGGGCAGCTTTTCACATTACAGTAGCTCCTAATTGGGATGTTTCTCCTCCAGCCCTGGCCAGGAGGAGCCCCAGAGCAGCAGGGACTGAAAGCAGCATTTCCAGCCTTGCAAACCCTGCTCCTTTGGGCAAAACCGGCCCGTCTTTGTAGCTAGCGATCGGGGAAAGCTCTCACCCCTCCGGGGCTCTCCCGTTGCAGAGACACCGTATTGCAGATGTAGTCATAGGATACACATATCCGGAAATGAAATCATGTTTTTGCAGTGTACTCATTTCCTCCGGGCTATTTGGCCTCTGCACGCATGGATGCATGTGTGGAAGGCTTGCCTGCTCCTCCTGGGTATATAAATATAAATATATAATATTTATATATATGCACACACACACACATTTATATATATATATATAAGTATATATTTATCGTGCAGCCCTACCCCACTCCCCCCTAAGATATGCAAGGATTTGGGGGGTTTTGGGTGACACATGCAAGAGGAGAGGTGCAGACCCAGGTATTAGACTCGTTGCGCCCTGTTAGTGTTAAAGCACTTCCCCAAGTCCAGCAACAAGAGCATCGCGCTGGGAGACACACGGTCTGATAGCTGGTRTGTTATGCTATTTTTCTGTAACGTGAAGAATTGATGATGGTCCAAAAAGTGAAACCCAGTAACTGGTCCTGCCCTGCCGAAACCCAACCAGGAAGGTCAGAGGCAGGTAATTTTTTCTGCTTTCTTGAGAACAGGGTGAGGGCCCCTGGCTGAAATCCAAGCGAACTTTCCCTTTCAGGCTTTTAGAAATAATCTCTTCCTGGTAAGGGGGGGTGATGTTGGTGACTTGGTGGAATTCCCCTCCGTTCTTCTTTTCTCTCTTACGTGCGTTAAATCCTTTCATCTTCGGGGCTCACGGTGTGAAAGGGTCATTCTTTCACTGCCGAAGGAAATACTGTATCTTCTGTGAGTAATCTGGATGTAAAAGGGACACTGAACATAATCTTGTCCTRTCTGTCTTTTCTTACTATCGAGCTGTGCTTTGCAGGGTTTTTCTCTTCTTTTTAGACCAGATCCTTTTCACGTCTTTTGTTGAGGACAGTCATCAGGCAATACTGGCTATCRGCCCAGGGAAATGGGGTATCATTACCAATTATTACCGCCGGGTCCACTGCAGAGATTTGGAACGGGCAGCCAGTCAGGGAGGAAGAGATAAAAAAAAAATAGTTCTCCGGAGTTTGAAAGAGATGCGACGTGTGTGAAAGGAAAACAGCGACTCCTGGCCTTGCAATGCTCTTGCTGTTTATTTTGCATGTGTTTCTGCTTTGAAATTAAGTATTTGGTAGGCCTCTGAAAACAAGAGCAATGAGTTTGCATAAGCCAGGCCTTCTGTTGGAGGTGGCACTGTTACACACCAAAAATGTAATTCATTCTTCTCCAATCTATCTCAAAAAATATTTTCTAAGGCTGTAGTGAGACAGAATCTCTGGGCAAATTGCTAATATTAAGCCCAAAGGAATAGAACTGCCAAAAAGTGTCCAGCCCAGAGACCTCAGCAGCGTCTGGCTTGTTGTGAATGGGAGAACATTTGATTCAGCAGTGTCCTGGCAGAGGAAGTTGCCTGCCACATCTGGGCAGTGAAGACGCATTTCGCTAACAGATCTGTGGCCAAAACCCTTGGGGGACAGATCTGGGGATATGATCCCGGATCCTCCGTGAGAGGATTCAGCCAGCAGCTGAYCTCTCTCGCCTGGCTGTGGCCATCACCGGCGGCATGACAGGCACATTGACCATGTTGCGGGAAGAGCCCGAGGTCAGACCCATGCTATTTTAAGAGGAGGAGTGTCAGGTTTGCAGACTGCCTGGATTTCCCCTTCCCGTGGCCATTCCCATGGCCGTCGGCCACCACTTCCACTGCATTTCAGCAGGGCAAAGTAATTCTTCAAAATCACCAGCTTTGAGGCAAACAGTGGAAGAAGAAAGGGGGAAAGGGAAAATCTGGTAGCAGCCAGAGCTGAGCAAAGCCAGGGTGGAGGGTATTAAAGAAATGTCTCCTTCAGATCGATTTTGGGAAAGGAGATTTTTTACATAAGGCTTCCCAGTGGTGCCATCCAGCCCACTGGAGGAAGAGTGGGTTTATAAGGAAGGAGCAGTGTGATAAAGTATTTTCTGTCTGAGATCATTTGTGGTGCTGCTTGCCAGAGAGACACAGGTCATTATCCACGAAAATTTCCACCACTGTAGCATTTAGCATTGCCTGACCTAGGCCTGGCCCTTGTAGTAGGATGGACAATGTCCTACGTGTCCGCATGGTTGGCACCCATTGAATGCGTCCATTCATCCGTACACCCCCGTTGGTGGTGACTCACCCCTCCCAAAGCAGGAGGGTGGACTGGCTCCTCAGGTTGCTCATAGGCCACTTAAATCCCTGTGCATGGTTTAAAGACAAAGAAGAAATAAATGTTTTAAGATCTCTCGACCTTAATGGGAGAGGTGCATGAAGCAAGAGTGGAAGCAGAGATGTGGAAAGCTAAACAAATAGTAAGTTTTGTGGGCATCAACTCAAATCTCAGTTCTTCTCCCAGTTGCTTTTTCAGGATGCATGCCCCCRTGTCCCTTGAAGGAGGATCTGCTACCCACCTTAGCTGGGGCRAGCCTGGAGGATCACACAGGCTTCCTCCATCAGTGGAGGGACCCCTTGCTTTGGGCATTTTCACCCGATAGTTGCTACAAACGGCCTGGTTCAAAAGCACTTTGGTAGCTGTGCTGGCCTCACAGCTCCCCAGGGTGGGATGGTTGAAGCGCTGAGGCCGGGCCCCTCTTTTTGTGGCTTGCGAGATCCCAGCTGGTCGCTGGAGCTGGCCCAGAGCCAAGGCGCTGACCTGCCCCTTTCTCCTTTGGATCGCGTTGGGTCGAATTGTCTTTTCCACCTTTCCATCAGCAAGCACTTGCTTCCTGCCCCTCTGGGTCTGGGCTTTGGGGGATGAAGAGGAAGTGACAGCAGCGGGTTATTTCCACCTTCCTTCCTAGCCTTTCTTTATTTACATTTCTTTTGTTTTCTTTCTACCTTTAAAGGTTGCTTTTTCTTGGTTTGCTTGTTGTCAAGACTCCTGACAAACCTTTCATCTTTATTTATGGGCTGATCCCTCTTTTGACTAACTAGATAGCTGGTTTCTAGCTTGCAGCAACCGTCACTGAGGATTCAGACCATCTAAGGAGAAAGAAGACGATGACTTGATCCTACCTTTTGCACCTGCTGGGTGCCCATACCTGGTCTTACGCCCATGTTTCACTCCCTTATCTCTCCCCCTTCAGACATCAATTGGTTTAATAAGAAATGTGCCTTCTCTCCACAAACACTCTTTTCCCACAGATTGTGGTGGAGATGTTTTTCCTTGCAAGTCCAGGGTTTCTTCAAGTAATCCACCCTGCTGGTTTTAGTTAAACTCATTAGTCACTGTACCTTTCAGATCATGTAGCTCAAAAGTCACCAGGTGCCCTCACATCTTAACGGTGGTCTCAGAAACAGTTGGTGGCTGGTAGGGAACCAGCAGTAGAAAATATGTTTGAGAATGGGGGTCTGCACGTCTCTTCTCTCATCTCTGAGTTTCCCTATTCGGATGCCCATCCCTGCCAGTGCAGAGCCCAGCCGTAGCCCTCCAACCTCCTCCAAAGCCACCCCATGCCCAGGCAGCTCCCAAGGGTCCCCTGGTAATCCCACTCCTTGCCCAGCCTCCCCACCCCGAATCCCACTTCTAGGTCTCATCTCTAACATGCCTCCACCTCCCGGATCCAGACCTGGCAGCGCTGATCCAGGTCAGATTTCCTCAGCTGAAGCCAAGCTGATAGTCTCAGAAACTCTAGCTTTCATCAGATCTTTGAAGCACAACCAGTGCAAATAAACAGGTTCTGTAAGAGCAAGTGCCTCGCCGGTCTACTAGCATGAAAAAACGAAGCAGATTTCGGGAGAGCTCTGCGTCAAATGCGTATGGCTAAAAACCAAACCTGGGAAGTTTCACTCCTATTTTGGAGGGGCAAAAAACAGCCCTCTTCTGCATGGCCATCAAGTGGAACAAAACTCCCCAGAATCAGATTTTTTTTCATTTTTTTCTACTCCAGATAAATCCACTGATGAAATGACTTAGTGCTCCCTGCGGTTTTTCAAAGGTGAAAGATTTGTCAAACCTTCCCTGGGGCGAATTTGAGCAAAGAATCCAGGGCTGGTGGTTACCATGTGCAATGGAGAAAAATTATCTCATTGGCAACTGAGGGAGCTCCTGCAATGATCAGAAACAAAAAAAACGGACCCGAATTTTATATCCAGTCTCGTAATGAATGCACCACATTTTATCACTGTGGCGTGTCGCAGAGCTCGCGGCTGTTGGAGAGCTCTCTTTTCTCACGCAAGCCGTCCTTTGGCCGCTTACCTCACTGAGAAACAGCCTCATAATTTGAGAATTTAAAGTATTCTTCAGAAATCAACTGCCAGTCCCACAGATCTCTTTGTGAATGATAATGTGAGATAACTGAAAAACGGCCAACCCCTGGCATGGCTCTCCGTATTGAGCCGGAGCTCTTTTCCCACTGAGGTAATGTCAGCTCTCAGTAAACTGCTTCATGGGTTTCCTCAAAAACAAATAAGCCATGATAAAAGCAGCATTTCTAAGGGATGTTTCGGGCTATATGAATGCAGGGTGAAGAGCACGTGGGAATTTTGCGGTTAAGGTTGTGCTTTTATAACAGCATTGGGGATTTGTGTGGGCAATGTAGATGGAGCCCTTCATTTCCCTGTCTTGGTTCTCCGTTACTTACCTAAAGGAATCTTTTGATTTTTTTTCTTTTTAAGATTTGTCTGTGAAATTGAACACTGACTTTAAGCATTTGTATGCGAATTTCTCCATCTTTTCAGAATAGTAAAAAAAATCCGCTAAACAAACAAGCAGTCATAATTTGGTGATAATATTTTCAATGGACAGTTGATTTGAACATCCTTGAAATTAAAATAATGGAGCTACAGGTGAGTGTAAAACCCTGTCCGGTGCTGACCCGTTGTTTTGGAGCAAGTAGAATAAATATTATCTACACAGTTTACCCAACAGGGAATTTCAGTCTGTACATGGTTTGACTCTGTGAATTTATGTGAACATGCCTTTTTGTGACCTTTTTTTTGTAGCAATCATCTGAGTTTGGGAGGGGAAAAAAAAAACTAAATAAAAAAATGAAAGTGATTATAGAAAGAAAGCTGGAGTTTGCAAAAAGAAAGTAACTTTCAAAATGGTCAAACGTGTCACCTTATTTATCTGAGGCTCCTCGCCACTTCAGGGTCCTGAGATGCTCTCGTAACAGGGTTGACCAACAGCACATGGAGCATCCCTTGGCTGCCTCTGTACAAGGATGTGCTTTATTTCAGGAATGCCCTGCACAGGACCTAGTGCGCCTCCCATCCAGAGGGGACCTGACTTGTGCGTGTCAGCAGGTCTTGCCCTCCTGCTACTTCTCCCACTCCCTGTGTCTCCTGAATTTTACTACGTTTGTAGTGCAGTAGTGTAGGTCGCTCAGGCTTCCTCGGTTTTCTTCCTCCTTCTCCTCCTCATCTGCTGTTTTCTGCTAGACACAGTGAAACTGGAACATGGGCTCTTGATGAGATTTTTTTCTTTTAGCAAGCGGAAGAGAAATCATGAGTGAATGACTCTAGCTTTGAAAAGGGGTCTGACTGGTTTCTGGTCAGCGTTTATTTCTACAAGTAACTATTCTGGGTGGAAACCAAGGACAGTTTCCTTAGTTCAGAGTTTATCTATCTGGGCTTTTTTGCTTTTCACTAGGTGTCAGCGTTCAGGATAACAGCACTTCTCCAATGACCAGTACAAAGCCAGGAGATAATAAGCAGACGGTCACTACTGCAACTACCAGTGCAGTTCAAAGCACCAGCCCTAAAAGCAGTACAGGAAACCCACCATATTCCCCAAGTGTGTCTCTCACCACTACTCAAAGCAGCACGGGAAGCCCACCATCCACCACTGCTGTGTCTCCCAGCACGGCTCCAGTGGCCAGCACTTCAAACACCCCAGCAAAGCCACCATCCACCACTGCTGTGTCTCCCAGCACGGCTCCAGTGACCAGTCCTTCAAACACCCCAGGAAAGTCACCGTCCACCCCTGCTGTGTCTCCCAGCACAACTCGAATGACCAGCCCTACAAACCAGCTGGGACACCCGTCACCCACTCCTGTTACGTCGCCCAGCGTGCCTCAGCAGGTCAGCCCTTCAGCCAGCTCAGGACCATCAGTAGCCGCCACTGCTGCGACCTCCAGTGCGGCTCAGCAGCAGAGCAGCCCTTCAGCCAGCTCAGGAAACTCACTAACCACTGTTGCAACATCTCCCAGTGTGGCTCAGGGGAGCCATCCTCTGAACCAGCTGACCAGCCCTGCAGCGAGTACCGGGGTCCCAGCAGCCAGCCTTTCTCCTGGGCTTAAGGACCAGAATGTCTCCTCCCCCAAATCTGTCACCCAGCAGCCTCGTTCTTCTACCAGTTCTGCAGTCCAGAAACCAGCCTCTTCCACTAGACCTGGAAGCATCAACACTTCTGTTGCCCCTTCTGCTGGATCCATGTCCCCCACCACTAGTAAAACATCTCTGTCTTTACCACCTGGGAGCATAGACAAGGTCTCTAAGCCAACCACCACTCTGACTCCTGGAGCAGGTACCAGAAAACTAGACCCTTTATTTTCTGTGGCAGGGGGGGTGCTTTTGTGATTTTGTCCCTTGACTACTCGAAATATCTTGTGCCATTATGGGGTATCTTCACCTTGCCTCATTTTAGGACTTTCCAGTGTAGTTGCGTCCRTGAGAACTGGGTGTTTAGGTTCCCGTTGTCCTCAGCGGACATCTAGTCAATGCAGTTAGTGAAATTCAAGGCAAGAACATCTGACAAAATGTAAACATCTGCTTTCAGATGGATTGAACTGTGCTCTAAGCACCGTYGACTGCAATGACTCGATCTTCAGTGACTGCAAAGGGAGCCCACAGTGAGGAGTTTAGCGGTAGAGTCTGACACTGTAGACTCACAGAGTCAATGAAACAGATTGACAGCACCCTATATGCTGAATGTGGAAGATCCCTAGCATGGCTGACAGCTCAGTGAAGACTGWCTGGGCATGCACAGAAAAAAAGCTTTAGATGACTGAGGGAGTTTTGTGGCTAAACTCTGAGTCTACAGTCTCTGAAGAGTCTAAGCAGTTAGGAAGGGTGTTCATCACTGCTGCAGTGGTTTTGGTTCTGCCTTAGSAGCATTGTGAGTGTCCACATGTTGTTTTGGATCTCACTGAACACCATCAGTATACTTTTTCTAGACCCCTGGAGATTTAGGGTTCATCCCCTGAAATAAGTGTCCAGGGGAGTGTCTTGGTGAGGCACAGCTTCAGACTCCCCTTTGGCATTTTGCCTCATAGCATTTACAGGAAAGCAATCACACTGTGGGACTGTGAAGTCTTCATGGAGCCCTCCAGACTTAGGTGAGATTGTGGATAGAGGTCAAATCTGGCCCTGAATAAAAGCTTCTATGACACTGAAGCTCAACAGTGTCTTCCTTTGGAGAATAGCTGGTTGATCTTGACACATTTTCCAGTTGCCTGCAATGTGGAAGCCACTCATGAAGCCATCTCCTCTCCCTCAGCCTTGCAGCTCCTCCTTGTTGTCAGCATCACCAAATGGGCCAAGGACTTAATGCAAGTCCGTCTTTRCTGGCTTCATCCAAGTCATGTTTCAGGCATGTTACCAGGCAAGRGGAGGTAAAATGGGTATCGTCATGAAAGCTGTTTCTTTCCCTTCGTGCTCCAGAGGATTGTTTTCCATTAAAGGATGAAGAACGAAATGATGTTCATTCAAATTTGACCTCAGGTTTTGCGTTTGAAAAGGTCTAAATAACCTTTACATTAAATAAATAGGTGAGAGAGTGCAACAGAAACAGATGKTATTGAAATGAGCCCTCTCCTGGAACCTTCAGAATGTGTCTGAGAGAGAAATAACCAGCATCTTTATTGTGGAAGAGGCAAAAAACCCCAAAGCAACCCCCTGAGCAGGCTGTAAGCAGGATGTGGCGTTTCAATTCTCTTTGATTGTCGCCATTGGAGAACCTATTAGGAAGGCAGGGATGGAGACCCATTTCTTTAAAACAGTTTGGGGAGATGAGAGGCCAGTATGCTCATGGACTCGCTTGCTCATGGCAAGTAGTAGTGCTCATTGCACTACTCCCCTTGTGCAAGGAACTGCAAGACACTACAGGCCCTAACAGAGRCATCCGAGATGGTCTCAGGTGTCAGAGACACCTGTGTGGGGCTGGTAGACATGGGGCGTGTGCCTTTCCGGCGTGGCAGGTGGGCAGGGTGCCCTGGGGTATCTCCCATAATATGAGACACGGACGTGTGGGCAACTGAACAGAACCCAAGGATGGGACTCATCCCGGTGTTGGCACCTAGAGTGTGGTCATCTCCATCTAAGCATGTCAACCTGGGCTCTTTCCATAGCTGATGGAGATATAGTCAACAGAGTTTTTGGAGTGTTTCATCCTTTCCTAAGAGAGATGCCTATAAAGGCTCAGGTGATTTGCACGCTGAGCTCCATTAACTGCAAGATCCTAGGGAGCCAGCTCAGATATTCTCCCTCTGTTGTAGAAACCTTCAGGGAAGACATCCCAGATTAGATGAGATGAGGGCTGTCCCATTTATCCAGCAATTCTCCGTTATAAGTGATTTCCCAGCTACCCAGTGCACAGCCATCATAGCCTTTGGGTTAATCTCACCAGAACAGTCTGATGGGTTTCAGCAGTAGAAAATAAAATCAGCTAGACAATTTTTTTGTATCACAGTTAAYTAAAATAATGTATATGTATCAACCCAAAGCCTGTACAACCTTTGCTAGACACAGTGAGCTTCAAGGCAGATCTAGAGATCCAAATAAATGTCACTGGAAACTTATTTTTTGCAGCTCACAGATGGAGCTGTATCAGCTGTATCCYCTCTACTGTATCAGTGTCTTTCTGCTTGTTTTTTGGTGTACKTTGGGGACCCAGGTCAGACCAGCCTTGGACAAGGATCTATGTCAACCAAACCTGGAATCGCTGACCAGAGTCCAACCAGCGTGCAGCCATCAGCCCCAACCTCCGGGCACCAGACAACGAGCAGCAGGCCTGGTCACCAACACCCTAACGATACCTTCCAAAACGAGGTAATGACACCTATGGAAAGGTGGACTTTTCATAATGGTGTCCAAGAAATAGTTAAAAAAGGATGCTCTTTCTTGAACGATCTTTCTGACACTGGGAGCACGTTCATGCTGCTCCTGGAGAGCAGGGGCCAAGCATGCCCTATGCACATAGCAGTTCTCTGCAGGCTCTTATAACATGAGCTGGATTTTATCCCCAAAACAGTATATTAATTTTTAGCTGGCACTCAATCTGCATGTAAAGCCTGCAGCCCTTCTCACCATGTCTGAGTCAGAGAGAGACCTATCTTTGGAAAATTGTGTGTAGACATGAGCCAGCAAAATAAGAATAGATAAGCCCATTTTCCCCCTAGCTTTCCAGTAAAGAGACACAGAGACTGGAGCTGAGGAGGATTATGGTGTGAGTGCTGTGAGTATAGGGAAGAATGCAAATTGGGGAAGTGTAATAGAGAGCAGAAACTGTGATGGAGATGACTTGTACATGCTGAGAGGACCAAGACCACAACTCACTGCAAATCCTGCATGGCCGATCATAGCAGAAAATGGGTTGGGAGAGTAGAGGCCAGAATGATTAAAGATCACAGTGCCAGGAACGAGGGAAGGGAGTCCTGTTTCTAGACATTTCACTTTTGTAGGGCAGGTCTGCATCAGGGCCTCCTGGCATGAATTTGCCCTACTGTCCAAGCCAATTAATTACCCCATTACCCTGCACAGCGAATCTTAAACCTCATTTGGAAAGTGCATAAGCAAATGTCCCGTAGACAACCATTTGCGTTATCCAGGAAAACCATTTCTTTACACAGAAGAGGTGGAGTGAAGGGCTCCCCGGTTTGTCTTCTCTGCATAAAACAGCTCACAGCTTTGGTTGGGGTGTTYCCAAAGCTCTGGTTTTGGTCAATCTGTTGTATCACTCACTGATCAACTGTCYTTCCAACCTGTGGCAATGATTTGAGAGTTGTTTTTCTTCTGTCTTTCTAGGTCATTTGTGAAGACCAGGTGCAAAATAGCTGGCCCATCATAAGCCTTAAAGAAGCTAAAACCTGTGTAAGTACCATCTTTTCTGAGTTTCCATCTTTTCTTTTGGGCTTCTTTGTAGGAGTAGCAGTTGTGCTGCAGATGACAGAGATGAGATTTTAACCTATGGTGCTCTGAGCACATGAGCCTGCAGAGACAATAATAATTTCATCAAAGTAAGGTACAATCCCTTTCAGGGTGTAAAACACAGTAAATGCAACCCAACGCTCAGCAGTATCAGCCGGTGGGGGATATGGTTGGAGGAGCTCTTGAAATTCCTGCTCTGAGGGGACTCCTGCGAGGGACTCTGCCAGTTGCACGGAGCACAATGGTGTCTGGTGGCATGACGGCAACGTACCATGGCAGGGTCCGAACCCACAGCCATGCCCACACTGGAATGGAATAGGGGTGTATGGTTTAATCCATAAAAAATAGTTTGACAGATTGACAAAATCTGATTTTGGAGCCTAAAGCAGCTCTGCAACTTAGTTTAGGCAAGGCTGTGGGACTTGCTGGCTCTCCCAGTGTGATTCCTGCTCCTTAGGGATGCTAGCGGTGCTCCAAACCCTGTCCGGCTTGGAGCTGAAAATCCCAAATTATGAGCGCTGCAGAGGAAGACCCGGCTCTGCATGGGGCCTGGCCTTTATCCTCCTTCTGGCTTTTATCCTCCTCCTTCGCTCTGTGTGTAGCCGCTCTCCTCCCTGCTGACGTAGCTTGAGCTACGCCGCAAGGCTTTGCTGAATTTTGGATAGCAAAGCAGGGCAATGCCGGTGTGCGCTGATGCGCTGGTGAGTTAAGGGGTGGGAAAACCTAATGGCTTAGCATTATCTGTAGCTGCTTCGTGCCTGCTAAGCTGTGCTGTCACCCGCTCGAGCTGGCAAGCCGGGAAGTCTGCGGCGCTGTTTTTCTTAGATTCCTGCGGGCATAATAGCGAGCCGAAGCGCTGCGAACGCAGAGTGACAATTACGTCCTCAGGCAGCTGCAGGAAGACTGCAATGGTGCATCCTTCGAGCATCATCGGCTGCCAGCACGCCTCCCACACGCTTGCCGTTAGCTTCCCATTCGGCAAATTCCTGAAAACTCTAGCAAATTTTATGCCTCCCGAGCTGAGCAGATAGATAACAGAGAAATTGCACTATCTGGTTTCCCTGCTTTGTAGACCCGGTAAACAAGTCTCTAGCCAAATCTTGACAGCAAAGTGAAAAAAAATCCTTTGCGTTTTGCAACCCGTGGGAAAACAGGAAAGTGAGAGCTATAAGGAGAAGTGTTCCAGAAATGGCTCAAATCCTGGCTAGGAATAATGAGCCAAAACTGGGTTTGCATTGTGCTAGGTGCTGTATATGCAAGCAGCTTGCACAAAAGCTCGGTTTCAATGACAAGCCAGGTAAAGACTGGAGAGAGGACATAGAGGACCACAGTGACGGGATATCTACCCAGGTTATCCGTGACAGTTCAGTGGCAGAGCAGACCCAACGTTACCTTACTGCTTGTTCAGTGCTTTGCACATCTGGCAACGGTGTCAGTGTAGTGGCTGGAGCAAACTGCTTGGGAATGACCCTGGGAATCGCAGGCAGTGCACCCCACTGCACCTTAGTTTCTCCACCTGCAATAAATTTAAAAAAMCCCAACACCGTATATCCTTAAAAAAAAAAAAAGCCAAGTAAGTGGCTGTTGGTAACACTTTTTGGACTGATGTTCCTTTATACGTTCCCAGCATCCTTCCCCTTCAGTTGGTACCTTTAATCARTGGCTGAACAGTTTGGTCCAGGTTCATCTGCTCTCTCTGTTGCCTCGTCTCCTTCTTTTGATTATGGTAGGATCTTAATGAGGCTGGTTCCCTAATGAGGCACATTAGCTAGAGTCACTTCAAATAGGATGACTTTCCAAGGGCTCAGCTAGCACATTTATGTTCAGTTGGGTTTTAGTTTGCTTTTGTTGGCTGTTTGGGGTTCTCCAGCCTACGCAACTGCCCTGCTTCTCATCCCCAGCCTGAAATGCGTTGCATGAAGCAGAGGGTGACCATGTCCGAGGTGGCCAGTCCAGCCACACAACCATGGGGCCACCCTCTCAGATATTGTCAGTGTTACCCATCCCTTGTGCCACCAGCTGGGACATGGGTGTGCCCAGTGAGAGGAGAGTAGGTGGACGCTGTAGGCGCAGGAGGATGCCCGCAGAGGTCTGCTAGGCTGGACCACCAGCCTGCTCGAGCTGAGGGATGCAGYGCCAGCAGAAGCCAGTGAGATTGCCTGGACCTGAACTCAGGTGTCCTGGCTGGTCTGGTTTACCTTCTCCATGACACAGAAATCACAGAATAGTTGGGGTTGGCAGGGACCTCTGGAGATCACCTGGTCCAACCCCCCTGCTCAAGCAGGGTCAGCCAGAGCAGGTTGGACAGGGCCTTGTCCAGCTGGGTTTTGGATAGCCTCGGAGATGGTGACTCCACAACCTCTCTGGACAACCTGGTCCTGTGTTYGATCCACATTGCCCAGCACCCTCTATAAGGCAAAAAAACCCTCCTGCACAACCCCGCTTTGCCCTSCTCCAAGTGGCCTTGGTGGAGCTGGGTTCCCGCATGCTGGGACCCTCAGGAGCAGGATGCTTCTCGCCCTGACTTTCATTTCGAGAGCGACCTTGCCCCCGCTGCCSGGAGAAGAGGAAAGAGCTGCTGCGCTCCAGGCGACCTCGGCAGCCTCCTCCCCTGTCCCCAGCTGCCCCGGGCCGGCGGGACAGTGCCCAGGGCAGCCCGAGGGACCCCCACACCGAGCAGGGGCTCCGTCCCCATCACCCTGGCCAGCTGGCCGGGGCGGGTTGTTGACTCAAGTGCTGTTACCTCATTTGGGGATGTTAGTTTTAGGTCCCCGCCAGTGTGGGAACCGGATTAGCTCAACGCGCCAGAGCCTGTCAACTGCAGCCAAGGAATGCGACCGGCCGGAGGGGGAGAGCCGCCGGGGCCCCGGCATCGCCTCAAAAAAAAAAAGAAAAAAGGAAAAAAATAACAAGAAAAACCCTCCCAAGGGATGGGACCGCAATGGGCAGGGAGGGGGGAAACGCTTTGGTTCAGCCCGGCGGAGAGGCTCGGGCACCTCTCACTGCTCGGCAGCAAAGCGGTTGGGCACAAGTCGCCTGTCAAAGGCTGGTCCTTAGTCTCGGGTCTAAATTCCCTTCCCCAGCACCTGCCTCCTCCCCTCCGAAATTTAAAGTTTTTTGCTTCCGCACAGGGCGGTCGGAGAGATGTATGATTTAAAGGGGGGGGGGGGGATGCCAGAGCTGGGATGAAACCCGGAGAAGCGAGGCTGCGGAGCGGGAATGAGATGCTTTTCACGGCACAGCGCGGCTTGTGCTTCGGCCCCCGCCCGCCCGCCCGCCGCCGTCCCCGGGCAGGCCGGTGCTCCGGCCCCGCCGAGCTTTCCCGCGGCGAAGGCTTTCCCGGCGGCCGGTTCCCAGGGAGCCGCGGCCAAGGGGACTAACAATGCGGCCGGCGGCCCGCGCCCGCCGCGGCCGGGGGACCGTTCCTTCCGCCCCGGCATGTGCATCCTGTCTCCGCTCGCCGCCTCCAGAGCCGCTTCCCAAATATTTAGATAAGATGGGGCGCGATTAGGTGCCTTCCTCAGCCGGGCGGCTTCTCTCCTCCTCTTCCTCCTCCTCCTCCTCCTCCTCGGTGGGCGGCGAGGCTCGGGGCCGTGGAGCATCCCTGCCCCGGCCAGTGGCCTCGTCCCCGGCTGGCGGGTGAGCCCGGCGCCCGCTCCGGCTGCGGCTCCTCGCGGCCGGCTCTGATCCCCGTCCCTCGGGGCGCTGCTGTTCCCGTAACGCCRAAAGCTGCCGCCCGCAGATAAGGGCGGCGCGGGATCCCGGCGGGGAGCGGCAGCCAAGAGGAGCTTGGCCGCTCCTAAAGAAACTGCTTTTAAGCCTTTCCTGTTCGCCGGGCTCGGCGGAGGCACGGGCAGACGGACGCGGCGGCGGCCAGGAGCCTCCGGAGAGCGGCGGAACGGCTCCCTCGGCAGCATCCCTGCTCCGGGCCGGCCGGGGGAAGGGGTGTGATGCTCCTTCATCCTCCCGGGTTTGCTAAAGCCGCTGCCCAGGGCTGACCCCCCCCCCCCCCATGCTGAGAACTGCCCAGCTCGTTGCATGGAGCAGAGGTGGGAGGTGTTGGGGGAAGGATGCCTGGACCGGGAAAACGATCTGATCCTGCGTCCTGGACTGGGACCAGAGCAGCACGTGGCCCTTCTCCGTCCATCACCTCCCTTTGCTACCACCGCGAAACCCACCGTGGGGCCCCCCCGCCAGCCCGAGCGTGCCCCTCCGTGGGGGGAGCCACGCCAACCACGCGCGCTTCGTCGTCCCCCCCCCAGGCCGAGTGGAAGACCCTGACCCTCAACGGCTCCTTGTTCAAGACCTTCTGCTCGAYGGCTCGCTACGCCTACGACCCCAGCAGGGACAAGTGCACGGTGACCCTGGCGTCCCCAGAGCCACGGTCGCGGCGGTGGGCCGTGCGGGCGGTCGTGCACCGTGAGTATGGTCCCCGCACGGGGTGGGGGGGGGTGCAGGATGAGGCAGACCTCGGGGACACTGGCCTTGTCCCTCAAAAAGCCCCACTGGAGGCTCAGCTGGGCCCTTGGGATCTACCAGAGCTTCGCTGAGGGTCTCTGGTCCCATGGTCTTCTCCCAGAAGCCCAGAAATGAGCTACCTACTGGCCAAGTGCTCAGTTGCCAGCTGCAACCTCAACCCAGRCAAGCTTCCTCTCCCCTCCACAACGTCTCCAGGTACTAGTCACCAGGACAAAAAAGACTTCCTGAGTCCCTAAAATCCAGTGCCTGGCTCTGCTGGCCACCATGGCACGAGTCCTGCAGGTGGTAGGTAGCTGGGGAGTTTCTTGCCCACTTTGAAGCCTTTCGGTGGAATCCAGCTCAGCTGGGTCATGGCCAAACCTGGCTTTAGCTTCTCATGGCAGGAGGCTGGAGACCCCCTCCCGGCCTGCTCCCTCGCAGGCACGGAGGGGAGGAAGAGCCCGACGCCCTTCCTCCTCTTCGTCACGGCAAACGCACGCGACGACGAGCTGCTGCTCCCAAACCGGAGCTCGGGGCAGAGGTGGGACACGCGGCCCGGGGCGAAGGACGGCGGGGGGCAGCCGTGCAGCTGGCTGCTCCGCGCCGGCTTTGATGCGGGCTCCCGCGGCGCGCCGTGCCGCGAGGCTGCGCGCGGGGGTCGAGCCGGCGAGG
>NW_020451204.1:2673247-2700637 GCF_003343035.1 Apteryx rowi
TTGCAAAGCTCGGGACACGACCCGCCAGGTTTGGAGCCGGTGGGAAGGGGTAAGGGCTATGCTCTCTCTAGTCCACTTCTCCCTCAGCTTCTTCAGAGGGACCTCCAGGACCTGCTTTGGTCTCTAGGGCTGCCTCCCTGCTGGGAAAAGAGGCCCTGGCTCCCTTTTTTTTTGSTTTTGAATGGATTTGGCAAGGTCTAGCCCCGTGGCCATGCAGCACCGTGCACCTCCTYGGAAAGGGGGTCACGCTTGGACCTGCTGCCGGGTGGCCCCCCTCCTCCTCCACCCAGGTGCTCACCACAGCCCCTTCCTTCCCTCAGTTCATTTGGACCCTGAAAAGGTCTTCGAGGAGCTGAAGGAGAAGAGGGACGAGTTAGACAAGGTAAGCGCCCGTGCGGTGACGTTCGCCGGCTGGGATCCGCCAAGGACGTCCRTGGGGGATGGACACACGCCGTGTCGGGCCCTAACCCACCCTTCCCTCGGCAGCTTGGCATCACCAACGTCACCTTCCACGACGAGCAGCTGGAGGAGGAGATCAAGGACCGATTCAGCACGCCTCTGATCATCACCATCATCACCCTGGCCGGCTCCCTGCTGCTYGTCGCTGCCATCTACGGCTGCTGCCACCAGCGCTTCTCCCACAAGAAGGACCAGGTGAGCTCTGGCACATCCTCGGTGGCCAACAAGCCCTGCTGGGCAAGGGGAATTCAGGGAACTGGGAGCCGGGGGGGGGGGGGGCTGGGATGGCCTGGCTGCCAGCGGGAAGGGGTGGGAAGTCGCTGTGCCCCAAGATGTCTTTGCCCCAGAGGTGCCTTCAGGAGCTGAAGAGCTTCAGCATTTCCACCTCTCCTGGCGGAAACATCCACCCTTGGGGCTGGCACCACCCGTGAGGAGCTGTTGGGTGACAGCCTGCACCTGCAGGGTGATATTGCAGCAGGATGAGCCGAGTCCCCGGAGCTGCTGGTGCTTCGGAGGGGCAGTAGCTGCTGATGGGGCTCCCGGGGGGAGCAGCAAGGGCAAAGAACAGGGCAACGAAGGGCTGGTGGTGTCAGGGCGCAGAGACGAGCAGCATCCGTCCCACCCAGGTCACCAGGCCACCCAGTGCTGACTAGCGTCCTCCAGTCAAGGCATAATTCTGATGAGAAAGGCTTCTTCCCCAGATGAGAGATGACTGGCAGAACTGTTCCAAACTGCAGAGCTTCTGCCAGATGTTTTTGGCTTTTTTTTGAGGGTTTTTCTCAACTCAAAGACCCCCAAACCAATCCATTCTCCTCCCAGTGGAAAGGCCCCCCCCCAAAAAAAAAGGAATCATCTCAAAGTGCTTTTTGGAAAGCAATCAAGCGCTGGTGGGCTCCGCAAGCTCACCCTGCCTGCAAAACTCAAAGCAATATCGGGAGAGGGAGGAAGCGGAAGGGAGGAAATCCCGGGGCGAGCTGGGTTCTCCTGTCCAGACTCATGCCCCGACGGCGTGGAGGACGCCTGCATCTTCCAACCGTGGGGTCCAGGCTGGCAGGAGCATCAGTTGAAGGAAAGAGACACCCAGAGCTAATAGCGTTGCTCCAGCCCTGAAGCAGCGTGATTTTAGCTTAGCATCCGCCTGTAAAAAAAAAAAAAGACGGGCCGGGGGCTGAGACACGCGCCTGCTCCGGCCGTTCCCACGCTCCTCGCCAGCCGCGGGAGACCCCCGGGGCGAACCCCAGTTTTGCGTTAGCCCCCGCTGACAGTTTGGCTCCGCAGCAGAGCGAACGCGACAGCGACCGTGAAACGAAGCCTACGTTTTGGGAGGGAGCCAAGGCGGTGGTGGCGGCAGGCTGCGATGCCGGAGCGCGGCGGGGGCTCGCGATCCCACGAGCAGGAGCCCCTGGGAACCCCCCCCCCCCAAATTGCAAAGAAAAAAAAAATCACACGGGACCAAACGGTAAATCCACCCCCCCCCGGACTGCGAAACGTGCCCCTGGGTGCCAGCTCGAGAGGGCAGAGGGGCTGCAGCGAGCCGTACTGCTCCCGGCACCGGGATGGTTTTGGTTCGGCGCCGGAGCGAAGAGGCGCCCGGYGGGCGTTCGGCAAACGCGGCTGCAGGCAGCGGCCCCGGGGACCGTGCAAGGGCTGGGGGAAAAGGCAGCCGTCGCGGTTAAAAACTTGCAAGCCGAGGCACGAAACGAGCACGGGAGACAGCAGGGAGCAGAACGAGACCGGCGCGCAACCGGAGAGCCGCGAGCAAGCAGCYGGCATCGCCTGCTCTTTCGGGAGGGGAAGGGGGAGGCGGAAGGACCTCGGGAGACAGAGGTGGGTTGGKTTTTTTTTGGCTCGGGGAGGTCGCGGTGCCGAGGGTGCCACCGTCCCCCTGCAGCCGGGGCGATATCGCGGGCGTCCCCGCGGGGCGACGGCAAAGCCGGCGGTGCAGGTTCCCCCAGCGCCGCTTCCCCCGGCCTCGCGCTCGGAGCACGGGAAAAAGCTCATTTTTTTTTTCCCCCAAGACTGCAATAGATTCTTAAGAAATCGAAAGCACTCGTTCCCTTTCGGATTTATTTTTGGGTGTTGTTGGTTGTTTTTTTTTTTTTTCCTTTTGGTTTTATTCTGTTTTTTCCTGCCTCTTTTCAAAAATGACTTGAAAGTTTTGCTTTTTGTTTTATTTTTTGTTTTGTTTTGTTTTGTTTTCCCCTCCRCTCCCCCCCCCCCTTCCTCTTTTAAATCCTGCCGTTGTTTTACCTTGGAAATAAGCAGCACATCCACCCCGATGTCCCCGGGTTTGATGATGGACATGTGGCTCTGATCTTTAATGTGAGTTGCCRACGCAGGGCAGGGAGGGGGCGGGCGCCGGAGCCGTAACAACGCCAGCTTTTCCCTGACTCCCGGTGCTTTTTAGGGTTTYGAGAGCTTTTAACAGGACTAAAGCCTACTAAAAAGCCTGGCTTCGGCGAGCCCTCGCTGCACGGCTCCCGCGGGCGAGCCGTCGCGCTTCCCCATCCCGTCGCTCCCCCCGGGATTTCCTCCCGCACGAGCGCCCGCTGTTTTATTAAATCCGCAGTCACGCCGCGGTACCGGCCGCGTCGCGAGGCAGCCTGAGTTTGGGGCAAAAAACAGGCGGATTGGGAAGGGAGGGATGGAGGGAAGCGGGGGGGGGGGGGCATGGATGCGATTTGCAGAGGGTTGGGATACCGTGGCTGCTGCAAGGGGACGAGTTCGAGCCGCCTCCGCGTGGGAGCAGCATCCCGGTGCAGCCCAGCGGCAGCTTCCCAGGATTAGGCTGAAGCTTTCCCGCATCCGCTGCGGCTCGTGGCGCGGGGCAGCGAGACGGGGCAGGGGAGCAGCCCGGGTTGCTAAAATGCCATCGCAGCACCGCGCCAGCGAGGGGAAGGGGGGGGGGGGCTCCATGGGGCCGCAAAAATAAAATGCAATTTCGGAGCATCGCTAAAAATTTGGAGAAGCGGAAAAAAAGCCACGGGGGTGGAGGCGGGGGAAGGAAGGGCGCAAGCGAGTGGACGTAGGAGGCCGAGTTTCCGTAGCGGGAGGAAGCGGGGCGCCGGCCGCTCCGCAGCGCGCGGCCTCCGAGCACCGGGGCAGCCCAAGTGCTGCCCTCGCGCCCGAGCGGTGCCGGACCTGGCTTCGCGCGGGAGCAGGGAAACAAACGGGCTGCAAATCCCGGGGTGGGGGGGGGAGTTCTGCATCATCCCGCCCCGAAGAGCCCTGCGCTCCTTGCAGAGGCTCCCTAAAAAGGGCTAAGCCGGGACGCAGGCTGGAAAGGGCTCGCCGGGAAAGCGCCCGGCGGGGAGCGAGGAGGCGGCGATGCATCGCCCGGGGGAGCCGGGAATCGGCCCCCGTGCCCCTAGGACGGGGCAGGATGCGGTGGGCAACACCACCCGCGGCTCCAGGGAGCAGGGCTGGATGGGCCAGTCTCTCCGCTCCTGGTTTCCACCGGGGAGCATGGGAAAGGAGCCAGGGGCTGGAGAAGGGGGAAGCCCGAGCGGAGCYGGGAGCAGGCAGCGACGCTCCCGGGCCAGGGTGGCCGCGGGCAGCTGCTCCGCAGGGATTCCCGCGCACCTCCGGCTGCTCTTTCGTGGCTCCCGCCGTTAGCGCCCCCCTCTCCGAGCCYGTGCTGTCCCCTCGCTGCGCCCGGAGCTGCTGCACTGCCGCCCCTAGCACTGACCGCACAAACCTTTATATGTATTTATATATATATATATACACTTAAATGCACGCACRTGCTGGCTGGGAGACGCCGGCGGCTGCGGGGGGTCCCGAGCCGGACGGGCGCCCCCGGGCCGTGCCGCCTCTCACCGCGGCGCCTGGGCTTCTCTCCTCGCAGCAGCGCCTGACCGAGGAGCTGCAGACCATGGAGAACGGCTACCACGACAACCCCACGCTGGAGGTGATGGAGACCTCCTCGGAGATGCAGGAGAAGAAGGTGAACCTCAACGGGGAGCTGGGCGACAGCTGGATCGTTCCTCTGGACACGCTCATGAAAGACGACCTGGAGGAAGAGGAGGACACGCATTTATAGGACGCGGGACTCGGGCGAGCAGGAAAAACAACCCCTGGAAACCCTGTAACCCCACCTGTACGCACACACCACCCCAAAAGAAAGCAAACCCCCCCCTGCAAACCCCCCCAAATCCCCTAGGAGCTCCTCACAGCCATGCAGGGCACAGGACGGAGAGGGAGGCGGGCGAGGAGATGCCACCGCGGCGGGCGCGTGTCCCAGCCCCACGGCGAGGAGCTGGAGCATCGCTTGCTCCCCTGACTTTTTTGGGGATGCTTTGGCCCTTTGCGGGCTCCGGCTCCCGGGAAGCCTTTGGGCAGCGCTCCCTGCTCCCGGCGGGCTTTGCTCTCCCCTCTCCGCAGGCTCCCGCCCTTGCAAAGCCCACGGAGCAACGCAGCCCCCACAGCTACGCCGGCGCCACTCCGTCAGCCGGCGGAAAGGGCCCTTTTCCCCAATTTTTGAAGCCCAGCATTGGAAAAGCAACAAAAAAAGTCCCCCAGCACCTTCACCCGGACAAGCCGGGGGCAGGAGGTGCTGGACGCCCCCGCCACGGGGCCGGGCTGCCGGGAGATGCCAGTGGCCGTGGGGACAGTGAGCCGCACTAATCCTCCGCCACGTGTCCCCTGGCAAAGCGCCCGGGCTCCCGCAGCCCCCTTCCCTTTCCGGAGCCCTTGGAGACGGCCCCAAAACTGCCGGCTGGAATGCACAAGGGCCGCGGCGGTTCGTGCCATAAGCGGACGCGGATGCCCAGGTCCYGCTGGATCCGAGGGCCCCGGCTGCTCGGCGGTTTCCGCAGCAGCTTTCCGCTTCGAGGTGGACGAGAGCGAGAGAAGAAGTCGCGCCCRGCCCTCGTCCTTCCTGGGGAGCTTCAGAAACGAGACCGGAAGCGAAGCGCGAGGTTGGGATCGTTGCAACGAGGTTCAGCCCCAGCGCGCGGCGTTCCCGCTGGACCCGGCCCAGGAACCGCAGCGGCTTTGATACCTGGTGCACGTCCTCCCTCCCTGGACACCGGGGGCTACGTGTCCTGCAACGTCCCGGCCTGGTAGGGACTTCCGTGGTCGCATTTTCCCTCGCAAGCGGTGGAAAAGATGGAAGAATCGGGTACGGGCGAGCGGGAACCAGGTAGCTTGAGGACGTTTTGGGTTTTTCCATCAGTCCAGCCCACGGTGGTTCCTTCCCGTGAGGTTCATCGGCTCAGTTGGCGTCCTCAAGCTTTCCTTCCGAAGCAACCAAAACCGCAGAGACCCGCAAAGAAACGTGCGGTTGGGCGGCGAAGCTGGGAACGAACTTTGTCCCTCCGCCCTCGGGCCGTTTTCTTTCTTTTTTAAGGTCTCCCATGGCAGTAAGTCTCTTCCTTCAGGTGCCGCAGGTGGATGAAGGCGACGGAGATCAGACCCGCAGCGGGGACGAAGCAGAGCGGGAAGCTCGGGGAAAGCCGGGTCTTGCCCGGCCGCCGCAATATTTATGGGTGAAGGGGTTGGGGCAGTTTTGTCTCCACCGGGCGAAGATGCCGCTCGCAGAGGACAGGGTTKGAGGCGCTCAAACCCATCTATTTTTGTATGTAAATATTAAGCGCCGTTCGTTAGCCACGTGCTCGGCCCACGTCACTTAGCTGTGCGCTGCACTAGGGGGAAGCGATTCTGGAGGGGGGGAAAAAAAGTGAAAAAAATAAAAAAAAAAAACAAGTAAAAAGAGATAGAGAAAAAGCTGAAGGCATCTGGTAGGGGATTGAGATCCAGCAGCGAGCGAGGGGAGCGACTCCCGCGCTGGTGGGCCGCGGCCGCCCACGCGAGGGCTACGGGGAGCCGTTTCGGCACGTGCCTAAAACCCCCTTGCAGCGAACAGGTGCCAAAGCGCTTTAAGGAGTCAGGTCCAAAGACTTTCCGAAAGCAGCCGAGAGAGCGGGGGCTCGAGATCGAGCAGCTTTAACTCTCTCGGAGCAGAGACCAGTGAAGATATTAACTGCTCGGCAAGTGCTTATAATGATCTATATTTGAATAGGAATTGTACATTTATTTATTTTTCCAGACACTGTATTTTTAAACCGCTGATGTTTTATAGTAGATTTTTTTTCCTTCCCCTATTTAAAGAAGTATTGCCTCTGAAAAACAGCGAGTTTTCTTTTCTTTCTTCTTTTTTTTTTAATGTTGATACCGTTCTTTTTGCAAAACGATCAGGTAGGAAACGCAGCGATGAGCATCTTGGGCCTTAATACTTCCCCGAGTAGACTGTAGCCATCACTGTTAGACCAAAAAGAAAAACCCGCCCCGTTATTCCCTTCCTCCCTGCCCCTTTTCCCTTCCCCTCTCCGTCTCCCCTCTTCTCTCCCCCCAAAACAGCTTTAACGTAAGACACGCTGTACAAGGAGATCACTGCTCTTACCCTTGGGTAAGGCTTTTCCAAGCAGTTCGGACGTTCTCGCAAGAGACTTYTCTACTTTCGGATTCACGAGGAAGGCGCAGAAGCTTTCRGACCGTTTCTTTCCCACGCCCGGCRCCACGATCCGCCCGGCAGAAGTTTCTACTGTGACTTTTACCTCCGGCCRGAGACGTAAATCCATAGGAGGCGGCAGCGGGAGAGCGGAGCCGCTCTCCTCTCCGCCGTGCCGCACCGTGCGCTCGCGGCGGAGCTCGGGCGCGCGCTGCGGAGCCGCGTCTCCCTCGGGGACAGGAGTCTGATTTACACTGGAATTTACTGAGGAACTGGATTGCAGAGATTATTCTTGCATTTTCCTACAAGTATATTTTGAAAGCATCATGTATTTCTGTCAATAAAGGTTCTTATGTAAAAGACTCATTTCTTGGCCAAGTTAAAAATAATAATAATAATAATAAAGTGTGGGAAGGGGAGCTTTTAGTTGAGAGCCATAACCGTAAATCACTTGGACGTTACAGCTGGCTGTCGTTTGGGCTTCTTTGGAAAGCCACCAACACAGGCTTTGCGTGGTCCTCCTAGCGAGAGCATGGAGAGGCTTGGCCAAGATGGAGAACAACCCATCCAGACCTTCAGGGGTATCCAGCCGTGTAGGAGCTTGCGTGTTCACTATGCAGCACGATTGCTAGCGGTAAAAAACATCCCGTAATCAAGAAAGCTGTAAAACCACAGGGGTGGGATCCTCAGCTGATGTGGGCGAGGGTGGCCCCACTGCAGTTGAACTAACAGTGTCTTCAAATGACCCCAAAAGGTCCCGGCCATTAAGCGTGAGTCCCTCACACTCCTCCAACCGTGGCACAGCTCCGGGCTCCTCGGCCAGGCTCAGCAGAACCAAATCGGTTGCTTTTCTGACCCTACCCAGGGTGTTTTTCAGAGGCAGTAGCCAAACTCAGGTCTGGTCTCTGACACATGGGGACAGAGGCAGTTTCCAGCGCAATCCTGCTTTCCAGCTAGAGGCAGTCATCAAAAAACGTCTTTGTGAACGCTGCCTCTGCGGTGGAGTCCACCAGCATCTACCCTTCCTTGAAGAGTTCGCTTCATCTCCTAAGGTATGCCACGGGGACGCTGGGCRCATAGGGACAAGCCGGGATTGCTGCCACTTAAGTAGCTCCTCTCTCCCCAGCGCAGCTGTCATGAATCACATTTGGGGACACAGTTTTCCCTATGCATCCCTACACAAAACATCAGTGGGTCRGGATTTCACCCTGGAAGAGCAGCGCTGGAGGGTGGTAAGCAGTCGGCAGTCCAACACACAACCCTGCACCTCAAACGCTCCTTTCGGTAAGCCATCACACAAGTTAGTCCTAGCGGCAGGACACGCTTCTCAAATTGAGGTGTCAGAGCCGAGCATGCAAACATCCTTTATCAGGTGGTTTTGATACGGGACAAGCCCTGGCTGAATTCAGGATTGGGCTGAAATTTGCTGCTCCACATGAACCATCAGGTTTTTACAACCACCCCGAAGCTGCTCAGCTTCACATCGTGGTGGGTCACAGCCAGAAGGCAGGTACTGAGCTGCAGGGGAGTCACTAGTGAACACTGAAGCCCCAACATAAGCACCACGCGTGAYCCATCTAGGGTCAAGAGACGTTAAGCGTAGCCGAGATGACTACCCCAGGTGGGTGACTGTATAYGGTCTGGACTCCTTTCCACCCTCGCAGATAACCTGTCTCAGCAGCTATTCGCCGAGGTACTTCACCACAGACCTCCCTTTCACCTGCACTGCTCCGCAGGGAATATTGAACAGGCGAGGACACCCATAGGACGGTGGTGGGCACAACCCTCTGAGGGAGACACCAGCGGAGCCAGGACTAGAACAGCTGAATTCATCACACATGTAAAAAATCAGAGCAGTATCAGCCAGCCAGAGGGCTCTCCACAACCTGGTAATACCTTCCAGCCTGGCGCTGCGGGATGTTCCCGACATCGACACGTGGGTACAGCTCCCCACGCGGAGGAGGGAATCGAACCTAGCGCTGCCAAGCCAAAACACCCTGCGGAGCAGGGCCGTCAGACAACAGCAGGATCAGCAGCAGCGTGGGCAGTTCAGCATTGCCATTTCCCTTCAAGTGCTCAAAATAAAACATTTTGTTCCAGGTTGCACGGAGTAAGTTTCCACTTACGCAAGGAAAGGGGGGGAAAAAAATATGCATTCAGTTTGGTTCAAGTACTAAAAGTCAGTGGTTTGCACCAGCCTATGTTCTAGCTCTGTGTTCCTTCTCAATAAAAGTTCTCACAACACTGGATTTATGGGATACAGACAGAGCTAATTACTGATTTCATGGGACGAGATACATTCTCAGTTTTTCTGCGGTACAGAGGGACATGACAGAGTCATCTCAGAAGGAACAAAGTTTGGTGCCCAGACATTRTGCATCATAAATGTCACAATTTCTGCACTGCTTCTAAGAGACGGTCACAGATTTGTTCCCATTCCCAGAAGCAAGGGATGGGAAGGTGARCAGATATTAAATAAACACCCCTGCTAGCATATATATTTTTATTAAGAAAAAAATGAACAAAATACATTCTCTCCTTATGTACATTACATACAACATAACTACATTGGTAGATATTCCTCATATCACTCATTCATTTATTTACAGAATGGGGCTTACATATCAACCCAGAAATTATAAAAAATGACCAAGGAAGTAAATTAACATTCCAAGCTAAAAAAAGATAATTCGTTTAGCTGTAATAAAAGGGTGGGAAGGGCAATCACCACAGGCCAACAGTGATGCCTGTAACTTGGACCATGTTTTACCACCACGGTACACAAACGCCCCGTGGGCTCCACATAGGACTAGTCACTATTTTTCCTGCCAAATAAAACATTTATGCAGGTCACAGCGCTTGTCCCACAGATGTTCCCCTCAAGTCCAAGACCGTCCATACCTCTCATTTCAGCTCTCCTCTGCTCAGGAGTCCAAGACGAATGACTGCGGCACATGCGCCAAAAGGAACTCAGACACCCGAGTCCGTGGGATTGCGGTAGAAACGCAGTTTCTTCCAGTCAGATGTCAAAACAGAAAGAAGGGCYAAGTTTGGGACAGGGAACGAACACTCAAAACTCCAAGCACTACACGGGGAKAATCACCTCTTGGGGACCACACGACAGTGTAGAGGACAAGAAAGATGACGAACATCAAAGGTCCGGACAAACAAACCACCACATTGTATAGTGCTAAGGTAAGAGTATACACAACAGCTCTTCCCAAAGAAATAAACAGCTTGAAGATATGCAGCTACCCCTAACCAGGTGAAGGCGCAAGTCCAGCTAGCATGCATGACGTTTAATCCCATCCCTACCTCTGAGTGCCAATAAACCGGAGAAACACAAAAACGATCCTTTGCGCAAGGCAACAAGGTTGTGGGAAACATAATTAGAGCACACATTCGCCCCCCCAAACCACCTCCCATCTGCCTCTGTACAAAGCCAGAGCAGCTTCTCCAAGCAGTTTCTACAACCGTGAAGTTTCCAGTAACYGAGCAAGCTACTGAGATGCTGTCAAAGCAATCAACGCATCCGCAAGAGACAGCTTGCTTTAGCAGGTTCAAAGTACAGTGTTTCAAAGGGAAGATATTTACCAAGATTCCCAGATACTTCYAAAACGAGGCACGTAGCACCTCAACATCTAAATGTCCAAGATGCATCCAACTACTGACCCCCAACCAAGGTGCTGGCACGCTGCCTTCCACCACCTGAGAGCGACCCAACTGGCTTCTGTTTTCTTCCCCGAGGCAATCTGGTCTGCAAGGTTTGGGGCCCCCACAGCTTAATTCTCCCATGAACATATTTGTTTGTATAATTAAGCTCTTTTCTCTGACTCAAGCCTCCCCCAACTTCCGCCCATTTCCAATCGCGGAGGAGGTATAGCAGAAAAATACAGCTTTGGTAAACTGTAACAGCTACCAGGGGTTGTTTCGTTTTCCAGTACAGCCCCTTCTAGAATGAAAGAGTTTTGCACATCCACACATCAACAGGGGGGACAGAGGGAGGAAGAACAGGAATGATAAGGAAGAAAGGAATTAAATATTACGCTTCCACTGCTGGTTTGCCTTTCCAACTACCATAGCAGACAAGAGGGAAAAATCACATGGGTTGTACAACAGTTATCCTCCACGGTTAGAAAAAGAGTAAACGTCTTTATCCAGTATAAGCTCTCCATGCACCCAAAATCTTGCTTTTGTCAAATTTTGGATTCAAGGTAATTAATTCGCTATGTCTCGGCACAGGCCACACTGCTTGGGAAAGCAAAGCAGGCTGTCATCTTTTGACTGGGACAAATTATTGCAGGATAAACAAACGTAGAAAAATCAGCTGCTGCTCAGACGAGAMTCTTCGCCGTGAAGTCATTGACTTGTAAGCAGTTTATAAAACCATTTTTGCCTTATAAGAGCTGAGCTTTTTATCAAGATTAAAAAGAAAAAAAAGAGTCTTTTTTCACCCTTACAAGCAGGCTATTCAATGCATAGGCCCTCGTTGCATGCTGCAGTACTTTTCTATTTAGGAAAACACATGCAGCAATTCATTCAACCCCACGGGTGACTAGATACCAAGTGAAGATATTTGAAGTCTGTTTGCTCATCACAGGCGAGAAAAACTTGTCCATTGGTGTCTGGACAGCTGGGAAGGCTACAACTATTGGAGCACCTGTTTTGGTCTAGCCTTCCCTCCATATTAATTAAAAAGTGACTGAGATTCCCTTAAAAYTGACCTTCTTAACACCACTAGCAACTGTCATTTGAAAGCCTGGAACATTTTTAGATTTTAACAGTCTTAAAGACTGCCAATTCTGCTCTGACAGTTGATTAGAGTGCATAACCTTTAATATATTTTTAATACTTTTAAAATCAGTTGGCTTCTCTGCAATTGCAGCAGAGAGAATGGGGAAAAAAAAAAATCTTTAAGAGGTGTGCTCAACATCCTCATCAGCTTCTTTTTGATGCCAGTGTGGCAGAGAGGGCCGAGGCAAAGCTCCAGGATTTGAAAACACTGGTCTTGCACCAGTCCCATTTGAAACGGAGCCAGGGAATCCAGGTCGCGGGCAGAAGTCAGCTCTCGATGGCAGAGCTGCTCAATAAGAGCGTCTTCAAAGTCATTCCACAAAAGACAGACTGCATCTTAAACACATACTCACATGATCAGCCACCTCTTTTTCCCAAACCTATGTCTTTCCTCATTTCCTCTGTACTGCTACACTGTAGAAACAGATTAAATACCCCAGCTACTACCTCTTCACCTACACTGGTGAAAGATTTGGGATTATGAAAGCAAGTGGTGGAAAATCAGGACAATTCATATGAACTAGAGGGCAGCTATCATCACCTTCTGCCAAGTGGGTATCACACTCCTGGTGCTACACAAAATAGACCACGCTCAGACAGGAGGCAAGGCTTATTACAGCCCCAAATGCTGGTTTCACGGATGGGCCCAGCTAACTAGATGCATGCTGCAAAGCCCTGTGCTGAGAGCACACCCTGTTGCTGCCGGAAATCAGCACCCACACGTCCCCATCCCTTCCTWAGGAATGGCCCTGGGGGAGGGCAACATAATACGCAAAGATCCCTTCCTGACCCTTTCCAGGGCAGCACTAAGGAGCTTTGCAAGCAAGTGGCTAGAGTATGATGATCCAGCAGAGAACCTGATGCCTCACAACCACCATCCAACTCTAGTCTCCTCTGGTTCTTCAACAGATTTTCTTTCTAAGTTTAGGAAAGTCTGAAGGCACAGTCCATTTTAACAGCAACAAACAGTCCCATGGGGAAAGAACACGTCAGAGGGAACTGGGGAACACCAGGGGACCACACTTTGCTCATCATGCCACCAGATAAGCTAGCAACAGATTTTCTTTTGAGATTAGTAGCAAACCCACAAATATAGCCTGGTAGAGCAAACCCTGAACTCTCCTCTCACCCTGCTTCTTTCCAGGAACGAACTGCGATGCCACACTAGAGCTGAAATCAGCCAAACGAATTCTGACAGCACTCGAATGCTTACAGTCTCCAGTTTGTCAGCATAAGCTGTGCTGCCTTATAGCAAACACAGCTGGAAGCRAAGACAACACATACCTGTGTCTCTGCCATGTCTAAATTAAGATTTCAGGGTACTGAAGTGATGTACTGACAGCAGTTTAAGCAAGTCTGGGGCTGTAAATACGCAGAAGCAGAGCACTGAATTTGGGTCACAGCAGGTAAAAAGTATTTGGAGTTCACCACATTGACATATTGAGTTCAAACATATGAAAGCAAAGGAGACAGCAGCAATATGTTACTTTTAGGAACTGTGCTTGTGGAAGATGCAGCCTTGCAAACCTCTAGACCTAACTGGAATTATATACAGCCCCTCGTCCTTAAGCACTCCACAGRCGTATGCCTTCTTGTGGGACTCTCTCAGATGGCAACCACAGTCATTATAAAACTGAGTTTGGATCCATGACCTACAGATGGAGGCACCTGGAGTCAGTTTGTCCAAGCGCTTAGTCACGTACTGCTATAATTGGGCCACTGCAGTAGACGTTTTCCACTCCGAGTTTTCATTATAATGGAAGCTTTCAGCAAAACAGATTTTGCCTATAACTCATTACCACAACTTGAACAAATTTCTAGCAAAACCTTTTCCATGATAGGATATGATTAGAAGGTCTAACGTACCCATAAGGTGTTCATAAATACTAAAAAGCTTCTGGCTCCTTGT
The DNA here is from genome assembly GCF_003343035.1 of Apteryx rowi. NCBI lineage: Eukaryota > Metazoa > Chordata > Aves > Apterygiformes > Apterygidae > Apteryx > Apteryx rowi. The sequence goes on from NW_020451204.1 coordinate 2,686,861, forward strand.
CTGACAGTACATTTATATTTCTTTTTCACCAATGTTTACAGCTTATGTACTACAAATAAATTCTCCTTTCACAGAATAAGTCCTGTCTCCAAATTACCATATGTACTTTCTAAAATTGGCCAAGTCAAGATCTTCAGAGCTTTAGAATTCTTCCCTTAATGAGAAAAACAATAGTTTTTATAGCTGGGTCCACCTCTGTTTCTATCATAACTACAGCCATACAACAGTACAAAGCACTTCAGGAGATACACATTAATTTTACCGTCAGGACTTCTCTTCACAATAGCTAAACATTCCTTAACTCTGAGCCAACCATAACTAATAAGCTAAAATTCAAAGCAAACACAAGGATTTTTTTTTTTTTTTTTACAAGACATTTTTCAACTTCCAAATACAAGGTACCAAATGGAGATGCAGCAGTACAGTATCACATCAGCAGAATTACTGCATGTACCAAGATGTAAAAGCATTCAAGTTTTAGGCTGCATGGAGCTAGGTCATACTGAGAGTTTCATTCAATAAACTCCATAAAAGTATTTCCTTCTTGATTCTGAAATACAGGCAGTACCAAGAGAAATAACAGCATTAACATAACCACTACCTGCTACCTTTCTGCATTTAAAACAAGCAACGTTAACACTAGTTCTGGATAGTTGTTTGGTTTTTTTTTTAATTATTACAATGAGAGAAGCAAACAAGATGCATTTTTTTTTCCTCCCAAAACACTGCTCGAAGTTTACTACTCACTGCCTGCAGCACCCACAATTGCAAGTTCACACAGCAGGGCAGGATTGCTGTACAACTTTGTGACCAAGAAAACTCCCTTCTAAGAATTTGCACATCAGGAAAGTAATTCAAAAAACAGCTGCTCCACAAAGTCCCTRCGGAAAACAGTGGCCCATAATAATTACTTTGTTTTGGAAGGTTATGATTCTGGAAGAAGAATGAGCCAATAGAGGCTGTGACACTTGTGGTTTATGATTAAAAAAAAAAAAAAAAAAACACCAGGCACCAAGCTATGGTGATCCCTTGCCACTAGCCCCACGCCTCTGACAAGATGCCACCCTCCTCCAAAYAGGGGTTCCTCATCCCTTTGAAAACTCACTCCTCAATCGTTACAATTTTCAGGCTGCGTTATTATAATCAGTGACCCAAAGGTTTCCGCAATCCATTTAAGGCTGCAAGTCTGTCATCATCCTTATTCCAGTACAATCTTCATACAGCTGAAGCTTTAATTCATTCTTTTAGGAAAGTTTCCTAATTTCACTCTTGCTGCTACCAAACAAGGCAAATACTTCAGAGACAAAAATCTTTCCAACTGTCTTTACAGATGGGTTTTTCAAAATGAGAGCACGACTTTGCCAATAAGTCCAGCAGCAGGAACATACAGCTTGACCCCAAGAGCTAACTTGCCCCTGTGCGCACCCAGAGCAATCACAGGCAAAYGGAACCAAAACCCAGTCATCCATTTACGCGACTGCATATGACTATCTAAACTACACATATGGGATGCTGCCCAGAGAAAAGGCAAACTAAACGTTTTTGAGGCAGAGTTCTCATTCCTCATTATACTCAGCAAGAGGAAGAGACACTTGCACACAACTTGCATTGCAAATATGTCTTTAYAAGAGCCAGAATGGATAAAAAACCCAACTAATTTCCATAACCACTTTGCAACACCATTCAGCTCTCCCCAGGAGTGACGCTACCAAAAGAAATCCTCCAAGAGAAGAGCAAAGCAGTGGCTAGTCTTCTCGTTTGTAACAACATCTAGGTAGATCCTGCTGCCACCTGACACTGAAACAACGTGGTAAGTCATATTACCATAGAAGTACTTGCTTGAAGAAATAATTTGGAAGCRCTTTTAAGGACATCTGCCTTGTGACCACTATGAGGGGTTGTACGAGACAAACATTAAAACAGTCACTTAATTCTGCCTAATCCAAGTGCCCCCCAAAAAATCAAACCTGAAGGGCTTTATTCTTCCAGGAAAGTCTATCACTTCATAGGAACAACTTTGTTTGCATGAAGAATGCTTTCACGTTTTCCAAAAAGCTGATCTGCTGAACAATATGGTAAGGACAACTCCTCCGAAGACTAGTGTCAGTGAAGACCAACTCAAACTCGAAATAATTTTAAGAAAGCTGAATGAGGACCGAAGTCTTGATACGTCTGTATGAAATTTATCCCGTCCTAGCTTTCTAAAGCATTATAAAACATACCACAACCTTGTAACTTTGGCTTTAAAGACCCCAGTCATTATAAACTAGCCCCTATYTGACAAGTAACAATGCTTTCTTTTGCAATGCCTTATTTACAAGCTAACATACRATTTAGAGATAAACTACTGTAGTGCAAAGATTATGCAGTGTTAAATTTATAGTCACCTGCAAATATAATACACATTAGTCTCATCTTTCAAGCTAAAAAAGCAGACTCTACTACAGTTTCCAAGCAATAAGTTGAGGTTCTAATACTTTYCAGATACAGCTTGTGTATTTATAACATTGCATGCACTGTGCTAAGAAACATTTTCAAGTGGCTGTTTTCAGATCAAGTGGATTTCTTTGCAGTTTGCACTTCAGTATTTCCATAATGCTAATATGTAATGCATTCCTGGAATATCACCAGTATCTTTAAAGATCTGCACGTAATTAAATTCAGCAAACTGTCCTTGTAACAGCTTGTTAATGGCTAATTTTAAAAGGAAATTTACACTTCGTTGCTCAGGATTTTTAATTGTTTTTTTTTTAAATTAGACAGTATACTATATAACAAGGTAAAGAAAAGTTATTTAATTCTGACYGCTAGCTTTAAGGATAGGGAACTAGCGAATACCCTTGGCAAACCCACAGGAAGCCTTCACTGTGGATTAACCTCTCTGGCCACAGGGTGCCTCTGCTGCTCAACAAATACTCAGAAGCAGAGTAAATAGCTGGTRATTAACCGGCAGAAGCTGCTGTAATCCATAAACTGTACCGGGGTGAGCTGAAATCGATTCGCTCAGGATAAAGGTAGGTCAGTATCTGATCATCCCAAGGTGCTCTCATCAGCCAGGGTTCGGTCCTACAGAAGTCATGTTCGCCTAGCTCTTAATGCAAGCAATTCGGCTACGCTATGCTACAAAAACTGGGCCAGGCTGCCAAGACCTGCATGCACACCTAATTCGGAGAACGAGGTGTTTTGATCAAATTTCTACAAGGCAAACCCAGCCCGAAGTGATGCACTGCTCAGCAGCAACACTGTTCACAAAGCATTTGGTATTCCTAAACTTCCACTGTTTTCCACTGCTTCTCATGCTAATTGTTTCTTTTGGGTTCAGCCTCACACAGTTATAACAGGTGGTACGAATAAAACTTTACAAAGAGCTTGGTTGATTAGAAAGCTGCTACAAAAAAAGAAAAAAAGCAGCCGATCATCTGACTGTAGTTGAAAAGAGTACACAGGTCATGAGATCGAGCGATAAGGGAGCACAACAGCACTGGAAGTTTAAGAACTGGAGGACAGAAGCATTTTGGTTGGTTGTATCCAAAGTGCTCAGTTCGATCTTGGTGGAAACACCACCTCAGCTGGAATACTCCTAAGGTTAGGACCACCGATATCTACGTTCATATCATAAGCTCTACTTTAACTAGTTAAGAGAGCATCAAAGGTAGCACACCGTAAAGCCTAGCAGTGACGTAAAACTTTCCATGTCACTGGGAAAAAAAATGCAATGTTTCAAAGAAACAGTTCAATCAGATTTCGTGTACTGCGCTATGGACTCAGGGGATTCTTCTGCGGACAATGGATTTGCTATCCACTGAAGTATATAATTTCTAAACAGTATCAAGTTACAGGTTCCTTAAAAGCACTGTATTTGTATAGTCCTCCCTGAAGAAAAAGCAAAGCCCAGCCTCTAACAYATTGTTCCTTTCTCGGTGATTAAATGCTAGCACTAGTTTTTAAATTTATTTTCAATGTTCTAGAACTACATATGTCGCGCAGAGAACATGATAAAAAGGGAATACAATGGAATCAAAGCAAGCAGACACTCGAGCTCTGAGAAAGACACTTCACTGCCTTTTTATTTAAAGAGTCCAAATAATCTTTGCAGACACAAGACTTCCATCAAGTTCAACAGGAGCTGTGTAGCCATAGTGAGCGCAGCAATGATACCCTACCGGCATGAACGTTTCCGGACATAAAGCTTTGCAGTTGGATATAAATATTTACATTAGCCTTTTTTTTTTTACTGAATGCTTACTGACACCGARCGCGAACAGTTGCTAATGGTGAGTACGCACGTCCTTCATGCCACTTCGCAGGGCAGCACCAAGCTCTTACCTTATTTATAAAGGCTTTCAGTAAGGAAGAATATATTTTCTATACATACGCGTGAGCTTGCTTTTAAAGAKGTTTATGCTAAAAAGGCCTCCCTCACATTTAGAGCTAGGTCTCAAATGCATTTAAAAAAGTGAATGAGCTGTACTACAGAGAAGGGAGACGAGCCGTCTGGAACAACCCTCTTCACATTTACACATTGACAAACGCACACGCGGAAGCATACACGTACGTAAACGAAGACAACCTGCTGCAGAAATCCTACACTCAACCCAGAGTCAGGTTGCAGAGGTTCAGCGCGTGCATGGAAGACCCAGGTCTGCAAGGACCTGCGAGGTTTCTCGCCGCAGGAGCACAGCAGTGAAACGAAACAATCCCCGAAAACGGGCCTGTGCGGACAACTCCTGCGCTCCCGTTTTCTAAAGGCTTCTCTGAGGTCTCCGCTTGACTGTCAAGTCTAAGCAGGAGGCTTCAGAGAGTGGAAGCTAGGCGTTTAGGTATTTAGGTCTGGACTGGGTATCAAATGCAATTATACACCACTGTCAGCCCGGTTCTCAGACTAGAAGACGGAAAATCTGTAACGTATGCTCCCCTTCACATGACACACTGCGATTACAAGACTCAAGACACATACATTATTATTACCTCAACACACACCAGTGTCCTGCTGCCAAGTTATTCAGCTGCTGAGGGTGAAGTTGCAGGATAAAGCAATATATCATGACTAGCTACAAATGAGAAAGGAGACACCCCCATCCCCACCCACCCACCCCCCCTTTTCCCAAGAAACCCAAAATAAAACCCATCATCTTTAATTCCGGACAACCCACGAAACTCAAAGTTTCCCCTTACAGGCAAAAACGATCACGGTAGGATTGGGTTTTATTCTTTCTCTTCCCCCCACCCCGCCGCCCCTATTTATTTCTTACATTTGCTAACTCAAAAGTCAAAGTCAGAAAAAAATATATATATTTAGTCGGAAGTATGTCAGTTACATTTTATTAACCTACTCCAAGGGAAAAGCTTCAGGGATTCACCATACAAGTATAAAACCCCTTTCAAACACCTAGGGGTTACTATATTACTTCATCCCAGCAGTCAATCAATGCAGTAAAAAAATTAAAATACTGAAAATGGATGCTTTTCCCCTCTTCCGCATGTCCAGTGATTGCTCTGTTACAGCGTGATGAGGTCTACGAGGTTGCCTTTAGGAGGGGTCATGTTGTCCGGAAAGAAGTTGACTAGTGTATCAAACAGCTGAGTCCTCTGCGCGTAAGTGTGATCGACATCTGAAAAGCCTGAGGGAGGGAGAAAAGCGAAAGCCAGTCAGTGCTCGCTGCTTTAAATGTTCAGTTTCRCTGCGGAATATGCCAGTTGCCCATTTTGCACGGCTCTTAAACTTGCTGCTTCTGCCCCAACCCCTCTTCTCAGAAACCCAGCCTTGTACCCAGTTACGAGCACAACTATGGCCCAGCTCCCACCTGTAGCACCGCATTCACAAGGCTGCTCGCTCCCCATCCCACCACAACGCACAGATACGAGCGGAGTTCGCGTCACCTCAAGCCAACGCTGCCATCCCAACACCACAAACAGGAGCAAGGAGAGAGCTGTCAAGCTCAGTGATGGTCCTGAAGGCTTTGGGGAAGCAGCAGTCCCAGGGACTGCTCTGATGCCCCAGAAAACAGAATCCGAGTAACTATTAGGTGCCTCGTTTCTTCCACCTTCAGGCTTTCCTCATTATCCTACTACTCTCTTAACCAGAACTAGCATTTCCTGCAGGGTGTTTTGGGGTTGGTTTGTTTTTGTTGAGACAAGCTCTGGTGATCGTAGGAGTCCAAAGTTGTGGAGCTGCCATTTAATCACTAGGCTGCACCAAGGACTCAGGCTGAGCCTTGGTCCAGGGATCCTTGCAAACTCGTTTTGCGAAGTGCCTCCTCCTGACAGGGGCTGGGTTTAGCCTCCCAGAGAAGCATGTTTATCCAGATCCCCAYACTTAAACCTTCAACAGCCAAGAACAATAGAGTGGGCATACAAGGATTTCCGCTGTTTTGTATTATTTACATCACTGGTATCTCAAAGGAATATTCTTTTCATTCAACGAATCCAGTCTTCAATTAATCAAAGTCAACTAAGTTAATCAAAGCAAGGAGGACTTGCTTTTTTTTTTTTTTTATTTCAGAAGCAATACAATGTATGTATCCTCCTATCTGTAAAGCCAATCTGTAAATACATCTTAATGGATTTCCTTAAAATGATACTACATCATTTTGCATTCAATAGTTGTCTAGAGATACCATTAAAGCACATTTAGAGTGTCAAATCAATGTTTAAAAAAATTAAAAGCTGGAATATTTTAGTGCATAAGATAAATGGAGAAACTGATCTATTAAAACACAACAGAAATGCTAAATATCTTTGACAGTATGGGTATCCTCTTTTCATAAAAACTTTTCTGTGGCTACTATAAAAGGACAGCACAACAGTAAGTCATTCTTTAAGTGTTACTATGGCAAACTAATTAAACTTTTAGAATATTTAAAACTAGGGAAAAAACCTAACTCTCAAACTGAGTTTGCTTCCTTTGGGAAACAAAAAAGAAAGTCATCTTACAGCATCAGCTAAGTGACATATTCTAAACTGCACAAGCTCAGCAGTGTAGGTAGCTCATTCAGTGGGGCAAAGAGTGCGATGGGCTTTTTCCTTCCCTCGGTTCCTTAAATTCGGAATTATTTTTGTTGAAGACTGAAGGCATCATGCCCTTACTAAGAGATCAGTAACTTGTTGGCAACACATTATTACAACAATGCAAGTTATGCCTATAATCTTCCTAAAGATTGCCCAGGATTTATAATTTGAACTATTTAAGAGCATTAACTAGATATAATAGTGAAATAAATAATGGGTTTGGCTCAGTTCTCCTGTTTTCGGACCTACACACCACTGTTTTCTTCATCGCTCTTGACATGCTGCCCAAAGAACTAGTTGTGCAAAGAACAGAGTGAACCAAACTACTCCAGGAATTGCAGTTATCACAGCAAACAGATCTGTAACCATGCTGTGAGACTCCAAAGTGACRTGACAGAAGTTATTTTATTCCAACCAAAGCTTCTGTTTATTTGGATAACAGTAAAGCATCAGATGTAATAAGAGATACAAAACGGTCCACGGAGACATGGATTTAAAACCACTGGTGACAGACGTTTTAAATGTGGGCCTTGAGGCGCTGGATACCGGTCATTGTAAGTACTCCCTCTCAAATATCTATCTAGTGGCACTTTGCATATTTAAACTGAAAAAAAGACCTAGAACATTCATGCGAGCTGTAAGCTTTTGCTGTCAAGAAAGCCAGCAGAAACTAGCAGTAATGATCCTCATTACAGCAAACATATTTAGTATAATTCTTCTGATACATAATACTCACCAAGAGTGGTGAAATCCGAGCCAGACTTAAACAGAGCCGAGGCAAGAAGCTGGAACTGCAGAGGGGGACGTTGAGGGACAAAGAAAAAATAAAAGTGTTATTAACTGCACAGGAAAAAAAAAACAACCAAAAAACCCCAAAGCTTCTTAGAAGTCCAAATGGCTTTAGAGTTGCTGGGTTTACTTAGCACAATCTTTAGAACTACTGTACCATAGGTATGATAACGGCAGCAGATGCTTTCATACAAGCAATAGAGTTTGACACCTTGGCAGAGCGAGTTGGATGTTTTCTCCTAGGGTTCTGAGAGCACTTGACTGAGAACCCTAAAACCTTTTTATTTTATTTTATTTTAGCCTCTTCAGCAGATATCCTACCAAAATAAGGTGAACCTTCTTCCACACAACAACATTCCTGGGGACAAACGGGGTATAGTCTCATCAGTGAGCGTTACAACAGGAAAACTGTTCCTGGGGAGCGTGAACATCTTGAACACAGGGAAAAAAAAAAAAAAAAAAGCTTTAAATGGTAACCTTTTTCTGCTGCCAGAACAGCTCATCTCACAAGCTTGTTTGGGGCAAGGACTTGAAGAAAAAAAAAACCTCACTCACACACACCCAACCCGCAGAAAGAAAAAAAAAAAAAAACCCACCCACACACAACCAAGTTCTTTGTTTGGGAAGATTAGAATTCAGAGTAAAAATGTTTCAAGTAACACGTTCGCAGTATTATTCTCCCTTAACGTCTTACTGATAGACAGTGAACGCGGTATCTTCCTCCACCCCGGCTGCTGTTTTCAGTTATTTGTGCTTTAGCAAAGCTTAGCGCTTTTCCGWGTTTCCTTACGAAGTTAGCCAATCCCTTACAGGCTCCTAATCTTTTGTCTCCTGCCTGTCTGCGCGTCTCCGCAGCACACTGTGCACAGCCCAATGCAAAAAAAAGGGAGAAGAAAAAACCCAGAAGAGAAGCAAATATGTTAAGGGAAGGGGTGCATGTGCGCGCAGGGGAAGAACAGCCAGGAATTATATTTCCATCAGCTTAACTGCAATTCCCAGAGAGAGAGAGAGAAAAAAAAAGGAACATAAACAATGTGTAGGCATCTAGGAGTAGGAGAAGGTGACAAATAGCAGCCAATATAGATCTGGCGACAAATTGTATCAAATCAATCTGATTTCTTCTACAACAGGGCAGCAGGCCCTAGGGATGGGAATATCAGCAATATCTATTATCCGTCTTGACTTTCATAGGACTTTTSATGCTTTTATATGATATTTCCAAGGCAAATCAGTGAAGCGTCGCGTAGATGAAGGTTGCAGGGAATGGCAAATGGGTCAAATAACTTTACTGAGGGTAGCCATCATCGGTCTGACATCAAAATGAAACCATGAATCGCAAGAGGAACGCTCCTCGGAYGTGTGCTCTAGGTTCAACATCATTCTGCGTTTTCAGCGGAAACCGGCCCGAGAGAGCAGGATACATCCGTTCAGCTCACAGGCCTTACACCAAGCTCAGACTGCCAGCATGTTAGCAGACAGGCTTCAGACTGCTTTTTCATTTCATCCTCATCATCCGGATGAAACAACATGCAATTTAACAAGGACGGGTACAAAAACATACTCCAAAAGGAATAATCAGCTACACAAAACAGTACAGGGTTACATGGGCTCTGTGCAAACGTATTGAGGAGTTATAACGGATGAACATCATCCTATGGCAAAAAGTGACAAACGCAAATTCATTAAAAGGGGTAAGTCTAAAAATAAATCAGGTACTCCTACTGCTATCAAGGCTCAGAAGGTCTCATCTACAGTAATACAGCCGCTTTTGCRTGCCCTGCATTAATTAGCAGAAGAAAGCACTAAAAATATTAAGTGTTCTGAAAAAAAATCAAGTTCTACAAGGAAGTTTGACCGAGTTAGAGCTGCATAACCTCCACAGAAGAATGTCCAAAGATGAAAACAGCAGAAAGTCACAAGCGTAAAAGGCTAGTATAAAAAGGTAAATCTACAACTAGCTGCAAGAACTCACAAAAGTAYTTCARCAAGATTAATTTCAACATGACATCMAGAAAGAAAAAAAGACTGCCTAAAACACGGACTGTTAGTACACTGGAATAAATTCRCAGATTTTCCTGGAAGCTATCACTGGAGACATTTAAGAACAGGTTAGAAAGACATAGGATTGACAYGCTGGAAAATAGAGGGGAGAAGTTRATTAAATAATCCCTTGAGTGAGAGGACTGATTATGTGAAAGTAAAAGGGACTGCAATGCTACGCATGTATTTCACTGCTATGATAACTCGTAAGAGTTGCTTGGCTCTGATTCAGTAACAAACAAATGCCCAGCTTAATTAGCTCAAAAAGTTGCAATAAAACCAGTGGCTGAACATGTGCTGGTTCTGATGGCAAGTGCCATGTCCCAGCCATCTTCCCCTTGCACGCAGTTGCCTTGCAGGCCTGCTGACAGCTGCTAAGCCAGCTACAGCCAGACCAAGCGGGTGGCACGTGCTTTGAGGGGCTCCCCTCCTTCCCCAGGAACGCAGAATCCAGTTAGCAACCGAGACCCAAATCCGCTGGGAAGACCGTATGCCAAGTATTCTGGTCTCATCTGCGCTTGGCACAACTGATTTCCACCGCCAGGAGCTTCCTTCTAGCTTCCTCCTCAGCCTTTGTGGAGGAGTATCCCATCTCCTTCACTGATGTCACTACAGTTCAGTTAATCTTGAGCTTTTTAAAAAAGCGGTATTTTATGTACCACCGCACATTTAAAAAGCACTTTCTGATAGGAAAGTCAAGTGCCTAAGTTCAGAACATCAATTAGAGCAGACAGCAGCGGCACTAAAACAGCCCATTCAGCATTTGCATTTCAACGCCATCTGAATGCGTGATATTCTCCCAAAGGACCCTTACTTTCCCAGTGCATAGAATGGTCGCTGTTCACTCAAGACCAGGTCTCCCACACACTTTCAGCATATATCCAATGCTATAATTACTTCATGCAGTCCAAACTCTTCTCGAAAGAGGGAATTAATTTCTTCATTAGTTTTTTTCTATTATGTTTATTGCTATCATATCAGAGTACTCCAAACACTGACTAATTTTGGATCCCCTATTTGATACTACCAGAATCTGATTTTTCAAAACGTTTGGTCTTATACAGCTTCTTTTGAATTCAGCTACAGCCAAAAGAGCAAAGTCCCCAGCAAATTACATGCTGGATTTCCTATCAGACACCAGAATGAAAGACACAGTTAATGACCATCTCGAAAAAGTGATTTGCTTAGCATCACATAGCAACTCAGTTATAGAGACAGGAACAGAATTCAATTATCCAGCAGAAGCATCCAACTGCTTTAATCGTGACACCACCCGTTTTCTTCTAACAATCCCTTTGGCTCACTGTCTTCATCTATTCCAAATTAAACTTGCATGCAAAAGACAAGTTTTCTTCATTACAGTTAACTTCTCCCTCAGAGATCCAACCCACCTTCCTAACCGAGGCAGGGATTCTTGAGAAGTATCACCTAACTAAGAAAAGGCTCACCAACCACATTCAGAAAGAGATCCAAATGGGTGTATGTGCATGGATAATATTAACATTGGCATTTTCCAACTTTTGTCCATCATGCATCCAACATTATCGTTCTTCCAACAGTTATGCATCCTTATCTAGATGTTCAACTAAAGCAAAAAAAAAAATTCCACTGTGTAGCAGCATACTCAAACTTGCAGGGGTTATTTGCTGCATGTTTTTGCTATTTGTTCAAATGAAACAGTTAACACTAAAGGAGAATGAGTAACTCCTGTCTGGGACACCTGGTGGGTTGTACAAACTAGGAATAACCTCCTCCTCCCATAACGTCTGTGGGTTGCGAGTGCTCAGATTACAGCATAAACCAGTTTCCCAGCTTCGACCAATTCTATGGCGATGGTGCCTCGTGGTGTAGTTGCGAAGGGGCGATCAGAGGCTCAAATTCTTTGAGGATGGAGCCTTAGGTTTCAACAGCTGAAGTCTGAACACTGCTTTTTCAAAGGCTCATTGGCTCCGAAATCTCTGCTCATGCAGCACTCAAAACACTGAGGCCTTACAAAGAATCACAGCAGGACATGAAGAAACGAAACATGCTTCTCTTGCCTTGTTCCTAGAACTATTTTTCTTATTTGGACTTAAATTTTCCCAGAAATTTCAGTCTAATGCAGACCCAAACAACACATTTGGGCTCAACTCGCTTTATCTGGCAAATTTATTAAAGAAAAAGTCCAAGAATGGAAAATATGAAGTAGCCTTGAAGAGCAGCCTTGAGTCCCAGACTACAAGCTAGTTAAGCCTAGAGTTGGCCTCCAGGTCCCTGCTCCTTTCTCCTTACATGCTCCAAGAAAAACAGACTAAGTTTTACTCCTACTTTGGTTCTATTTTAGGACAACCTCAGAATCCAGCACAAGTTCCTTCTTCACCACTAGGTACATTTCAGCCTCACTGTACAAAATCATCTTATCTCCTTTCCTTGGGCAGCATCTGTCATCTTTATTTTCTCGATTTCTTCTACATCCCACTAAAGAAACACAAATATTCCAGGTAGGATCATGCCAGTGTTCAAGCAACAAAACCTTTAGCTTTATAGGTGGTCTACTGATGTTTTCATGCTTTAATAGCACCTGTTTTTTACCTGACATAAGTACCAAACTTGTAGTTCACTCTGATTTGCTATTTTGATCACCCTTATCTTTGAAAGCCTCTTCTTCCAAACTGTCATTAAATGTGTATCTGTGTATGAGACAGAAAAGCATCCATGCCAGCAGATTTTTTTTTTTTTTCAGTTAGCAACTATAAAAACCAGTCTTTAATATAACCCATCTCTCCATGAGCCAGAATGCATGGGTAGACCTCCATTTTGCTCTGGAGATCAAGCCTCCTCACATACACATCAGACCTACTAATCTTCAGCCAGTAAAAAGACTCACTGATCTGAAAATACTAAACTCCCAGAAGAGGTTTAAGTGATTTCAAACAGAATCATAATTTAAGAGAACTAGATCTGCATTTGTGGGCAACAGCAGAGCCAGAGCTGACATACAGATGGTGGCTACTAAAACAAGCATCCATGAGATAGTTGTTGCTTGCAGGCATTACAATTTCACTCTAGAATAATTAAAAAAAAAGGAAATGAAACTATAATCCTATAAACATCACTAGAATTCACAACGAAGGAACAAAAATCTGGAGGTATGCTCTTACTGCCAATCATTCATGCTACTTTAAACAAAATTAGTTACTAACGCCAAACTAAGTTTCAAGAACAGTCTGTTTATTTTCTTTGGCATTCAACTCAAAACAGCTGAGGAGACTTGCCTAACGAAGTTAAAAGTAAATAAATTATTTCTATTACAAAGCATGCAAGCTTTATGCCAACATGAAATTCTGCTTGTAGTAACATACAATAATTCACCTATATCTCAACCCATTAAACATGAAACATAAAACATGAAACCATATAGGCCAGTCTCTAATCACCTTAAGAGAAGTGTAACAAAGTCAGGAACAAACTCATACAGCTTGGYCCTTTCCAAATTTAACGGTTGCCTAGAGAGAAAGACAAACAGGCAAGAAGGAAGCTGATTCTCTTTAAGATTTGTCACACTACGAAGCCTTGCAATGCTGGACGACTGCAGCTYGCTCCGAGCACACCGAGCAGATATATAGCCCTTGATATTAATTAAGGCTATCCTGACTACAAATAAAGACAGAGTATGCAGGTGTCTGTGCTGAGACGCACAATTAAATTGGCGCTTGAAATTTGATATGGGATCAAAAAAGCCTGCGTCAGTCCTTCGGAAAGCACAAGAGCTATTTGAAGATGTAATGCCAGAGCAAAAAGCCAACTCGATGTGATAACCGGAAGGTAAATTGACGTCAACTGAAAATACACCCAGTCAGTACCAGTGCAGTAGCTGGCTTTACGCCAGCTAGCTAGCAGCTCTGTTCCAGTGCAAGAAGCTTGGAAAGTTAAAAACTCTTTGACAAGGACACTTTTGGGG
>NW_020451204.1:2700711-2792115 GCF_003343035.1 Apteryx rowi
TTAAACAAATTTAGGAGACCGCTGGAACTGAAGCTGGAATTCTGCTGAGCAGCATGTGTGTGTCGATCTGACAGACAAGCAGGAAAGATGGAAGCTAATCARTTTGGCCTAGCTCAGGCACTAGGCCCACAAAGAAACGATGCTCAACACATTCACTCGGTCGGTTCAAGCTACCTAAGCTCACACAGCAGAGCATAAAAGTGAATGCAGAACATCAGCACCTGCTGTGAAAGAGGGCACTTTTCCCCTCCCCTTCAATTATATTTCTATTCTGTGTAATAGAACTAGCACTTTTCCCCTAAACCTGAGAAGTTCATGCAGTCAGGTAAATTCTTCAGCCTTATAAGGCAGACAAGTTAAATACCATGCACTGAAGCGGCAATATCAGGCGCCATAACATATTAAAGGATCCTCCTTGCCAGATACGCACTGTATACAACCTTTAGGGCAATTTCTTTGGGTTACCGGGGACAGGAGGCAGCACGAGCCGTCCAGCTTTAGCCAGAAACCAAACAGGAGAGGAGCTTGCTGACCACACCGTGCACGCTTTTGGTTCAGGCACAGCCAGCTAGGCCAGATCTCTTTAGGAACAGCTTGGCAAGGACACACCATGGCAYGGTGGGGCTACGAGAACACAGGCATGACGTGGACAGGACACAGGACGCTGTTATAGCGGTTTGGGGGGACGAGGGGAGATAAGGGGGGGAAGAGGGCATCAGAACGGTTATTGCAGCAGGTTCAAATAGGAAGAGCAAAGTGGTAAGGCAGGGCCTAATTGGGCTGAGCACCCCGACGTATTCTGTTACTTCTCTCTTCTGTGCTAGAMATGGCTCGAAAAGATGTGAAGATACTTGATAACGGATAGTTTCAGTAAGAAACTATCTAACAGAGAACTTATTGACACGACACTTAATTTAAATGTTTTGTTGGGCCACAGAAGTTCATAAAGACTAAGCATCATTTATGACAATCAAATGTGATCAATTCCAAGATCCTGATAAGAATAAATGTTCTTCTTAATTTCTGCAACACTTCAATTCTATACTGCGCAAATATAAGGATATTCCTACTCACACCAAAAAAAACCAACAAAAAAAAAACTTTTAGTGCCTGTATCATGGTAATTCTAAAGTAATGAGTTAAAACCAGAAGATTAAGTGATTTAATCCAGAGACTCAGCACAGACTAACAGTGTCCATTCTCCTACTGCAAATTTCATAAAAGGAATCGTCAACTGACTTCAGAAGTCAGTAACAGAAGAGCGTAAGGACTGTTATCTCCTCTTCCTCATCTACCTGACTAGTGCTGAATGCTCATACAGCTAACTGGCTGCCTGAAGTCGCATGTGCAAATTAACAGCAAAAATCAACCGTCTTATCTGACACTTTACACTATTTCTTTAATCCTTTTTGTAAAGTGACACATACTGCGGTAATGGAATCAAAACAGGAAATGGGAACAAATTCCTGGAACAAACCAAAGAACATGCTCACTGGATAATATTCAAAAGGCAGAGGAAATAAGAGTTTTAAGGTTAGCAAGCAATGTATATATACAATCTACTTTCAGAAATACAGATRATCTAGAGAAAAGGTCTTTCCCTCTCCCAGAGCTATTTAATATTGACAAGCCAAGGGCAGCGTGCATAAGAGTTTCTATTCGCTTTCTGCTGCACAACCAACCACAGACTCATGACATTTAAGAGAGTCTACATTTCAATTAAAGCTCCCAAAATACACAACAGTACGTAGGAATTAAAACAAAGGCCTAGTCTTCACTAGTAAGAGTACAAATGCTATTTTATCTGGAACTGCAGTTGTAAAACCACTGTTTCTAAGGTAGTATGATCTTCAGCATGGCAAAAATATACAATAAAGTGTCATGCACTGGTAGAGCTTTTTTCAAAGTGAATAAAAACAAGATTTAAGATGCTTAAAATTTGTGCTAGAACTTCCACATGAGAACAGGATTTACATTTCTTTTTTAACTAAAAAAGATGAACATTTTCATCCTTACCTCTTTCGTCTCCTCAGGGTCCGAGTGATCCACAGTTACATACAAATCATTCTGTAGGTACTTCAGTGCACTAAGAGGGTCAGTTTGAGCTTTTTCTTCAAACCTGCAAAGAAAGAAGAGACAGACAACTCGAATGCAACCGTTTCCTTCATTACTAAATACAACCACCTCTACCCAGAGCAAAACCTATCTTACAAAATTTTCAGCCAAATATTTCCAAATAAAAATGTTCATGGCATCTCAGCCTCATTTTTGCTAGAGTAGGTGCTTTCAGGCCAGACTGAAACATGAGGAGTTTTCTTTTTTTTTTTTCCTTTTCTTTTTTTTGTGTGTGTGAGGGGGGTGCAGGGGGGAAGACTGCAAGAGCAAAGTACGATGCTCCATTTATTAGAATTGTTTAAAAGCATGCGAAGTTGCTATACATGGATATAAAGGCATTTAGCCCAGGTTTCCCACGCACAAGAGAAGGAAGGTATGAGAAGCACCCCATGTCCAACAGTTCAAATGTGGACAACCCTCATTCTTTTCCCACTTTCTTTTAATAAAGGGAAACGGTAACCTCTGAATTCTCTGAAGAAAGAAATGTACCCATCTACTCTCAGAAAAAGATTTCGGGCTCAGTAGGGAAGTATGTCTGCTCACTGAGGATAGAGCACTGAGTTGGGCACGTAAGCCTAGATAGTGGCAAGGTTTAAAATTATTTCTCCCCCCTATCACCTAGTTCTCAGCAGTATCTCACACTGCGTGCCGTCTTCTGAATCATCAACACATAACATCAAACTTTCCCACAGTGTTGTACTAAAAATGGCTGAGACAGAATTCTGGATTCCGGAGACCAGGACCAAAAAAAAGAGTTCTCAGGTACTTTACTGTACTAGCCTTGTATCAGCTGCCTTACAAGAAAGCAAGGTATTTTATTCATAATATATTTCAGTTATCTTTATCAGATTGATAGGCTATTTTCCATAAGAAGTCATGTGGAATGGATTTAACTATGTCATCATATTTTGATTCGGGTCATCTATGTGGCTATTTACACTGCTGAGGGTATCTGCAGCCCAAGTTTTGAAACTGTCTTGAGATCCAAGTCACTTAGACAATCCAAGGAGCATAAAAAATTTGTCTGTTACCTGATGTACCCAACATTTTGCTAATTAAACATAATTTCTTCCAAACGTTTACAGAGATTTTCTTAGATATCTCTATGATCCAGAGAGCTGAGATACCTTAAAAAATGCCATCAAGACTTCACCTCTACACCACACCAGCTTGGCTCCACTATGACTGGCTGGTACTAAACAAGCTAACAGGTCAAACGGGATTCCAGCTGATCCAGTAGATCTGCACCGTGGTCTAGGCACCTTATCTGGTGCCTAGAGCTCTGGGGAGTGCAGTGAATGGATATCCAAGTGACTGTGCAGGTCAGCTCAGGCCTCGAGAGGCATATGAATTCCAGCAATGCACCCACCATATCAGTCCCAGGCTGGTCACGTTTGGGCTCCCTCCCATATACTCCAAGAAATGGGAACACAGTGCATAAAAAACAAACTTCTGCCAGACAGGATGCAGCAGCATTTCTTTGGAGTGCAATTTAAGCAAGTGAAAACAAGTAACCCGAAGCAGTGTCTGCAGGCAATATATCATGAGTTAATAAGCCTCCCAGGTTACTGGCAAGACCTTTACTGGTTCTTGTAGGTACCCCCCGTTACACGGCTACTCTGCAAAAGGGCTCATCCAGCCACAGACCCTTGACTATAATGATTTGCTTGCTGCCTCTGAAGTAAAATACCATTAGTAAAAATTGACCTCCAACTCTGGGCAGAGCTCGATAATGAAGGATTCTCACCAAGAATGCAGAAAGAGACATTTATCAACTTCAAATCATTTGCTGGATCTTGTAAGGCTCTCTCACTACTGCAATTTCTTGCTTAAGGCAATACCATAAGCCTGATTTTGAAAAGCTTTTGCTCTAACTAGCAAATATAAGGAGGCTCTGAAACATCCGGAGTGCAAGCATTGCATCACACAGTGTAGCTGAATTCTGCATAAGTGAGATCTTTAAGTGATTCTGAATGGGAAACAGTGATGACCCAACTTCGGATGAGTCTCAGATGTGCAAACGAATCCAACCCCCAGACTTCATTAGCATCCTTGTGAGCTGTTACTATCTCCTAGCATGCTGCTTCAGAAACATACTCCATTTCCTTGGGAGGTGACAGTACCAAAACACATGATGATGAGCAGCAGAGTGAAAAGGAAAATTTAAAAATTCTCCATGATTTCCCACACAACTTCCAGATTTTTCTCGCTTTAGAAAAGCGCAGTAAAACTAGAGAAAAGTCAGTTACTGCAAGTCTATAGTTTAATCCTGGTCCCACTACTTTTATTTATTTTTATTTTTTTAAATAATCACAAGACTTGCAGACCATCATATAACCAGGCACTTGTGAGAAATAATTGAAGAAAATCTTTTGTGTTTCTATACCTGTGCTTTCTTATGAGGTATTTGCAGTGTCTTAGCAGGTATTCCTTTGAAGGTCGACAGAGCTTCAGAGACCAGAAATCATCTAATCTCATCTTTGGAGAGCAGGACTTGCCAGGATTCCCTCCAAATAAGTAATGAACCTAAGTAAATGAGATGCAGATCAAGAAGTTGATTGTTTATGTACATCTTTGTTTAAAGAAGAAACATTATAAGCTTATAAGGAAGCCTCAATAAGAGGACTTTATAGACCACCTGAAATATAAGCTGTCTCAAAATACAATCAAAGGCATTAAAGAGTTTTTACAACCTCACTCACAAAACTGCTCCACGCAAAGTATTCTAAGGGAAGACACACTAACGAAAGCACCATGGTGCAGGCAAGCAGCCCTTTCCTTGGGTCRGAGAAGACCACTATGCTCCCCAAAGACTGGCAACATGAGTGGGAAGTCCTAAAGATGCTCAGAAGTGACCAACATGCTCAACTAATCTTGGGAGATGACATAAATAGGGCTGGTGTCCCCCGCTTGTCCCATAGGCTCCAGCTAGCCTTAATTTGATTTGCAGAGAAAAATATTTCCATAGTCTCTGGAAGAGACTGTTACTGCAATTGCAAGTTAGCAAAACCGTGATACTGAACATCACTTTAATGTCTGTTTAATTAGCCTGCCACTTAATATAACTGTGCACAAAATTCATTTTTTCTTCAAGGTAGCTCAAAAGAAAAAAAGCAGTCTTTAGCAGCGTTTTTGTTCATTTTAAGATACGCTTCTGAAATACAAGGCTAGACTTACAGTCTCAGAGAGGTAAATCTCAAGAAAAGTGGAAGCATTAAAAAGAGGGTTGTTTATTTCTTCACTTTTTTTCCACATCATTTGGTATTTCAGATTCTGAACTGTTGATATTAAACACGTCACAAAGGATTTTCAAATACTGAGGTTCAAGAAGTCTAACAGGCTACCTTTCTCCACAGCTTTAAAAATAATCACTCAAAACAATGTATTCTACATCCCACTGATGTAGGCTCTCCTTATTTATACCAGAGGACTTTAGAAAGGTCACTTGAACAGAGGTTTCTAAAAATAAGACTCTTCAAAACAAGCACATCAAACAGCTCTTTAGACAGAGTAAAGCTGGGCAACTGCCACGATTTAGAAACCCTCACAGTAACTTACAAAATTCTGTTCAGTCTCATGGTACTTTACCCTCAATTGTTCACTTTTAAGTATAACAACATTTACATTCTATCACTAATGTATGTGACAAAGAAACAATACAAATTCTCCATACAGAAGTTGCATCTATTCTTCCTTAAACATCCCCAAACTTTTAAACTAGTTAGGTTTCCCAAATTGAATTAACATCCTATGGAATGATAAGTCTAATTCAGTTCAGACCATGTTTCAGAATAAATAAAACAAAATTTAGAAACAGTTGATTTTAATCACAGAATACTGGAGTAAGGGTAAGTGAGCATGTCACAGTAATTTAAAATCATAGGTTAATGAAGTTAGAGTAACCTAATCTTTGGATTTAGATTTTATTGGTTAACATACACAAAGCCCTAAGTTTATTGAGCGGTCATGTACACCATAAACAATTCATTTTAACTATAATTACCAAGCACAGGTGTGCAAAAGTCAGATAATGCTAAAGAATGACTTTTGCTTCTGACATACCGGATAAGTAAGGCATCTCTGTTGGAACAGATTCTTAACCATTTGCTTAGCTCATTCAAACACACTTTCTCACAGAAGTGTTGGTAACTATCTGTGACCATTTAGAGGGATGATCTTGAGAAAAGAAATAACTCCGAAGTCACTAAAAGAGGTTTTGAGATTAAGTCCCTGAGAATAATGCACCAAGCTTCAGTTGTTCTCAAATATAAGAACAGCTACAAGCTAGCCACTTGATAAACTCAGTAGGTTTAATATAGCCCATTGCCTGCATTTTGATTGTATCCAGAAGCTACCAAGTCTACTTTGTACTCACAGAAGTACCTCGTCACTTTATTTCAAAAGGCAATGACAAGTTAACTGAAATTACCTACCCCACAAGCCCAAACAATAAATAAAAAGCCATATTCACTGTACTATCTTTGATGAAATGGAAGCCGACCTAATAGAAATGACTACACTGGAAGAGTGACAAGACTAAAATTACTGCCCCTGTATCTGAGCACTCATACCTTGTGCAACTCATCGTACACCAGTTGGTGGGCAAACCTTGGGCAGGGCTCCTCTTCCTGAAGGCTTTTACCGGGATTCTCTTTTGCTGCTTGGTCATTCTTATAGACGCAAGACCTGAAATACAAGGCAGTAAGTAATGGTCAGTAGTACCTACAGGAAGTAGAAAAAGTTACTGAAAGGCTACAAACATTCAATTAGAACCACTTGGCATACAACACTGACCATTTTCTTACTTCTCCATATACTGTCCTCTTTAATCCCATCCCTGTTTTTAGCTTTGCAAAGAAATATATCCAACAATCTGACAAAATGCCATCTTGACTGAACAGTCCATGAGCACAAGCCAAAGAAGAAAAAAAAAATCCAGAAAACATACAAGTTCCATGTCATTAGCTGTGTGTATCTAGCACATAGATATATTGGAGGTATCTTTAGATGCTATATTGCTCAGTAAGAGAATTGCCTGCATGAAGAATTTTCTTTAGGCAGAGTAGCAACTTAGATACATTAGTGCTATGGGAACCCTAGGCTGCAAATTTTAACAAAGCATTTTTTTTCCCCCTAACTGAAGGCCCGTTTTTAAGAGCCATTCTCACCCTTCAATGTGATTTGTCCTAGTTTTGAAGAGAACTTTAACAGAGAAACACTGCCAGCTCTAGAAAGGGACAGTGGCAACCAGCTACCAAGTACCATACAGCAAACAGATGAGGGGACGTTCTCTCAAAACACTGGATCTAGCAGTTACCTGAAATGCCACTGTATACAGTCTGGAAAGAGCTGACAGATCTGGCATGAACTCTTCTCCATCACCATTCACACACAGAGCAGAACAGCTTCCTTAATTTCCAATAACTAGTACCATGTACACTGGAGCAAATGACACCTGGCTTTCTATCAGTCTGCAACTTTCATTTGACTGAATTTGCTGTGTGGATGATGAACCTTGGACCTGAGCTTTTCCTGTGGGAAAAAGTCCTTATAAAGACTTACCTCCTTTTCCCTCTTGACCCTCCACCTGTCTCTAACAAAGCAGGAGCTCGCACAACCTCCCTCCTTCATTTGTTTTATTTCTATGGTCTCTCTCTTCCTATAGAATATAGGAAAAACAGGTACTTGGAAGGAACTCAGTAGTCTTCAAGATTACCATTGCTTGGTCATACCAGGCTACAGAGTTACTTGGGAAACATGATCATGTAGGGCTGCTTTCTAAAGGAAGTCAGCGTAGATGTTAGAAATAATTCAGCTCTCATCTACTTACCAGCTGTTCCTCACAATGTCATAAATCCAGAAAGAGTTCCTAACGTTCTCTTCCCGCTTCTCTTTGTCTTTACTGAGCCCTGATAAGACATGGATTTCGTTCAGTTCTGGATCAATGGTAGCCCTTTGAGTGAAACCTGTCATTGGAACTGACAAAAAAAAAAATTGTTAAACTCGGAAAACAAAAGATGATGCAGGAAAGAATCCAAGAAATTGAACTTTGACATTTCCCTCCCTCTACAGTACGGCAGATTTACCAATATCTATGGTACAAAGCATGTAATTTTACACAGCTATCTTCTCAGTATTCTGGGATAAAGAATGTCTCAAGCCTAACTTCAGTACCTCGTTTCCCCATTTTAGTCTTTTTAAAGTTTAATTAGTTTCACCTCTTCATCTGTCATACTAAAGAGAGCAATGGACTGAGCGATCCCAAGCTGGTGTTTCTATGACCTCTCCTCCAGTGCCCTTATTATTTACCACAACTTAAACATGAAACGGCACATCTCAAAATAGGAGCTGTGAAGAAGTCACAGAGCAAACAATTCGCTTCTTCCCCAGGCCCAAAGGAGGGAGAGAGGGAAGAGGGGAGGACACAACAGCCAGAGACCGACTCCTTCCCTCCCAAGGACAAGTCCTCTACAAATTCTCTTGATTATTGCCTTGTTTTCTGTAACTCCTGGGAGCACAAAACGCATGCTGAAAGCTGCTCCTTCCTAGTGAAAGGTATGGACGGTGCTATTTCACTTTTTAAACTGCCTTTGGATAGAGCTAGATGATCCTTGCAGATCGGAAGTCATTTTGTTATCATCTCCTCTGCAAAAGGAAGCACTGATTCCTGAAAGCTCAATATAAAAGTTGAAGATGAAACTCAATTACGCAGCTCACAGCCTCACATTGCTTCCTTGAAATCTTTGTCCTAAAGGAAGTTTTCTGTATTTTCTAAAGAGTTGTGSTGTAATTACTAAGCTATTCTTCTGCTCCACCTTCAGATTTAGAAATATGGCAAAATACTGAGGATTCCAGCAGTTTTCATCATAATTTCCCGAAAAAAAGGTCATCAAATTTGTTTGGCAGTCCTTGCTGTTTGTTGTATAATTCCCATTTCCTGTTTCCCTAGGCAACCATGCTTCCAAAATGTATTTGTGAAGAGCACGTGATCTTTGTTTACAGATCCTGTTTGTCTCATTTCTCTTTCTGGGTCAGTTTACAAAGGCTGGTAGAGGTTCCTGGCCCTCAATCAAGATTTTTGGCATGAAAAATTCTCAGAACTCTTGTATTTTGCAAATTCTTCCCTGCAATTAACTACGAACTGCACACACAGCCTAGAAAACAAGCCCCGTGCTAACAAACCATTTAATATTGCCGTTTAAAAATGGACAAAACAGTATTTTACAAGCCTATTCTGTAATAGGTTTTGGTCTGATGCTTCACTGTTCTCAGCTGGTAGGCCAGGAAGGCAATAAAAGTCAGTTTAAAGCTTCTAGACAGCATCTGGTTTGCTACAGCTTCTTTAAGTCCTTACTGAAATGTTTACGAAAATTGAAAAACAAACTGTTTTCTAGAAAGTGCTTAATTCATACGTAAACATAAGTAGAAACTGAAGTATATTCAAATACCGCATTTTCAGAGTCACATTGACAAAATCCTTCCTTACGCGTTTACAGAAAGCAGTAGCAGAGCCGTCGAAGCGCTCACCAGCGTAAGCCTGCCTATTTTGACCTTTAATTTTGTCATGAAGTTTCCGAGGAAAATTCATCCAGTTTATAGGCAAATGGGTGACAGAGCAGTAGGGGGAAAAAAAAAACAACACAAAGCAAGGAACAATGCTGGCACAAGAACTACTACGTAGCTTGTTTTAGTTACAAGCCACAAGGAAGTTTTTAAATCAGAATAATGAGGTACTGTAGAAGCCACCCAATAAGGAATCTGAGAGCAAAAAAAGAAACAACTATAGACTAAATATCAATTTTTGAAAAGTATTATGCAACATGTTTGTTTGGCATAAGCGTGGACCCAGAAGGATTGAATTCAAGGCATATTTGTGAAATTCCCGGCACGAGAGACATCCACATCTGATCAGCACTGTTAATGTAAATAAAAAATGTCTTTGCAACCTTATCTGCTGGTTTGACTACTAAGGACCATGTCAGGTTTAAAGAAAAAAAAGCATGCATGTCTTCAGAGCCTTAATACCTCAGTCTCACTGAAATGAAATTATAATTATGAGGAACACTGTTAGTATATTCCCATTGATACAGGAAGCACGCACGAAACTTGTCTAGAGAAGTCCCATCCCATTAATGTCGTTAAATAAATGATTTTTTATCTAGTTTATGCTTGATTTTCTGAAGTTGAAATTATTCTTTAAATAATGGAGGAGGAAAAAATCTCCCAAGGTCAGCATCTGTTTTACCACTTTTGGTAATAAGAACAGGGTTTATTTGCAGCAACTATAATCAAAACTGAAATCAAGTAATACCAGGCCTCCCTCAATTGTACATCAATCTCTTATTGACACTGTTCAAAATGTAAAACTCCTAAATAAGCAAAAATACATATCCCTGCACTTGTAGGGGGTCTAAGACGAGGAACAACTTATTATATAAACTAAAATCTTTCACCTGTCTAACCAATTATTTAGAAACCACATTTAAGCAGGGCCTTAGATTAGACAAAGTTGACACCCAATCTTTTTCAGAGACAGAACGAGAAAGTTAGAGCYAATGCAACTYAATAAATAAATAAATAAATAAAAAGGTTAACAAGTCCCTGAAAATAAAATGAAGAGGAAATGAGAAACTACCACAGCACCTCCCTATTACCGTGTAACATGCGAGATTTTAAACACAACAGAAACTTCAAAAACATCTTTGCCCAGAAAGTCTGATCCTACACAGAGCACAAGGGTTACTAATAAAATCATGACGACTGACAAACAGTTCCACTAGGGGGTAAGAGAGCTTCATAATCTGCAAACGCAAAGGACTTGCAGTAAATAGGGGATGTAAYGCAACCGACTGAGGTCGGCGTATTAAAGAGAGGCTGTAAACTTGTGAAAGATACTCRGGACATTTAGCTAACAAAACGTAAGCTACAAAGCAAACTAAATCCTGCACATACGAAATTAAATTGAACCTGCGATAGTAACCACTTACTGGTTACTTCTTTGAAGTTTCAGGATCACGAGTAAAAAGCGATAAACAACACGGGATGAGGATCAGATGCGACGATACACGTGGCCTATAAGAACTGTTATTTTACGACGCACTAGATTCAAAGGGTCCATTAGAGGTAAGGATGGCTGCACGGGAGCTCCGCTCCATCCCCGTCCCCTTAACTCCTCCACTTCTTTGCATAAATAAGTAGATGTAAATTGGCTTTGGAGCTAATCTCCACTGATTTCACGCCCGTTCAAAACGCCTCTCAGGCCCAGGTACTGCTCAGCTCAGCCTTGGGCAGACAGCTCAAAGGACATAAAACAGCGCCCGAGAACTYAACCCAGTTTGTTTTGAATGTGGCCAGTTGCACAGCAATGCTAATTCGGCTCCCATGACAGTACGTTACTGATTAAAGAGGAAAAGCAGTACCAAGAAAATACTAAACACAATCAATCCTGTAAGCAAGTCCAATAGATCGTGAATATTTTTCATGTCCCGCTGCATTTTATCCCAGAACCTCATTAAGCAGTCCAGAGCAGAAGGGCGATAAGTAACTGAAAATTAGATGTCTGAATCCTCTCTCCAAAACTTTTCACTTCCATTTATTTTGAAATATCAAAAATATAAAGCTTATGGCCTCAATATCTGAAAGTGACATTCAGCCAAACAGGCCTTTAGTTCTGAACATGCAGCCAGTTACACAAACAAGTAGTAATTCCTGACAAAGCTTTCATAAGATGCTGTCTTACCCTCTACAGTATAATTTTCATTTAAATGTAACGTATGGCAAAGCTTCTATAGAAGATCATGCAGCACTTCTAAGATCCCTTACTCACAAGCATTTGATCATAGCGATGACTTCAGGAAACTGAGCATTTTTTGGCTTGCATGTGCAGATACTGTTGTTTTGCGCACAAGGTTTGCTGCTGCCAGTGCATAAATAAGAAAAGAGTTTTCACAGACGCAGAGCTTGCAAAGCAGTAGATCGGAGTTCACACAGAGGTGGTTCTCATAGCACTAAAAAGCTTGGAAATTAAACCCAACCTCTCTCCTTTGAAGAGATGCTACAGCATGTTTTTAAACAGCTTTGAAACATAGCATTGGGAAAACAGTGATACAAGGCATGTAGTCTGCAGACAACTTCTGAAGAATTCATGGAAGGCAATTAAGGGAAGCAAGTTCATTGGTAGGACGTACGTAACTACACATGCAGAGTTCCTAAGGATTCTTGCTTTCATTAGAAAAATGAGGATTCCATAAACTGAAAGGCTGAAAACCATTAATATAAACTTGCTCTGCAACAGAAATAAATGTAGCTAGTGCGAACCTTGCTGCAAGTGCACGCAGACGCCTTACACAAGCAGTAYTGATTAGCAGTGTCTATAAAAATGCACAGCACCCCAAAGGTTAGTGCTCTTCCCTCAAACTGCAAAGCTGATGAGAACCAACAGCTCCTAGATCAGGATAAAGCGTGGTCAAAGCACCTGTACAAATTATTCCTCAGACAGTGTCACCTAAATTACTGTTCTTTCAGAACACGTTACTGCTAATCTCACTACGAATAACTTGCAATATCTTCTCTCTTTGCAATATCCTTGTGATTGTAAGAGGAGAATGCTACATCACAAGGATATCACTGCTCACCAGAACCCAGGATCTGATAGATCAGTTTAAAAAATTTTAATAGATCAGCAAGTTAGTCCAATACCACTACTTGTAATCTATAAAACTGATGCAGCACCTCTCCTGAACTTCCATGGAGTGAACTTAGATGAGCGATAGAGTACACAGGCCAGCTGTTGACGCAGCAAGATAATGATTCTCCTCCTGGATTTTCTCAGGATGAGACCACCTTTGGAAGTCAGCCATGGTCAGGAACAACTAAGGAGAATGTCTAAATAGTTTGGTTGTCATCTTGAAAAAGCAACAACCCAATGTGCAATACATGTAAGTTCTCACTCAAGTAACATAGGATTTTGGAAAAAATAGGTCATTTAGTAAATCCAAGTGGAACTCTGCTACCATGCCATCCCTATAGAGCACTCTTAGAAGGCTTTGGCAATTGCTTGCTCTCCAGCTTCCCTTCATAACTAGGACAAAGTATTTTGAGAGTGGTTCAGAGAAGCACCTTGCAAGATCAAGAGAATGTAAAGTCAGTCACAAAAAAGGGTCTCCATGGCAAGAAACACACTGGCCACTAGCAAGGTAGACCTCACACTGAACAAGGGCAAAGCATGTCAGGTGTTACAAACAGTCAAAATGGGATCTTGATATCTTCAGACTGCTAGCCTGAGTTGGCTCCTGGCCAGGTTGGGCTAGCTGTGCTTTCTATTTTGATCAACATTTTTCTGACATCATCTTGCTTTAAATCAGGATTTCCTGGACTTGGCTGTACAGTCCCTGTCCGTGGTACTTATTCATGAAATCACTAGTCTATCTGGATGGAGCATCTGCTACACCGTGCAATCATCTGCAAGGTATCTGGGAACCTCACAGGTGGCTGAAAAAAAATATTTGAAGTTTATCTGCCCATGAGAACTACTTCTGCCATTACAAGGAGCTACAAGAATATTTAGGGCTTGTTCTCGTTTGACTTTAGAAGTTACCCAACGCTGAGGGAAATGAGAAGATCTTGATTCTCCTGCAGAAGGAAATTCTCCCTCTGCTCAAGAATTCCGACACACCACCTGAGTCAGGGCCAAACACGATTATCACGGGGACCTTGACCACAACTGTGTGCTTCTATTATTTCTGCTAGGGCAGAAGCAACTGCCTGTGATTAGTCCTGGGTTGTCTGCTCAGCGAGTCAGGCAAGCCATCAGTATAGCCTTTTGAAGTTGTCTGGTGTCAGTGGCATCTCTAAACCATGTGCACGCTGTAGAAACATGCTCTGGCATATGTAAGGGTTTTTTTGTTTTTTTGTTTTTTTGTTTTAAATAGTGTCTATCAGTAGAAGTATATCACTGCTGTGAAGGGGATGCCCACTAACACACACATTTCTGCCTGTCTTCCAAACACAAGTTCTACTCTTCAGTTGTACTTCACACCCTTCAATCTGTTCCACTTCTGCCTCTCTCCATATCTGACTCATCACAGCAGTTGTATGCGTTTTTTCCCCTCCGTCTCACTTTGCCCGTTCTCTAGCTGATCTGACAAATTTCTTGCTCCTAACACYTATCATGCAGGAGAAAGACAACCAGCACTAATGGCCTAATTTCATTTTGGTGCCCTCCTCTGACAAGGGAGAGAAAGCATCAGTTTATTTTTGATGCAGTGAGCTGGAAAAAGCACCAATACTCACTCAGTGGAGATGGCTAGGGCAGCTGGGAGACAAAAGGAGCTGCAAAGCATACCCATGCTCAAAGCAGATGAAGGCTTGAGAGGTTTTTAGCAGCCAAAATCTTAAAAGCTCTACTTGCCATATACAAAACCATGTTTCAKACACTGTACCTTGATCACAGCAGAGCCATTTTCCCAGGAATGAAGGCATGTSTAAGCTTGCTACCCATTATGTCGTTACTTCAAAGTAAGAAACTTTAAGTAAGACTTATCACTCACTACTCCCTCAAACACGTCATCAATATGAGAAACTGTTCCCGGGATCAACACCAAAAGGACAACTGAAGGACAGCAAGAATCACTAAACAGCATAAATATCTCATCCAGAAAAACAGACAGCAGCAAGAGCAATGTATCATTGCCATAGTTTTCTAATGTTGTAACAAGTCCATATTATTGATATACCTTACCTATCAGTTTCACTATTTTTTTTAATCTTCCAACTACWCCAACAGAAATTTTAAACAAACGCRCAATTAAGTTCTCCTAGGGTAAAAATCAAAATAGCTCAACTAAGAATAGAACTGAATGCCACATGTGAGCCAGGAACAAAATGTAATCATGGGACTTTATAGGAACATTTAGGTCAGACATCCTCAACTTGATTCATCACACTGAACAGCACAAACTTCACAGCAACCAGAGAACCATTTCGTACGTACTGATCAAAACAGTATATCATCGCTTAGCAAGACGACAAAAAAAACTTGCTTTTTTGGGTGAAAGTAATGTTGTCAGCACTTGCTGCTCTAATGTAACAGGCATTTTGTTCTCTTCTTGTTAAAATGCGAATAATCCTAACATTTTCTTTCATAAGGGAAATGTTCAAATCTGTTTGTTTACTTTTTACGCACAGGAGAACAGTAAACTGAAAATCTACTCATGAATTATTTCCAATGAGTCATTTTCTTACAAAGCCTACTATTCACCACGTTGGAGCCTGTGGGAAAGGGGAGGGCTAAATATTATATTCGCATTTGCTAAACTGAACCTTGCAGTGAACATACTCAGCTGAGCAGCGGAGCTCTGTCTTCACTAGGAGTAAGACAAGCTCAGTTTCTTCAGATCTGAAGTTATCACAGGTGTCTGCTTGAAGCCACAGGTTTTAAAGCTTCTGGCTACCAAGAAACTTGGTTATAAAAAGCAAAATGGCAGAATGCTAGCAATTTCAGAAGAAAGTCAGGTTTTTAGAAGTTCTAAGGACAAGAAACAGTGTGTGGATGCTTGTAGATCRGCATCAGGCAACATGAGGGCACCTAGAAGTGTAAACAGTGCAAGCTGGTTCTTAGAAGCACTCAAGTAAATAAATCACTCTAAAGAATAAGAGGTTGGGTACTCTTCTCCCTCAGCAGCATAACTAAACAAAACGAGCAAGCAATAATTCACTGCCATCAATAATACACTTGAAAAGTTGARCTAGAGTACTTGCTAAAAATTAAATCTGATCAAAATAAAGAGGGCAGCCTAARTTGAAGATAAATCGGCTTCCAGGGATTTTGGTAATGGAGGAAGAGAGGACAAGATCAAGCATATATATAAGAGAAATACTCAAAGCTTCTCTCTGTGATACAGTGCAACACAAATTTCAGCTTCTGAGCTGCAAGCTCTTCCCCCCCCCCAGTGAAAGATACTCTGTAAAATAAGGTTGAGTTCTCCTTTCCTGGTTTAAGGACAACTATTTGTCAGTCTTTCCTGTTTTTGGCCGGAGTTTCAGAGGAGATGCTTTTAGTTATTACTTTGCTGAAAACGTCTTCTTGTGAGGGACCACGTGGGCACACGTATCCATTATTTGTATCGTGCTAAAGACGGCAAGTATGAAATGACTGGAAGAACAGCAGACAGGCATAAGCATAACCCATATATTGTGGAGTTTACTTGGATACACAGGGTTAGTTAAGGACGTTAACCTGACATGCCAGGATACCGAAGTCGGCCATTCATCTACTTAACAATGTATTTATCTCATCTGCACCGACGGGAACAAATTAATACACAGTTAAACTCTTACCCATCCCTGAATCTTTCTTAGTGCCATCCGATATGATATCCACATGGTCGCTGTCTACATCGTAACTGAAGAAATCATTCAAATAAGTCTTCGACCTCTGGCCACCAAACACATATAAGCAGCGATTTTTCTAAAAAAGAGGAGAAAAAACAATTTTTTTTTTTCACGAAGTTCAAGAAAGTTTATTGGCCAATTGTGACCATTCACAAAAACACTAATTAATCACAAAGAGTAAGAAAGAGATTTTTCTTATAAGCTTAAAGTCACGCCTTAACTACTAGTTCCACTAATCTTGATTTTGTAAACATTTTTCCTTCCATCTCCAAAAAGATTCACAGTGGAACAGTTACGCAAAACAGTTTATATTATTCTCAAACTCAGTAAAAAAACACTCAAGAGGTCTTGATTTTTCAGTTTCAAGAGCTAAACATTTATAGGCTCCCAGGTTCCCCACCCAAAAAGCCTCTTACACATGCAACTCTACAGACTTCATTTTCATGATCTGTGTATGGGACCACAGATTTGGATCCAACACAGGGTATCAGCTCAGGAGTGAGCTAGCAGATTTCACATATTTAACTGTTACAGCCACACCTGATCAAGCTGTAGCCTCAGAGCACTGAAACAGCCATTCATTTGTCAAGTTTCATACGAAAGAACAAACAGTCTCAATGTCAAAAACCCACAAGATCATAATTTCACTATAAAAAACAGGAACAAAAGACCGACTGTAAGAGAAACCATTCAGATACCAGCACACTTATTAAACTCAGAACAGGCAAATGGCAAGCCAAGAATACCAGGTTTATTACTTCTTTCAGTTTTGCCAAGTGGAAAGTCCACAAGAGGCAGATTATTTTTCTTCCAAATGGTAGAGAAAACAGCAAAGGATCTAAGCTTCCATGAAGCGTGCTTACAGAAACCTGTATTCTTATGTTTAGCACAGGCATCTCTCACACGTTCGCTGGTACCTATGCAAAACTTTTTGTGGCTCCCCCCCCCCCCCCCACCAGATTTTGGAGAACCTCAAGATGACAAAAACGGAACCGAAAACTGTAAAAGCACAGAATTCCATATAAAAATTCTGATCTCTCCTTTCATTTAAAAGAGAGCAAGAAAAACCTCAGTGAACTGTTCAAACTGAAAATCTGTGGACAGTTTTCAAATGGATGGATCAGGAAACGCTCGAGTGTCATAATATTCATTTCAGTTCTCTCCCTAACCCCCCATTTCAAAGTTCAGGGTCAGCAAAGCTCTGCAAACTCCATTTGCTCCCACAAGAAGCTACCATATAAATTCAGTGCGAAATGGCCATTGTACGACGGCTGCCTACGCAAGCAGTCCAACTTGACACAAATTCCCTTTGCACTATTATCCTCCTGCAAGTGCCGGCACTGACCATCCTCCCTTTCCCATCCTATAATTCCCATGTTCTGTGCTTAAATATACGTATGACTGACTAGCCCAATTGGACAGGCAATGGAAGATTTTTTGAAATACCTAATACTGATGAAGTGCTACACTAAAAAAATAAATAAAACAAATCTCACACCTCTGACTTTCCACCAGGCTCTAGATGAAATGCCTGTAACGTCACCTGCGCCCAGCATAGGAAAGAGCATCAGGCCCACGCAATTACACATTTGCAATAAGCCCCTGCACTATGAAATCAGAAGATTCTAAGATGCTTTACCAACTTAGGAAAAAAAAAAAATCTCTTTAGCTTAAATTGAACCAATGGCCTCTGGGTCTACTTATCATTATTTAATTAAAATCCATATTTATTTATTTACTTTTGAAATTATATTCACAGTTAAAGTAATGAATGCTCTGACTAGGACTCAAATTAATACCACCTGCACTTACCAAAAAAAGCATCAGAATGTCAGTGAACATAAAATCAAGTGAGCCGACACGCCAATCAGAAGATTAAAAAGCTTCAAGCTTGCAAGGAAATTAAAACCAGATGTTCTCCTTAAAGTCAGGCATCATGAATCAAAGTATAGTGCAGATACTTACAGAATGGAACAACATACAGTGTCCTATTCGGGACTGGATATCCTCGGGTCCAGCATTACAGGAATCCTCTCGCAAGAGTTTCCATGTCTGACACTGGCAGTCAAAAGCAAACAGTCCACTGAACTGCGGTTCGCTGGCTCTGCTGTCGTCAACACTGCCGTTACAGGTCAGAATTCGACCTCCAAATGTATAGATCATGTGCTTTTCAGAATCCATACACATCTGTAAGGACAAGAAAAGTAGTTCTAAGTCAGCGCATTAAGACGTAAGATTAAACATCCCTGCCCTGCAAGCGTCTAGTAAGTCAGACAGTGCACTGCACATCTCCTAAACCTCTAGTGAATGGAAAAGAACGCAAATGTCTTCATGGTTGACAGGTGCTAATCTCAAAACCCAGTTCCTTAGTTTACAGTATGAGTCCAATTTCATCTTGCCCTTTTAATAAGGGAGATAGGCTATATGTACCTTTTGGCATCTAAAAACTTTGTTCTACTTGCTTTTTTCTTTTTAGAAAAAAAATTGCGAGTTTTTTCACTAGAATCTGTAGTCAATTCTGCCAGAAAGTACACTGAATACTGCCCTTGACAGGGGCTATGAAAGGGAAAAAGTCAAATTCACTGCTTATTTACTGAATGCCATCCAATCGATCCAGAACAGCCTGTGATTCGTTACTCGTATTCCATCCCAAGCATATACTTAATGTTATCCTAATTACTTCAATCTCAATTAGGGCCGTAACCTGGCCAAGGATTTTTTGGTGATACTGCAGCAAAAAAAAAAAAAAAAAAAAGTTTATCCCCAAAGCTTGAATTCAGGTTATGGCAAACAGGACGTGCATCACAAGTGCAAATCAAAAGTGACTCCAGGTAATGCTTTCAGACACATTGCAACACTGAGTGTTACAGAACATCGGGGGGGAAAAAAAAAAGATAAGATTACAATAAGACAGAGATGCTACTCGGCAACGTCTATACAAAACATTTTTAGTGCAGCGCATTTTTGTGAAGGTTAAACAAAAACAGCTATCCCAGTAGGTACAGAGGGAGAGAAGAGGAAGGGCTGTAGATTGATAAAGAACTCAGGAAGGATATTCTTTTAGAAAAGACAGCATGGAAAGAGGAAACAATTTCAGAAGCAGCAAAACAAGGTAGCGAGACCAGCCTTGCTAGCTGGCCATTTCATTTTGCCTTTTCCCCAACATCTAGGAGACTCGTACTCTTTATTAACAAAACAGAAAGATTGATTGGTTTTTGTTTCGCAGATAAAAATTTTCAGTTTCAGCAAAAATGCCCATCACGCTGGCAGACAACAGCATTGGTTACAAAAGACAACCAGTACCGATAAAAGTAATTCTTAGGCTGCTTTACAAAAATGAACATTGTTGTGTTACTTCTTGGCCATGTTTTTTTTTTAAATTAAGAATGAAATACCTTTTTCAAGTACACAGAAGCCATTTAACACAACTCAAGGGAAAAAAAAGTCTTCAATTTGAGTACATGAACAGCTGTAACTTCAAAAAAAACTGGTAGCCACTCCTAAAACGTGTTTCAGTCCCTACAAGGCATATAGGTTCTACAGCATTTGATATATAGCCGATTTTGACAGAATCCTGATCCTGCTGGCCTCATTTCACTGCCTTGCTTATTGTATTCTCCTGAAGGTAGCAYGAACGGCTTTGTGACTTGTTCCCCAACGTCCACCAAGTAGGCAGAGCTGCAAACCCAGCTCAGCAAAACTGACTAAAAACAGATGAACTGTGCCTCCAGCTTTAATAAAGTGTGTGTCTGAATAAAATGAATCACTTTGCAAAGATTTTACGAGTCTCTTGACTCAATTTCATTAGAATACCAGTAGTCAATAGCACTGGACAATGATATCGTCAGGATTTAGCTGAAGTGCAAACAGCAACCCTCCCCTTCGCTGCCTCGGTACCCGATGCAGCCATTAAGTTCTAGCAGGCCATGATTCAAATTACGATTCACAAGCATGGAGGAAAAGGTACAGGAACTTTCATTAAGGTTATCAGTGTAGCTGACCTGATGATCAAACACCAGCTTTGGCCCTCCATCCGCCGCAGTGTCTTCACTGAGCAACATCCATGTGTTTGTGTCAATGTCATAGCGATAGAAGTCACTTTTCAGAGATTTACTGTTCCTCACGGAGGAATCCAGATAGCGTCCCAGCGTGTATATCTGCCTTCGCTGAATGTCAATGCACATCTTGTGACAAGATCTGGCACTAGGACCATTCTAATAAAGAGAACAACCACAAAAATAAAGAGAACAACACGTTTAATATTGCTCCAGGTAGATCAACGCACACTCACTCCGGGAAAATAAGTACCATCAGCAACTGGAAATCCTCTGATCATTCAAGAGCATCTGCTTATAATCACACAAATACAGGATAAATATATAAACATCTATATAATAGGATATTCTATATACTATCTGTGCTTAAAAAAAAGTTTTTGGTGTCTTTTTAAACAAGCTTTTGACATGAAGCCTTTTTGTAAGGTTTCTTAGAAAACAGTTTCTTCCAGAAGTGATTCTCAGAGGCATGTGAAAGCTACTTGATCTTTTAAAATAACAGAAGTTGATGCACATGAGAGGCAAGTTAAGATGTCATAGCCTATAAATAACTACATAGGAAGGAGATTAAGAAGTGCTCTATTACAAGAGGCTCTGTTTTATTAATAGGATGTTTTCTAACAGATCATAACCAGACACTCCCACAAGCAATCATATCCTGTAATGGGTCTTTGGAGGTAACAAAAGCACTCCCTGTCCTTCACAAATAGATACGGCCATTCCAGCCTCCAACTACAAGAAAATTTCCCACGGTAAGCAAAACTGCCACGAGTTATGATCTTTAAAGAGAGACACGGAGGAACGTTGCCAAATTGTAATGACCTTATCCATCCAGGAGTGCTCAATTTATAAGATATTTTATTCAATGAAATTAAGGTGATGCACCACAGTACAGCAAAGTATCCTTTCTGCTTCAGCTGAGTCTAGTCTTGAGAGCTTTCATACACTCATCATGAAGTACTCCCGAATACCAGGTCAAGATGTGCAAAGCCTTATTTGCAAAAAATTAGGCAAGAGAGGGGAAAATTGTAGCCATGCTTAATGGTAGGTTCTATAGTCGTTTGTTTAATCTTAGTTTGTGCAATTATGGCGTTCTTTAAATGACAATGCCAGAACAAGGCTGGCTAACTGAGAGCCTTCTTGAGAGTCCACAAGGCCAAAAATAAAAGCTGTGTGGAAGTTGAACAAAAAGTCAAGTATCAAAGGTCAGTACTGAGAATGTACTGAGAAACTGAAAAAGGTAATCTGAAAAATCAACATGAATAGTGAGATTTTAAGTACCAAAAAAAAAAAAAAGGTAAGATGCACAGAAAACTGAAGTATGAAAGACTAAAAACCAAACTATTAAAATCCACTGAAAAATAAAGGCTATGCAAGTAGACAAAGAGGTAATATAAATTCCAATTTATTAAAGGCCCTATAGTTAAAGAAAGYTAGTTATGCCACACCAAATAACCAGCATAATACTTACTCCATATGCTAGCAAATACTGTCTTCTGCATAAAATCTTGGTATCTGCACTATTTCATGTAAAAATGTACTGGAACTATTACCAAGATTTAAAATTTACTGATGGAACACATTTCACTGAGCTGAATAAAACATGAAAGGAAATGTTTCATTTTTGTAATCAAGAGACTTTAATACTCATGTTAGAGAATTCAATTTTTTGATTAAAGAATAGTTACAGAAAACTGTTTACAGTAACTCAAATAGCTAAAATATCTGAAGAGGTATACTGAATTGTTCATATTTTGTAAATATGAAGCATTATGTCAGCAATGATTACTGTTTTGAGGATTAGTTACTTCATGGTAATTAAGATAATTTACTTTTCTTTAAAAAGACCGATAGAAGTGAAGCATTAGCATAAAATTCTGAAATGCAGCAAAAGTTCATTGCCTTTGATCACGCGGAGGAAGAAGCTGAAAGCAAAGAAAGCAGCATGCTCAATCTCATTTCTAAAAAATACAAGTTAGTAACAGTATTTTCCAAAGGACTGCATTCAAAACATATAGGGTAGTCTCTTTGCACGAAAAGTACTGACTTCTGTATTCGCGAAGGTTCTCCCTGATCCGCAAGWAAGTAACCCCAGTAGACAAAGTCCATCTCTAGTTACGTAACCGGGACACTTAAAGACATTCCACTGTTCTCCTGCCAAAGAGCACATATTTGCTTTGGCACTGCCACCATTTAGAGGAAACGTTAAGACCTGTCTATCTGAAATAGGTGCTTTCAGACATTTCCCTCTGTCAYGTCCTTGCACTTTTCTTTAACTGAACGTGCTGATCTAAGTACCAGTTTTCCCCCCCATCTCAAAATGACAGTCTCTATACGCTACATAAATCCTACCAAATCCGCTCAAATAAAGTTTTGGCACATTCAGGAACAAAACTCCAATTTAACTAATTTCTAGACCTGTCTCATCTAGAAGAAAAATTTCATCTTCAACTGAAGATTGTCTGAGCACAGGTATGAGGCTTAGTCACTTTAACATCTACAATACCAATTTCAAGCCATAGGCATCAAAAGCAAAGTTACTACGTTGGATAAGTTTACAACGTAGGAACTTCATATCCTAAGACCATGTTAAAAAGAGAAAAGAAATCAGGAAAGATATGCAAGTTCTCATCTTTTTAAAAGGTAAGAACTATGCGTTGGTCAGGTCTCACGCAGTAGCGTCTACCTTTTAAAAGGGCTCCTAAAGATGTTAAGTTGGACCATTTAATCTGTTCAGACTGCGGGCGCAGAAACGTCACCATCTCAAGGTTACGTCTACAATTTTACCTTTAACTTTACCACCTTGAAGAAACTGYCACAGCATGGTCTGTCTACTCTAATATAGAAAGCTTCATCCAATCCACAATCTTGTTTTCTCTGAAAACTTAAGTTATTCCTGTATATCACTTATGAGGTCACATGGAACCTGGCAAAAAGCTTCCAATCATTTTAGCACCCACGTTTACCAAAATAAGTAAAAAACTCCATTAACCAATGGTACACATTAGTTTGACATTTGAGGCAGAAGAGTGGAAAAGCCTAAACCCGCATTTCTGTGAGGGCTACTAAATTTGCCTGCAGAAGTCCTTGCAGTACAAATATACTTTAATGGGAGACACAGGGTCCATTTACGAGGATAGATATGTACAGACACTTGAAAATGAATAAAACACTTCCAGGCACACGTGATTAAATGAATCAAGAGCCTGTGGGCGGTTGCGAATGTTCATCCAAAGAAGTGTACTTCACACAGCTACAATAGTGAGCCTGTTGTTCAGACAAAGAACACGCTGGAACAACTTGTTATGGAGAAAGTGACCCACCAAATTCAAATGGGAAAGAGTTTGTTGATTCCGGAAGTGTTCAAAAAAGCTTGACCCCTTATTAAGCAACAAGTGAGAAAAATCAACCATAATAGACATGACTTGCCTTGTTTAACCTACAGTGGAAGACATCAAGTGTGGTTAGAGAGCAAGAGAACTGCCTTTTTTTCCTGCCCCCAGAATGCGGACTCAGTGCACAAGCCAATGGCCCAGACTGATGGGATTGTACTACATCTCTGTACCCGCTCACAAATTTGGGCCTTATCACCAAAAATAAAGCGAAGACTTTCAAAGTGCCTGATTTATTGTGGGCCTCACTACTCCATTAAATTGTCATTCACAAACACCTGCAGATAATTAAGAGTTTCATCATACTTTGGTAACTACTGAGTGAACAAGCCCGAGTCTTCGGTCGCATTCTGCTCACAACCACATCTGCTTCGAAAGCGAGAGATGGCTCGACTGTTTCCTAAACCACACAGCTCTCGCTTGGCTGCCTGACAAGAGAGGTGTGCCTACTGTAGGGAGGAAGAGCGCCCAAAAGGCAGAACACGGGACTAAAAACGTACCAAAAGAAAGAGTAGCACAACGCAAAGCAAACTAGTCAAGGTTATTCTTTATCTGTTCTCACGAATATCGGAAGCGATACCAAATTAATGCAAGACTCCTCGTTGTTAAGGACTACTTCTTTAGAGCTGGTTCTATTCAATCGTCTTCCCACGTACTAGCAACTTTGATCTACATTTTTGCAGAAGAAACTTCAAGAACTGCTTGGCTGACTTAGTAGAGGCACTACTTCCCAAATATAGCGCATCTGGTTAAAACAGACTTTAGCAAGTCACATCTAGCAACGGTGCGCAATCGTTCTGAACAAGCACCAGCTTTGGGGACTCTTTCCAGTTCTCATCACAAAGCCTCTGGCACGCAGACTGCAGAAACCACACATGAAAGCAGCTTGTGACTAGGTTAAGTTCTTATTCAGATGGGCAAACAACGCATTACTGCTTTGGCCAGTCGCTTGCATTTATGCCAAGGCTGCAGTGGCAATAATAAAGCATTAGCATATCACATTTCTAATCTACGGGGTACTAAACAATACCAAACATTACTAAGCATCAGCACCGTTCAGTTTCTATGGAACTAAACAAGCACCCACCCGGAGCTAAGACTAACCTCAACAAAATGGCTTTCTGCCACCCAGCATCGCCGCACAATTAGCGCAGCATAATAACGGCTAAGGCAGATTAAACAGTACGCGCAATGGCCTCGTTTTAAAATGGCACTAAATGCCGAGCTTCTCTTCCCTGCTCGAACACTCTTCTTCAAACATGTTGGTCTTGATCATAACTCTTCCAGTCTCCAAAATGGAAATAAATGCCCT
Source organism: Apteryx rowi (assembly GCF_003343035.1). NCBI lineage: Eukaryota > Metazoa > Chordata > Aves > Apterygiformes > Apterygidae > Apteryx > Apteryx rowi. The sequence continues at coordinate 2,725,977 of NW_020451204.1, forward strand.
GAAGAGGATAGGATGAAGGTAAGGGAAAGGGAGAAAGTATGTAGACTTAGGAGCACACAGTATTTTAAGACAGGCTTTCCATCCCTTAAGTGCCCAGGAGTGACCAAGGCCAAAGAGGATTTTTTTTTTGGTTTCTTCAGTGCTCCATGAAACTCAGTTGTGCAATGCCAAGTGAATACATAGTATACTTTATGAAAGGCCTTCTCAACATGCTAAGCCACTTTATAAAATCTAATTAGAGCTTTCTTCATTTAACTTGCAAATGCTGAAAGCAATTATCCCACTTAAGGACTAACTTACAAAACGTTTTCAAAAAGCAACACAACGGCACCCAGAGACAGTACTGCCTCCTCAGAATAATTGATTCGTTCGTATACGGAAGAGAAAGGAGTGGAACACAACTCCTTAGGGTAGGGTCTGCTCAAAGAATTAATTTATGCCAGGATCACCGTGCATCATCTTAGCAACAGCATACCGTTACGGCACAAACATGATAGCTTACATTCTGTGTGTGTGTATATATTTTTTTAATTATTATTTTTTTTAATACATGTCCTGTGAACCTGATTTAATGTGAACAACACTGAGGTAAGCCAGTCCCCCCGTTCCCCTCAACAAACAAAAACTCGGGGAGCTTGGCTACTTTGGGTTGTCATAACCTTTAGCAAATAAAGGGTTTTCAGTTGCAAGCAGATCTGTTTTATTCAGACCGATCCAGATGAAAAACCTCAGGAGCAAGCCTGGACGCTGTTCAAGAGTAAGGGAAATAAAAACAAAGAACAGCTGACTAATTCTCCCTTCTTCGTRCTTTAAAAGACTGAATGGAATGTGAACGCTGCCTCCAGTAGAAAGTTCAAAAATAAGCGTCAGGAGGTAAATGCTCTTGTCCTACAGCAAACTAGGACGAGGACATAAAAAGACACAACCAACCTACTTTGTTTCTGGTTCTGAGCAGGCTGTCATGCAACAAATAGTCCCTCCTGCCTACACACTGCTGCAGAGATTAATTGGTCTCATTTCCCAGTTTCAGTGTGTGTTTCAGCAGATTCGGAGTATGATTTATTTCGTCCCCCCCAAAAAAAAGAAAAAGAGAGAAAGTTCTCTACAATATTGAAAATAAAATGAAATGCGTATTATTCTTGGCATGCTTCCAAGTCTATAGGCTCTTTAAGATTAGAACTTGTTAGTCCTTTATCAAGTCTTAAGATAACTCACACTCCCAAAAATGTTTAATCTAAGCAGTAGTTCAAAAGGATTTGGTGTATTATACGCCAGTACTGAAGTCAGCAAGAAAAACAACTACAATTATACACAAAAAACCTTMCATCCCACATAAGTTGCTCACAGAAGGCATTTTAAATTTCTCATAAAGTAGGGTACCAGAAACCTATCAAAAGAGTGCAATCTAGTGCTTTCTATGGTAGCGCAGGGCATTTGTACTGCCCGTCAGCCCAAAGCACAAAATAAATTGAGTGGATATAAACTTTTAACACCTACACAAATACCAACCATGTGCCAGGAGTGCCAAGGCACACGATGGAGCAGCATCCAGCACATCCAACCATGCAACAGGAGAATCGCGACAGCTCTCGTGACCAGAGAAGGTGAATGCATACTTCATTACATTCAACTACTCTGCAGATTTGCCTCGAGTTAAGCTTAAAGCAGCATACAAAGTTCACCATTACACCAGGGCAGCAGCCATATATTTTTACCCTAAGCTTTCATAAATAGTGGCAAGAATATCTATCAGATATTCCAACTTACTTTTACAGCTCCTGAATCAGCTACAAGGAAGAGTCTCAGAATACATGAGTTAAGAACGTTTTGTCAACTAATATTTTAGGAAACCTATGAAATAGATCAGAACCTGGCCAAGAAGCATGACATTAAAACTCCCCAGGACCACTATGGAGCAACATGGGTCTACAATTTTTCCCCCACAAAAAAATTAAGTCTCTAAGGATAAATACTAGATTCAGACTCCAGAAAGTTTCTGACAAGTATTTGTAAACAACTGACCRCTAATGCATCTAGGCAAAGGTCAAGACAAGACGAAGATATCCTTTGCTCAAGCAGTTGACATAGTATTTGAGCTCTGGCTAATCTGCTTACAAGTGTCCTCCTATAGCAATGCAACTAAATAGATTTAGTTGCAAAATCCTTTCTGGGCATCTGACTCGGACATGATGGAACAGATTAAAGCCAGAGGCAGCTTTTAGCACACAGTTTTGATTCAACTGCTCTGCCTGCTTTAGGAAAGAAAGAAATTAAACAGGATGAAGCCGCACGGCCACATTTTAGGTTTTTCTAAAAGCGTGTACATGCTCAGGATAGTCCTAACTTCTCAATGTTGGATGCTTCACAGCCTCATGCTAAATGTTCCTAAAGAGACTTTCTCTGCCCAGTCAAAAAAAAACGGTCTGGTGTTCTACTTTCAAAAGAAGGTTCAATGAGCTTATAAATCAAAAGACTAAGATCAGAGATCATATGACATGACCTTTATGATAGCAGTGACCCAGGAGGGGTCATCCCCTCCAGTCCTACATAGGAGTTTACTAAGACAGTCTGCTCCAGCCCTCAGGGATCAGCGCAGGTTCGTTACGGCACAGATGAGCACATGCTTCAGTACACGTGAATGGTGCTCTGAAAATGAACGGATGCTTAATGCTTACCTCTCTTGAAATTACCTGTTAAAAATAAGTCCCCCAGCAAGCCTGCTTGCAGAAGCAACTAATTCCGATGTATTTTCATAAAGTACACAAACTACTGGCTTCAGATGATCACTGAGTAATACAACTTTGAAGAAACAAAATGTGGCCTATGAATTGACTCAAGAACTTACCAAGGCACCAATATCCTATTTTTGACAGTTCTGCTGTATGAGTTTATCTACAGTGCAGAAACAACTCTGGCAAGAGACACACCTGAGTTATTGCCAGTGCAGGGAGCCACATTCCCAGGTCATTTTTGAGTTGCATGTTCTCCCTTGCCTTGCTCTCACACCTAGGTAGCATCGAGGTCTTTCAGCACTGCATAACTTTGTGGCTCTCATGTTACAGTAAACCAAGTCATCCTATGACCAAGGGACTTTCTAGGCAAGCAAGTGGAAAGAAAAAAACCCAAAGGACTTCAAGTATGCAAAACAATGTGAAATAAATCTTTCATCTAGGTGAAGTAGGTTACAAGAAGGCTACTGAAAATCTTGGTCAGGCTTTAGTTTACAGTCAAAAATAAGTCATCCAGCCTACATGATTCAGCTTACACATGCAAACAGGAGCAGCACTAATGCAATGTCCTAGCACATGACAAGCATGCAGTGAAAGGGTATTAATACCTTTTTTTTTTTTTTTTTTAAAGAAAAAGCACAATTTACCTGCAAACCAAGTGCTATTCACACTGATGAAAAGTGAATAAGAAGAATCGCAGCTTATTAAATTTTAACAAGTAAATTGTTGGGTCATTTTACACATCAACTGCTCAGCTTTGCTTTCAATAACATTGATGAAATATAACAGAGAACGCACCACAGAACCAGAGCTTTCACCAGCTCAGAGACAGGCCCTCAGGACAGCATCCCTAGCGTGCTGAGTTTGACTAAACCCATTAACAACTGCAGGGTGTTGAGTGAGGCCATTTTTACACACATCCTACGTTCACGCTGTCCTCTTATTCCCAGTACAATAGCTAGGGAAGGTCCAACCAAGAGAGCAATTTTCCATAGATACTAACTATTCGGTTTAGCTACAGCTATACTTGCAGACCAACTGGAAGGCAGACTGAAGTAATTTATGGACTGTTTATCCACAAAGCTATGAGAGATATGTCATGGTTTCTCCAACTGCATAAGGATACAGCAGAGCTAGAAATAGCTAAAAAACTGTTTTTTGATTGTCTTTGAAAAGCTGGTGATAGATCAATAGGAAATCAGAAGTCTTAAGTAGACTATGACAGATACAGGCTCTCAGATGTTTCTGTAAAAGTTAGTCTTACAGAGAGGATAAAGGAGTAGTTTGTAGCTAGAGCTTTTAGAAAGTGATAGAAGTGGCTGTGTATATTTTTTCTCTTCAGACAATTCCACAACTATGAGACTACCATCTCAGGGATACAGATAYTAAGTGCAGTTTAATACAGGTTTCTACATGGCAAGAGGGTTGGGGACATGGCATAATGCCCACAAACAAAGTATTTTCTAYGTTGAAAAAAACAGCACTGTGGAATTTATATGGCCTTCTTTTGAACTGACTGGCAGATTAGGAAAGATGTGGCTTGTGAAATTTTCATTTATATCACCTTTCAGCTATTCTCAGGTCACACTTGAGTCACCCAGCTGCAGGAACTGCATCAGTTGCCAAAGGAAGTGCGGCACAAAGCTAGTCTCTGCTGTATCAGTTTTAGGACCAAGGCATCTTCAGTTTTGCAGTAATCTATCCAGGAAGCCACATAAAAATCAATCAAGAAACAGTGCAAAATATTTTCTACGCTCTTCTCTAAAGTCTGTGAAGCATCATGCTAAATCCTTCTCTTCCACATATTAAAGAGGAAAGTAAAAATAAAATAGCAGATGAGCGGAGAGAAGCTTTTAAAGAGAGAGCACTAAAAATAAAGCATGCATGGGGCACTGCAAGGATTAGAACCTAACAGTTCTGAATCACAACATGAATAAGATCTTTGGCCTCCTCCAACATCTAACCTAGGCACGCGTGCCCTGGAAGGTTCATCAATTAAGTCCTATTAAACATATCAGGCCCCTTCAGGGCAGAAAACTCAGAACATCAATGTGCTACCCCTTCAGCAGCGTTTGCTCTAAGCACAGTCCAGAAAGCTTAAGTACTAGTTACCTTCAAAAGCTGGTGCAGAAATACACCCATTCTGAGCAGCAATGTCAACAAAACTTAACAGATTTTCAAGCATATAATTATCCAGATGATTTAGCTAAGTATTTGCCTATGATACTACTTAAGAAAGCTTTCGCTGTGTTACCATACTGGGATAACTGATATTTCTTTAGGAATTTCTGTATTTGTACAGCTTGAGCAGTGTTAATATAACGGAAGTCTTTCACTGCCTAGCTGAAATAAGAGACTACTCCCAAGGCAAAGTTGACTGGCGTATAAAGCTACTTTCACCTTGCTGGTCAGAAAATAAGCTTTCCTCCCACCTCTTCTAACCCAGCTTCCTCTCCTCTTTCTTTAAAATCATTTCTCCTAATGCATTTAGTGCGAAATGCACACTTCCAGGAATTCCAGCTGGCTCTTGTCTTACAGGTGCTTATTTAAGTCTCTCAAACCTGAAATGACATAAATCAGTGTTTCTTAGCCCAATATCCACTGCTTCACTAAATTCTTACCTGAAAATTTTGTAATACTTTAAGCAGTAAAAGAATTTTGCCTTCCCTGCAAGGCATTCATAACCAGGCCAGCATGTATGAGTATACTGCATCATCCTTAGTTTACTGGGAATTGGATGATGCAATGACTTTCTTAGAAGTCATACAAGTACAAAAAAGCTACATTCCTGATGAGAGAGCAGACCRGTAAGCCCATCATAAGCTAGAGCCAAAGTGATGATTTTTATCGGAATATAAATGTTACAAATCAGCTATCCAGGACACATTACTACAAGGTGTAAGAGTAGTTCTTAGTTTTGCAAGCAATACCCCTTTGCAGCTAAAAGCTTGATGATGCTTTGAAACTCTGTGTATAATCTGAAGACTGGCACACACCAGCTCCGTCACTGCCAGGGTTTTGCAGCCTTCAGAACACCATGCATAATGCATTTATGTAACTACTCCCTCCTCTACGAGACCACCTTCAATATCTGAAAGGGACTTGCACGCATTGAAACATCTGGTGTTAAGAATAACTGAAGCTTGGCTGGGTTTCTGCAGTTTTTTTCATGCTGGAAGCAAGAACTACTGGTACTGATAGAACTGAGAAGCTAAAGATTCACAGCTGTTTTAAAATAAGGATGCTTTTTTTCTTCAGAAAAAGCTGAAAGACAAACAAGGGTTAAGAAGATAGAGCTGTTTAGGTACACAAGGTAGTATAAGCAAATAAAAGGTTACTTTTTAAAGCAGAAAGTATTTTTAAAAATGCTTCAAGTCAAGATAGCCTTCAATGGGGTCTTTTTGATTTCAGACTTCCTATGTGGAAGTCTCTGGAAAAGTGAGTCAGATCCATCTGAAAGCCTCTCTGACATTTTGGAGAAAGAATACCGGCTAGAACATTTTTAAAATCGTTATGCTATTAAGCGTGGGTGGGAAAGAAAATTAACGTCAGATACTTAAAAACAGTTGAGAATACTTTTTATTGGGTTCAATGACATGTACCTGCCCTCTTTGCCCCTACTTTTGTAGGCATTTACACTCTTTAGGAAGCTGGCTCAGAGGTATGTTTGCAGGATCCAAGTTCCTRTTGCAGGCTCCTTGGGACAGCTGCTTTCTCCCTATGTGCTTTTGTGATACCAGGCATCTAGTACAACTGAGCATCTGCACAACTGGTATTACTGAGAAGTAGGAAATGGCATATTAGATTTCAAGTCCATAAACCTCACAGTGTTTGAAGCAAAAAAAACCTTGCAAGTTATTCCAAGTATCTTCCAAACTACATGATCTGTGGGGAAGAGTCAATATTTGAAACAAGTTCAGTTCATACACTTAGAACAGTATAAAATAGGAACTTTGCATATATATGCTTACATATTTCAGCAACATACCCCAAAACCAGTCATAGGTGTCACAAATGCTTACAAAAGCATAAAATGCTTGTGCAGTAACGTGAGRTTAGGAACTTTGGGCAAATTTATCCATTTCAAGAAATGCAAATCAATGCATGCAGACACTATGGAAAATTTAATCAGAAATACACTAGCAGATGAAAATCACCCTGGTTCTCACTAGCATGAGATCTTTCTACATTTGTCAGCTTTTATTTTCAGTATCCTAGAAAAACATTTCTTGCCAGCAGCCAACTGTCGCCTTACAATACACGGATTTTCTAGACCATTTTGAACCTACTGAACATTAGACTCTTGTTGACCTATGCTTTCCCTCACTTGTGAGAAGCAATTTATCCTCTTAACCAGTTCACCCAGGAGCAGACCTCCACTTCTACACTGTTAAAAAGTTTTAGGGAAAACACAGTGCCACCTAACCCTAACCTGTTTACACAGTTTCCATGTCTTTCATGGAGCTCTGATTTGTGAGACAGAACTTCTCTCTAAAAAGACCATAATGGGATGAGTCAACATACCATATTTATGAATGTGCACAGCAACAGAATCTACCAGTTTGCACTATACAGAAGTCAAAACTTTTTATCTGCCATACTACGCATCAGCCTAGAATTCATTTAAATTAGAGGTGACAGATGGGAACACCCATGCTACCCATCTTCAACCTGCTCTGAACAAGTCAGTTTTTCTATACCGACTTCCCAGTTTCCTGGCTGTATATGTTGCATCTTTTTTCCTTCCATTTTTGTGCCTTGTATATTAAGACAGTAAAACACAGGTTGAAGGGAGATCCTCTCTCTGAAAACTACTGAGAGAAGTTACAAAAATACTGGTGACAAAATATGCCAACTATCATGTTTCTCACTTGCCAAATCTCCAAAGCTATCAACATCCTTCATCATTTTGAGTGTATTTAAAAGGCCACATAACTATCAGTACACACCAAGTGAAGTCTTTCCTACAGTCACCTACTCATTAAACTGCCCTCCTGCACCAAATTTCACTAAATTAGCCTTTCCAAGAGAAGGTTACTGCTTGGAAATAGAAATAGTAGAACCCCAAACATACACATTAAGTTTCTCTATCAGCTGACAGTGGCATAAGACTAAAATGCCTAAAGAGTGACAATGTTTGTTTTTTTTTTCCAAAAAAATCCTCAAATCCCAAATCCTCAAAACATCTCTAAGGTTGATTAGCAGTTGTAGATTAGTGGACAACAGCACTTGTCAGAACAATCCCCTTGGTTCAGGGTATAAACTCTTTAAGGCTCTTAGAATTCACATGTTTCCGCCCTGCCTCATGCCAGCTGATTACTTGTAGAGTTGTTGCATACTCAAAGAAGCATTTCATAGAGAAGACAGCCAGAAGGGCAGCAGTTGTGGGTCCAGTGGATAGGTCATGGGCTAATCCATGTTGGCATCTCCCTTGGAAGGACGTGGGCTCAGAGCAGGAGAAGCTGACAGGGACTGTAGGAGCCGTTCCAGCTCCATACACCAAAGGCATGGTGGGGAAGTCAGCTCCACCTGACCAGCAGCAGGTGTGATACCTATCCTGGACATTCAGCCCAACACGCAGTACTGGAGACCGCCCTTTTTCTCCCCCTCCCAATTAAGAATAGCAGTGATCAGCTACCCCAGCAGTGCTGCTCTAGCTCACTAGGAAACTTCAAAAACACAGCTGAAACGCAGCAGCAGCAATACAGTTTACTAAAAAGGTCACAAACTTTTCACAATGCAATGCCGAGGGGAAGACAATAATAAACTGGCATTGCACCTTCATCCCACAAGTGTTAGTGTGTTACCCTTAAGATGACACAGAATAATATGCAACTTTTACTATATTTTGCTCTTGTCCAAGTTTAGTTATTTAGTGGCTAATTTAATCAGTGTCACTGACTAATTAGAACAAAAGAGCTAGAAGCAGAACAAGCACAATATAAAGCAAAAAACAAGAGCAAGTTCCACTGGAATCTATTTCGAATATTTACAAAAATTCCATGTCAACAGACGTTTCCTTTTAGCAAATTGTTTGTGAACATTTGATGCTCCTATTAGAGAAACATCTGGAGTCTTTGTTTTTGAATTTACTTCTCCATTTGAGACTGACCTTTTCATTTCTAAATCAGGTTTTATCCAGAAAAAGCACTGCCAGTTTACAAATACAGCAGCAGCCAGTTCACCGTGCTTCAGTAAGTCACAAAATTCTGGGCTACGCCTCAGCACCAACAGTCAACGTAAATGAGCTATACTGTCGGCCTTCTTCTGAACGCCATTCCAGACTATACCAGTGCATAACGTCGTTCCAGAACTCATGCCAAAAACCCCACACATTTCTTTCCATTCTTCTCCCTTAAGTATCCGTCTCTTCAAAATTCCCAGTACGCTCAACCTAATCTCCTTTTTTCCTTAATTCCCTTATCTTACTTCTTCTCCAAGACTCTTCCAATCTTCCACTTTCTCTTCCTGCCCTTCCACCGCACCCTGTTGCCTTTTTTCCCTTCCCAAGTCCCCTTATAACCACTTTATTGTATCAACTCACAACTCTTCCGCTGTCTCCTCCACAGCTGCCCACTGTGTATTCCTGCTTTCTTCCATCCCAGCATCACCCAGCTAGAGACAGGCACGAGGAATTTCAAGAGAAAACATGCGCTGTTTCTGGCACTGCCGAGTCCTTGTGTCCCAGGCAGGCCTCCCAAGCTCTACAGGACCTCAACTGGATAAGACAGGATCCCGGCAGAAAAGGAAATGAATCCCTTAAAGAAAAATCCAAACTACCCATGCTTGTTTGTGTGGGAAGAAGATATGGCAGCCCCTTTTGGCAGAACGTTGCTATTACGCTGCATCCTGAACTAGACAAACGTACATGCTAAACAGCTACAAAGTAGGAAAAAAAATTAAAGAAAAGATGTAGTTTAAAAAATCACTCATTGTCCAACATACTTTCTTATTTTCCCTATTTCCTTGAAGGAAGACAATGTAGAGGAAGGTCTAGCCATTTATCTTTACCATATGAGTTGATAAAGGAGATGAATCTCAATTTTCCCTTGTTATTATGTCACACAGCCTCCTTAAGATACAGTCATGTATTTTGGGGGTAAACGGTGAGAATGTTTCTTTAAATAAAATCCACAATTCTAGATCTAAACAGAAGCAATACAAGGCCATCCTACAGAGGATGGGAGGCCGGACCCTGAAAGCCTAAACCTGCTTCAGCATCATATCACCGAACACATGAGTAGCTGTGAGCAGTACAGAGCAGTAACAAAAGAGCTGAGAGTAAAACCAAAACAAACAAAAAAACATTTACAGAGATATGAAACGTAAGGACAATTTTACCTTTATACAGCACTGTTAAAATATCGGAATACTCTGTTCAGTTTTGTTGCTCCCCATTTTGTAAAGGGTGTTGAAAAAAGCGCCACGCAGAGAGACTTGAAGGGCAAGGGAAGTGCCTTACTGTGAGATTTTCAGCTTATGCTATCTGTTCTACTTGATTACAATTTCTAAACACCTTTGCCAGGAAAAAATAACAGTACTAAAGTGTTATTTAATCTGGTACAGAAACTCATAAAATGAACTAGTGGCAAGGGACTGGAAAAATTCAAATGGGAACTAAGATGTTTCTTATGCCTTTTACAAATAGTTGGGGAGATCAGCTCCTGAATTAGGCTACCAAAAGAAGCAGTGGAACCTCAAACTTCTACTACCTTCACAAACAGGAGAGATGAATTTTTCGAAATTACGCTCTGACAAACAAGTAATGAACTCAAAGCACAGTAACCACATGAAACTTTAACGTTTCACAGTATACAATGATGTGAATTACACAACCCAAGGGTCCTGGACTTTTTTGTTACCTCCTACAACCCAAACTACAGTCATCTCAGAGGTTTCATACGTCAAATACTGACGAGAACAGGCCAAGCAAAATGGCTCAAGCGAATGCCACAAAAGCTCTCGGGACTGTGTGGCCTCCGGCAGTTACCCGTGTTCTCTAGATTTCCATCTGTTAGTTGTCCATCTTTACTCACATTTTTGACAAAAGCTAAACAATTCATTTCTGAAGTCCAACGCCAGCATCAGGTCTGAAATGTTTATTAAGCAGTCTGGTTGTCGAGTCCTGTCAAACTATTTAACTTGTACTTTACTCATTAAACTAATTTTTGGTTGACTAGTCTGCTCTTGAGAAATAAACCTTTCCCCTACAGTAATCGTAACCCTTCAAATTCACACCCATTTCACACCCTCCCACTGTAAGCATTTCAAAAGTCTATCAGAACTTGAACGTCTGAATTTTGTGGCTCTTATAGCATACCATCAACACAAGCACTACAAAAGCATGGCATTTTTCTGTGCAACAATTCGCATATTAGTAATATGGATGTTTGCAGAACTTGCCTCTTTCTCGGTATCTCTGGATATACAGGTCCACTGGTTTTCCTTCACACTGTATGCCCAGAAGTCAGCAAGATCCTGAGTCCCATCCCAGCCACCAAACAAATAAACAGTTTCTATTAAAAACAAACAAACAAAAAAAAGGAAGAACATACATTAATTTTATTAATAGAGAGAATATGCCTTTAAACAGGCTAATACCTAGAAAAGCCCATGACAAATAGACCATAGGTCTTAAAGACTAACAAAAGAGAAACTGAAATGGATTCCTCTCCGCAGCTCCTCTTGGAATGCAATACCAGTCACAGGAACCAAAAGAAAGATAGTCTGGTTTAGCAATGGAAATTTTCAGGATAGATATACAGCCAGTTCTGAAAGAATCATTCTCTATTACTATAGATACACACAAGGCAATCAAATCCATACGCGTGTAATTAAGATTTGAGAAAGACAAATTAAGAATATTTAGTATTTTGGCTATTATGCATTATTAGTCTTTACTGAGACCTTAGCTTGTACCCTGTTTGGTGCAAGATTTATAGATTAGAAAGACTTCTGAGAGAACAGAACTTTTGTTTAGTCCATCACTTATAAAGSAAGATATATTTCAGCTACAAAATCAAGGAAATGTTTTGTACGAGGATAAAGTAAAGCAACCTATCCAAGGCCACAAAAGCAAGTAAGTGAAAGAGTAACAGATTGAAGTCAGTATTCCAAGTCCATCTTTAGAGCATGTTACCCTTAAACCCACAGCCTCTCCAACCATTGACAGCAGAGCAAGTTCATTTGCTTCTCAGTCACATTGAGAGAAGTAGGTGAAGTCTCTGGACTCAGGAAGGATATAAGGAAGGAGAAGTCTCTGTTCTGACATGGAGAGGTGACTAAGCTGCTTCCATTCTAGAAACAGAACTACCTCGTCTCAAATGCTAAAAATACTTCACTTTTAGACTACATTAAAACGCAACACAATGTCAAGTCCAAGAAGAACAAGCCACTGAAGACTTCCAGAGTTTTGAAAAACTCCTTTAAAACCCACAAACCAGTTCTATTATGACGGTAACGGCCATTTTTAAGCCAATACCAATTAAAGAGCAGAGTTAGAAGTGCGAATAGAAAATGGGAATAGTCCCTGACCCTTACCTACCATCAGGATAGTGGGCATCACCATGGAAAGGTTACCCTGGTTCATTAACTTTAATTACCCTTCCTCCTGGACTCAGGGCTCCCAGTGTTCCCTGCAAAGAGCAGGTCCCTTTGTGCACATAAATTCTCACAGCTCACAAAACCCACATTACCACAACAGCTTCATTGATAGCTGAGGAAAATAAAAGATTTGGCACTGGCTAAGTATCCTATTGGGTTCTTGCCAAAGTGTCATGCCTGCCTGTAAAGGCTTTGTCTGAGATGAAATTTAATAGCAAACCTGAATGAATCTGATGAAAACTCAGATTTAAAAAGTTACCTAAATCAAGCTGACAGAATTAAACTGCACGTAAGTCCTCAAAAAGAGGCAGAACCATACAGTTAGTGTGAATCGCATCCCTAGAGTCTCAGAAGAACAACGACAACCCAAGTGTACATGAAGAGCGTGCCAAATTTATTTTAAATGTTGGTACAGCACTGTGGTCTAGGTGAGAGATAAAACTCCATCATTATCCAGACCTAGAAAGACTAACACTTTCTCAATCTTTCATCATTTATTACAGAACTATATACATATTTTTCTATGAAGTTCCTTTAAAAATACAGAAACTTTTCTCAACATATAAATGCATTAGTTGCCAATAAGGTCAAAGAAAACATCTTTTTCATAGTTCTTGTAAAGTTTGCAATTGTTCTCTCCCATGGTTTAGGTAAAATTATTACTCAGTTCCACAGCCAGATTCGCACCTTCTGCTCTATTTTTCAATCTAGACTTTTGGGGGAAGGGCCGTTTTTCACCCTGCAAGCAAAGCTTCAAGCGCAACAGGCTCCGGGGTCCACGACTCTGGCAGTCTCCAACATTGATGCARCACCTAGACAACCTATCAGTAAACAATATGCTCTAAGGCGGCAGCAGACAGAGGGAACGGACTCCCAACTTCCAGGCAGCAAGAGTGGGAAGCTTAAGGGGACACAGTAGCCTCACGTCAATATAATTATTTCTACTTTAGTAGAAACAGAGAACTCAAAACAGAGGCAGGGCACCCCTCCTCAACAGAGGGAGGGATTTTTCCTTTGTATCTGAGCAATACATAACACGGGAATATTGATATTGCTTTACTAAAGCAACCCCCCATTCTGCTTTAGGGACAGACTGGAAGAATTTTCAATTCTACCTGCAGGGCAACAAGAAAAACATAAAAGCAGTTACATTTTCCTCAAAGCTTTCACCAGTTACATTTCGGAAATCAAATTTCTCCCCCAGCATCTTATCTTCACCTCCACTATGTTTATTTTTGAATATGAATTCAACATTTTAAATATATTCTATGAATATTTCTAAACTGCTTGCTCAGTCAAAAATGTTTCTATAATGTCTAAACTCTTTTCTTCCCTTACTGTCCAAAAGGCTAGAAGATGCCAGAGCGCTCCTCAAAGTATTAGAGAGCATACACAGAAAAGAAAAATATTTCTTGTCAACCTCAGTCTAGATTGGGATATGTTCTCAAAACCATTTTTTCCTTCCTCCTGTTAACTCCATCCTCTCTGCATGGTGAAGTCCTTGTTGGGATTCAGCACAGTGAGTCTTCCTCATCATCAGAATGTAGCACAGTAAACTTGTAACGCCAGGCTGATAAAGGATGTTTGATCTCCTGGAGCATCCCTGTGGAAGTTATCTTCCGATGTAACATTGGCAAAATGGATACGCTCCAACCCTAGTGATATATTTAACCAAACAATTCAGTCAAATAGTAATTTCATGTCTCTGCTAGAACAATTCTCCACAGAATATGAAATAATTTAAGATCTAGAAGACTTTTGGAAGCCATCTGGTCCAACAGCCCTCCCCACCAACCTCTCACAGTAGGGCTAACTTTAAGAGACAGACCACACTGCTCAGAAACATACTCTGTTAAGCTTTGAATATTTCCAAGGATGGAGAATTCAGATTCTTCTGGACCCTTGTTCCAATGACTGACTGCCTTCATTACCATTTCTTTTTCCTCATACCTAACTGGAATTTCCTTTGCTGCAATTTGTGCTCATTGCCCCTCATCTTTTCCCTGTGCCCCTCCAGGAAGAGCCTGGCTCCACCTTCTCCACACCTCTCACTAGTTAGCTGTAGAAAGCAGTAAGAGCTCCTCTTGGCCTTTCCTAATAAACCCAGCTCCCCGAGCATCTCCTTATACATCATATGCTCCAACCCTCTACCATCTTGGTGGCCCTCCGCTGGGACTCACTTTAGTTCGTCACCATCCTTATTGTACTGGGGAGCTGAAACTGGACACAATACTCCAGATGTGGTCTCAACAAGCACCAAATAGAAGGAAATCACTTCCCTTAACCTGCTGGCTGTACTTTAGCTAACACAGCCCAAAATGAGGTTGACCATCAYCACGAGGACACACTGCTGGCTCACATTCAGCTAACTGTCCAGTGCCTGCAAATCTGTTCTCCTTCCAGTCAGTCCCCCAGCCTACACAGTAATTACATCCCAGGTTCAGGGCTCTGCATTTGTCTTGGCTGAACTTCACACAGCTTCTGTCAGTTCACTCCTCCAGTCTCTCAGGGTCCTGGCAACTCACAGCCCTATCCTCCAGTTTATGAACCATTCCCCCAGCTTGGTATCATCCACAAACTTGCTGGAGGTACATTTGAGTTAGGATTCAGACTCCCAAATAACTTCAGGAGAAAAAATAAAAACAACTCCTGCAGATAAAAGCGAACCCCCAACTCTTTAAAAGTCACACAAGGAAACAGGGCTCACTCTTTGCATAACAATCCACAGCTGCAAACTGCTCAGCCTCTTCCACAGCCTAACACACACAGGAGCATGACCAGGTCAAGATCTCCTCTCTCCCAACAAGTTCCCAACCACTACACAACAGCTCTGCTTCCTCTTGTACTCCTCCTCCTGTGCAAGTTCTGTACTCTTCACAGAGCAGAGACACAGCTTCAAAAGGTCCTACCTGCTAGTGGTCTCACCTAGTAAGGGGAACGTCCAGATTCAGAGTCCCTCCACCAGCCTAAGAAGGCCTTTCTCTCAGAAGCAGAAAATCTAGGTGTAAAAGATCTAAAAAGTCTTCTGTGAAAGGACAGCATCTTCTGTAGTAACTACATTTTTAAGTTATCTCCAAGCTGAAGTTTGCACTTTGCGAAGAGCACTCAGAGCACAACTACAAAGTCAGACCTCACATTTGCTTGAAGCATCACACCACTCAGTTTCCGAATCACAATTCGACACAGATGGCGGCTAAATGCAAAGTTGCTCAGACTGGGACTGTTCTCGGTAGGCACATAACACAGATACAATGTCTTCCTCTCAAACATGAAGGCACCGYAAGGTTGAATAACCTCCAGGATTCAGCAGCTGTTTGCATTTTGGAGGCCTAAAAGCCATCTGTGTTTTGTTTCAGAGATCKCTTCATCTTGTACACAAGTCCTATCCTTGAATAAAATATCTTAGGGATAGAAATGTTTTCCTCAGGCAAAACAGTATCTTTCTTCATGTCTACRCTGCTTTCACTCACTCCATCTTTTTCATCTTTCTATGTCTCYTCTCAGCCAACCGCACCATCTCCCCTGTGCCCACTGCTTTGATCTCCCATTTCTCTCAGACGACAAAGTCTGAAAGCTATCTAATACAACGAATTAAGTAGAATGCCTTGCCACAGAAGGAGATGCAAAATAACGCGCCTCCAAAATTACAGTTTATTTTCACTTCAGTACTTCAGTAAGTGAACAGGGGTAACACACTTTGGTAAAGACCATTTCACTAATATTTTCCTTCTGAAAATATTTCACTTGCCATACATAGCTAAGAAATGCAGACAAAAGCCATAACRGTTGCTCAGCCATTACTTCTAACAGATTCATCATAAAATTTCAGGTTTTATTTAAATGAAATAAAGATGAACCTTCAAACAATTAGGAGATATCACATAAGACTTTTTTTTTTTTTAATAGGATAACTCCTGTGCAGGTTTGTTGTTTTCTTTGCAAATTCTTTAAAAAAAGTAACCAAAATAAATTAAATGGCTTTCTGGACTACATTATCTCTTTCATAGAAAATTGTATCTGTTCTATAAGAGCAAACACCAATTCCACCATGTCTATGGAATAATAAACCTCCAAAACACAGTAAGCATATTCTTCTAAAATACAGAGGTTATTCCTTAAAACTTGAATTTGGCAGTCTGATTACCCATTCCCACCTTCTTCCAGAAAACTGTGGTGTTTCAAAAACATGTCATATCTGAATTACAGAAAGGCCTGAGAGAACATAATGAAAAATATATTCGTTAAGATACCAGTGCTAGATGCCTACATCCTCTTCCAAAACTGCATTAAGGCAATCATTCTATCAGAGTTCCACGTACCTGGGAACAAAGTATTAAATACAAGTCCGCACTTCACTGCTTGGATATTTCACCAGGACCTACACAAATACATAAGTAGTATAGTTTTTCATGACTGATGTTTAGAGCACTTAATGTCCTCAGGAAGTTTTTGAGTTGTTTTCACTTTTGGCAGTTTGGAGTTTTGTTTTTTGTTGTGTTTCTGTGGGGTTTTTTGTTTTGTTTTTTTTAATCCATGCTTTTTTGTTAGGACTACCCAAATACTTCTCTTCCCTCCTCCTAAAAGAGGGC
This sequence comes from Apteryx rowi, assembly GCF_003343035.1. Classification (NCBI taxonomy): domain Eukaryota; kingdom Metazoa; phylum Chordata; class Aves; order Apterygiformes; family Apterygidae; genus Apteryx; species Apteryx rowi. The sequence goes on from NW_020451204.1 coordinate 2,742,898, forward strand.
AGAAAACATTCTTGCTTCCATGCAGAAAGCTACATAAAATATTTTCACCTTGCAGGAAAAGGGGGAAATAATCTATGCATTTGATTTTCATTTAGAGTCTAGAGCTTTAAAGTACACAACAGTGGTATCCCGACTGGATACCAAGAAAGCCTCTTAATAAATATCTCTATACATGCACAGTAAAAACAACTTCCTAAATTCTGCAACCCAATGGTCATTCCAGCTGGAACATTAAYATGATTAAAAAACAGGGGAGACATTTTGAGAACTAGTAATTCCCAAATTTTTGATTTGGGAAGATCTCAAGCATTTGGGGATATAAAACTGAGAATGTAGCCTATACCTTCACTTCAATACACGTAAGTATTCCAACGTTCATAAAGAACACTACACTTATTCTAAATCAACTGCAGCAACTGTTAAGAGCATGAACATGATCAGATGGAAATGAGCTACAACACAAGTCGCTGTTTGCCAAAGATGCCATAATTGTTTTTCTGGTTACTCTAAACTTCTAAACCCTCATTAGAAGACAAGACATGCTAAGAGCTAGCTTGAACCAAGTTAAACTATGCTGTATCTGAAGCTCAGAGCATAAACAGAGCCAGTGACTCAGCTCACTCTCCGTAATTTGATAACTAGTTCAGCTACTTACCAACCCATAACCTCTCTTCTGACACTAAACRCATGCATCCAGCAGGCTTAGCACTATTGCAGAATTTAGTAAAAATGAACTTATCTTTTTGTAACTAGTAATAACTGGTTAATATTTACTGGAAGTTAATCAAAAAGCAGAACCGCTTATAATTACATCCACGGCAGGTCTGGACATAAATATTATAATCTGCTTCCAACACCTATTCTATGTGATATGAAACTTCTCCATACCTCCAATTTTGGAGTTTTATTTCTTCTCTAGAAGATTAAAGTTGAGGAAAACATTCATTTTTTGAGAAGGACTTCACCCTCTCAAATAAGGGATGCAAAATGAACTAGTTTTTCTTCAGCTTCTAAAGACTTCTGAGAAAACAAGAAGCGTGTGGGTAAAGAGARGAGGCTGCCTTTGAGGAAAAGTGTACGCTGCTGTTCCTTTTTTCCATTAACACCAGATTTGYGCAAGGCTAGCCAGGGAGACTAGCTCCAATCTGTAAAACACATCCTCACATAACCGGCCAAATTCCTAGTCTCGTTAAATGATACCTATACTCGAAAGGAAAATTCAAGCAGTCAGCAACAGCAAGTTTTTAAGAACACAAACAGTTCGAGGAACTGCCCTGGCTGGTTCATAAGCCAAATTAAATAGCAAGAACAAATCTCAAAAATACATGGGCTTTTACAGGCCTCAGTGAGCCTGGAAGCAAGACTAYGTGCAACTTTCCAAATACTCTACAGCAAAACCTTCCTTCAGGTTATCCTGCCGCCAGTGGATAACTCCGCAGCAAGAAAGAGCTGATGCGACAGAGGGAAATCCAGCTCTCAGAATATGCCTCTACGTCTGTAGGTATGCTCCAGCCYGTTTTTTGCAAGGAGAAAATGGTGCTTTTTACTGCTTTGTTGAAAGCAGTGAACTTAAGTGAAAACTTAAGTCAGAGATAATCACCCTACTAGGACTTCAGAAAACCAACAGGAATGGAAATGAAGACTCGCACCACCATGAATATATTACTCTCAGCAAGTCCAAAGGAATCTCATTTCAAAGTTGAGAAGCCTCCGATCTCTCCAGCATACCTGTGAAACACCCGGTCTTTCTACTTATGCTCCGAGGCCACTAGGGTGCGTTTCACAGCTTCTTTTGTACACAAACACCAGCAATCCTACATCAGCGTTTTATTCTAACGCATCTCAAAATTCTTCCATTAAAAAAAAAAGTTTACTTTCACATACAACATAACTTGGGAGCTTTCTCTAGAGTAATAACTTCACTCTGAGCAAAGGCCAAAGACTAACTTCTACTGTTGCATTTTTGCTTGTTCACTATGACTTAGCAAATTACCCTTAAACGTACTATCCTGTCACATGCTTCAGTCCTGGTCCATATGACCACAAGAGACATGGCCACCTTAGTTTTTCCTAACTCCCTCAATGTCGTCATATATTCTGTGCTACGCAGCCCAGATTTTGTTTCTCCTTTCCTGCTAGAAATTCTATTACCCTTAGAAATCATTTGCTTAAGGAAAGATATCAGCAGGGAAGCATAACAGGACAGTTATCTGAGTAAGGAACGAAGGACGACAGAAATCTGACACACAAAAGCAAGACAAAGCTACAGAAAATCCTGGAGAATAATCCTGGAAAAGCTGGAGAAAATCCTGTTACTTATACCCCCCTTTCCTTTTCTCTGTGGGCTCTTTAGAAGAGAGGCTGAACCATTCGTTAAAATGCTGTAGAAAACATTTTTGCAAAAAGAGTCAAATAAATTATACTTAAATACAGCTTGTCACAGAGTTATTGTGAAAGTTAGAAGCCACTCCAGCCAAAATACAAGGAATGTTTTAACACATCAGGTCTATTGCTTGAATGCTATTCCAAAGCGCAGAGCATGTAGCAGATAAGGAAAATAATTGTCTGTAATTTCTCTTCTCTAGTCTAAGGACCTGCTCAAAAAAAAATCAATGGGAGGGACAAAAAAAATTTTTAAACAATTGTTCTTGGTCTCATAGTAGCCAAACAAGGAGACTGAGGCCTAAAAGGAGAACTAATAGAAAAGAAGGGGGTGGAAAAAGCAGTTGGAGCATAATTCCTGATAGAGAAAGCAGAATATTTAATTCAGCTCTATTAAAAAGTAGGGTTTTTTTACCTCAAGACATTCTATGAAGAAAGAACACACTTGCAAATTTAACTATGTTATATGTTCATTAAGGAATTTGGCAACTACTACTCACCTGTCTGAACATCTATAACCATCTGATGGCCGCCTCTCATCCCTGGTCGGCTGTCTTCCCCATCACCTTTAAAGAAAGGGAAAGGGGAGAGTTTTGCATTATACGAGATTTTAAACCAAAGAAAGATACAATCCCATTTGTAGCCTAAATACTATATAGAAGCCGCCAACTTAAGAGCTCACCATTCTTTAAGATATTAACAAAACACCTTCTCTCCCTAATATTCTTATTTTATCTACACATTATAAAACTGCACAGCTTTATATTGAATTATTTTGAAAGATATTATAGATAGCTAGAGTGAATGCAGTATTATACTGCTATTCTGAGAGACCTGTAAAGGAAGAGTTCCTGAAACATCTAGGTCAGCTCAAATGTTGACCATTTGCGTGATCTTTGCCTCTCTCCAATACTGGACACACAGACACTCTTTAGTTCCCCTCTCCATCTCTCCCCACTTTCAGAATTGCCTGAAGGCAGAAGAGCCAAAAAGGATACTCAAATGACACAGCAACCTACCCACAGGATAGAAGCAAAGAGCTAACGGTATAGACATAGCACAGCTAACATTGCACCAATTACTCTCGTGTATAAGGGGAATTCCAACTATCCAATTAAAACAGCTTCCCAACCACTTTAGATTTCTTAAAGCATTCAGGACAGGACTCATCCATGCAAAGCGACATTAGAAAGGCAACGCTCGTTCTGTTGGGAGAGGAGTCTGCTTGTACTCATAGATGACACTTCCCAAGAGGTTTTGGGTATGGTACTCCACACATTCAGCAATTTTCACCTTGAATCCCAGACATGCTGTATGACTGTAATTTTTGTACTTTGTAGTCAAGGCTGTTGTTATGGGATTCCTTTAAGGTAGAAAGTATTGGAAAAAGATTCTGTAGTGTGGATGCACTATATGATAGACCAAGATAACGTAGTTACTTGTCATTCTTAGCTGTAAAGTTCCAGATTTAAGCTTATTCCATGCATTAAATCCAGTCATACAGGTAACTGCTCTTAGTTTCAACTTAGACCTGAGATTTGTTATTGAACTGATTAGCTATGCTTGAAGTTACAGCTAATGTTCCTGTGAAGCATTCCTTACTCAACTAGAGATCAATCTGCATTTCACTATCTTTGAAGACCAATGCAAATTTTTCACTGACAATACCATCCCCTAGAAAAATTGTCCTACAGGAGGCTTTCTTGCATCAGTTTCTTGCTTTATGTCCACAAAGCAGCATCATAGCACTAGCAGTAGAAGGGCTGTATCTTAAGAAAGAGCCTTACCTTTGGTGCTTTTGGGGATAATCTGCCCCCAGCGAGGTTTGTATTCTTGTTGACTGATGTACTGATTGAATAAGCCATCTGCAAAACAAAAATTTTGCTCTGTAAAATGTTTATACTTCCATTATGGCAAACCCACTCTTAAAGCGGGTTATTTCAGTCTAACTCAATCCTGTATGCTTCTCCAGAGCTTTCATTTTAAATAAATTCTCTATATATGTCAGTTAGTTTGTTCAACTTGCTAATGAACTAAATGTGTGAGCACTAAAATAAAAAGAATACTCATTACTAGATCAATCAAGAATTACTCTGTTTGCCTGCCAGGTCATGCCAATTGTCTATAAATCCCTAGTGTGGTGTATTTAATTAAGAATGGAATCCCTCCTCCTTATTTAAGCCAAAGAATAAAGTTGCCAGTGCATGTAAAATTCAACCATTTTACTACATGTTAAGTTAAAACTAGGTCAGACAGTATCTCTAGAGCTTCATCTAAGAAGAAAAGGGAAGAAAGGCAGATTGTTCAAGTGCTACGATACGGAAGAACCAAGCACTGGATGAAAAACAAAATAATCGTTTACATTCTCCTCAGAGTTAAGCAAGAAGAGAAACAGAAGAAACACAGTATTAGGTCACTGACCAGATATGCCAACTGCAGCGTTTCTGTAAGTAAGAAGCATTAACTCCAGCACTCTGCCCAAGTTCCTTGCGTGCCTTCCTAGCTTCCTCTGTATACCTACCACATTTAATCGGTTCAGCATCAAGAAGTTAATTCCTAGTTCTAATCAACAGATGTTATCAGTCTATCACACAAACGTCAATTTTTTGAAGAAGGAATTCACACCCTCCTCGACTGCCCACCAGTCGGGAAGGAATTTAGCAAGTGCTCTTTACAAATGTCTCCTCAAATTACCACTTCACTTTTTGCAGGCATAACAAACTGTTGGACTACTAAGGTCCAGTCTCTCAACCGTTGCTTCCCCATAGCACTCACCTGCCTATATCCCACCCATTACCCTGCCATCTCATGCAGTAAGCTCTTTACCATAATTTTGTGTTTGGCGTTTGTGCGGTGCCTGAAAAAAAATGGGAGTTCAGACATCCACTTTACATCACTAGTGCTGTGATGATAACTAAAACAGCCAGATTCAGAATTGCAACGTGACAGACAGATTTTTATTAAAATAGTACATTGCACATACACTGTTCAGTCCAATGTAGGATGCATTCAGCAGTCCTCAATCACGTAATGCTTACACAGCTTTTTTAGTAGAACGGCACCTGGCAAACTTGCTCAGGAATCAGTTTTATGTTCTCCATCAGAGGAATGAAAAATGAAATTGTTACRTTATATTAAATACTTTTTACTTCTCCCAACCCCAGTAATAGCAGCTTTGAGGTAAGAATTTAACAGATTATGAACACCTCTGTTCATACAAAATCCCTTGGTTGGCATCCAGACAGAAAAAGAATATTCCTTACTGCACATGTCCCAGTTTATCTACAAAAGCTAAAAAAATTGTTACACGTGACACAGAAAACGTTCAGAGCAGATTTTAAAGCATTTCCTGGTGTCTTGTAGTTTGTCATGACTAAAATCCAGGCTTTAATTAAAACCTAAGTCAGCAAGAACTTCCTGGGAGAAGATGAATACTCTATTTAGTGACAGGCTAATAGGGAAATAAGGGCACTGAAGAGCTCCTTAAAGGTGCTGAATTGGGTCCTAAAATACAGAACTGCTTCCARACTTCACAAATTCAGCTCTGCAAGTTTTGCAAATTCAATATTCTGCGAAAGCAGGACAGATTTTACTTTCTAYTATCTTAGTGCCAAAAACATCAGCTCTATCCAAGCATTAGTTAATTGAGGAAAGCCAAAAGTTTGTTCTAAGTACGTAGAAAAAGTGGTTTATTTTGGTTTCTTAAGACTACGGTTCTTAGATCAGGCTTCTTCAGCATTTATAAATCTGGGACAAGACTTTGAGTGAATTTTGGCTTTAAACTCGAGATTTCATGAATTCTGATTCAGAAATGCCAACTTCAAACAGAACAAATATATGCATTGTAAGAAATCCCATACTGACTCAGGCAGATTTTTCTAACCACAAACCTAGATAGAAATCCAGCCTTTTGGATATCGTTAGAGTGCTTGGTCAAGACAGAATGCAAAACAGTATTTATCCTTATGGCAGCCAATAGATAATTGGACATAAATAGCTCAAGAGGATGAATTACACCACATATGATCTGAAAGGGTGATTTAACCTCTCTCCCATACTCAACACCCACAGGCTGCACTTGTCAAGATAGGACACTTCTCCCCTACTGTGCCTTCAGCTTCTTTTAATAAGGCTTCTTGTCTTCCATGGGACATTGGTTTGGAAAGCGTCCAGCTTGCTTCCCAGAAAYGTTTCTTTCTGCTGGGAGCAGTTCCACATTCATTCTACTCGCACTACAAACCAGCAGCAGCTCATTTTGGAAGCTGAATCATCACCTGCCTGACACTAAGGGGGAAAGGAAAGGGGGGGTGAGGGGGGAAGAGAGGATTTCTAGGTGGATTCTGTACTTGATGCCAGACCTATTCTACTGCACTGCTTGTGTTTCTTGCCAGGACTGCACTGCTGACCGAAACCTGCCTGAAGAGTCTCCAAAGCTTCTGCAAGACACTGAAGATCTGATCTAGGCCTGCTCAGGTTTAAGTCAGCTGTTTCCAATGAATCAGTAGTTTAAAATACATTTTGAATCCACTGCAGAGAAAAATATTAAGAGCAAATTTTTAAAGGAAGTCTTTTTCTCAGCCCCTGAGGCTCTCATTTCAATGTTCATGTTTACACTTTAAAATTACGGCCAAAGATGGTACTTTTATTTTGTACTATTTTCAAGTCCTTCACAGAAAGCTGTGACGCATTTTGGATGTAACAACATCAAGTTCACAATGGTTAAAGCTTAGTAAATTCCACCTAACTGATAACTCAAGGCTTTATTTTGTCAACCAATTACAGGTTAGAGAGAAAGGATTAATACAAACATTGAGGACAAAAATATTTAACTTGCTGAAGCTGACCATGAACAACTAGAAAGTCATATTAAGTTTCTTTTTACACAACACAAATCTCTAGATAGAATTACTAAAATCTACTCGTTTTACTGCCAAYGGCAAGAAAAACTTTGGAGTGATATTTAGTTCACAATTTCTGTAGGGTTTTGACATTTTTTTTTTGAACCAAAAAAAGCAAACAAAAAACCTGAAACAGACTGAGTTTTTGTAGTCACAAAAATCCTTCCAAACAAAATCTGAAGCAGAAAACAAAGGTGACCCCAGATGAAAGCCCAGCCATTACTGGAGAATTTCCTCAAGACTGAGGAGTAGAGGGGGAACACATGGAATTTTCCAGCCTCAAAGCTGTAATATCCTCTCTCACATTYTTCTCTTAATCAGAGGAAAAATGAAACACGATACTAGATTTGCTCTTAACTCCCTACAAGATATGCTTCTTCTGTGCAAGCCCTATCATCTACTTATCAAAGGTTTTAGACCCCTATTAAGTCTCTCCCCTGCATATATCCCTACTACAGGGCAAGCAAGGCAGTACCCATACTTTCTCAGAACTGAACTCAAAAACCACTGAAAGTTAAACTAAGCTATAAATGTCCATCTGGAATTTCCAGGAGGATGTAGCTGTTCTTCTCTCATCCCAAACTTCTGAAGACCTTTGAGCACTGCAGGCTGTGCATCACAACTTCCCATTCGTCATATGGGGCTCACTCGTCAACAGATAATCACATGTCACATCCTGACATGAAAACGGCCCGGAGGAACACCTCGGTGCCTGGGACACACCAATACCTAACAAAACTAGCAGAACTTCAATCCATTTCAAGCAGCTCTGCATATCTACACTGGTTGCGCATGGTTCCACTAAGTAATTTGCGCTCTGCATATCCTCTGTAGGAATATTAAGCAGATTTTCCTACAATAATATAGGCTGTCTGAAAGCTATAGGAATGAATCCAAATGTGAAGCATTTGAACTAAGTCTGCGAACCAGCTGAGATTTAGGGAACCTTTTATTTTTGAGAGGAAGTCAGGCAGCTGCCAGAGTTTCCATTTGCCCGTTTTCTAAGCGTAATGCACAAGTCAAAAGAATCTGCGGGAAAAGTGTGGCTGCCTGCCACTAAGTTCTCAAAAGAAATCATCTGGTGACGTGAAGTGGAAGACAGTGTTCATCATTAGCAATGCAAAAGAACAAAAGTTTAGCTCTGCTAGCACTAATTCTTGACCACCTACTCTTTTTCTATATGACTAAGACTATGGAAATAGCCTGCAAGAGGTATATCACATTTCACATTTTCAATACCTATCACTGCAAATATTAGCCTCTACAGAAGAAATTTTATGCTGAACAGATGGAGCAGCATCTCTGTCAACCTCATTTCACTTTTGCTTGTTCCTTCAAGGCTATGAACTGTCAGATCAGCGCAAGGTCAGAAGTTCACATGTTCATGTCCAGGCTATTACAGAACAGTTCACTCTGAATAGTTTTAAGGATAATTTAAGGATCTGTATATCTCAATTAACTCCACACTTCAACTACACGACACTGAACATACAGGACTAAAGTTACCCTGTTCTTATTTGAGAGGACAACACACCAGATAGGAGTTCAGTCATAAGAACGCTCAAGCCTTAGGGATTCAGTAGCGAGTTATGGAGACTTCACAACAAAGCTGCCAAGAAAGTAAAACACTGGGTGCACATGAGCCTTTCAAGCAAAGGGGCTTGAGACATGCAGAAYAGAGCAAGGACAGGACTGAGCAAACAGTAGCCATACTATAGGAAAAAAGGTAGAAGACTGAAAACATCTATTCCCATGCTGCTAAGAAGAATGCAGCTGTTAAGGACCAGCTAAGTTCAATTCCTCAACCTTCTATAGTCATCTTGTACAACTACGGACAAACTATTCAAGCTGCAGTTTCAGTTCTTTCGTGGCGACCAGAAGAGGTTGTCTTATCCTCCCCACCCCATGCTAGTCTGATCAGAAGAACCAGCTTCAAGTCGGATCTTGGTATCTTGGCCCTGACCTGGTTTACCATGTGGCAGCACAAGCTCCACTGCCAGCAAGAGAGAGGCAACGTGACGCACTGTCCTGGGTAAGGACAGGACTGACCTAGGTAGCAAAAGCCCATGGGTCTGTCAGGTTATGGCAAATATGAAGCACAGCCTCAGTGCCTCAGGGCAGGTAGCACTTCTCTCAGAAGGGTGTTGGGAGGTGATAGAGCTTTAAATGGGTACAAAAGCTGAAGATGGGATGTAGAATTGCAGAAGGACAGGGTGGGGGAGAAGGAAGGTTAATGCATCCAAAGGCAAGCAAAATCATTAAGGATAAGCAACGGAGCAATGGAAGATGCATACACTGACATTCAACTTTGGCTAGCTAGGTGTTGGATTAAAAGGAAACAGCATAAACATGCTCATACATATTATTCTGGCCCTCAGAAGCAGTGACAAAACAACAGAAGAGTCTTCAAGTAACATGAAGTTATCCATACAACACTTGCTTTTGTATTTACCCCAACAAAAAAGGAGGACCAATAAAACACTATTAAGTACAGTATTTCTCTAGTTTGCTTAAACGATCCTGAGTCCTCCAGCCTCCAAAAAGAGACGTGATTACACTTCAGGAATCAGGATTATTCACTTCCAACCTGACAAGAAGGAAGTGTAGTCTTGTTAGTCAATACAGCAGAGGAGCTAGGTTTTTCTATCATGCCAGCCTTTGCCAGTACTTCCACTCCTGGAAAAGTTGAACACTGCAGACAGCAACTCCACTCTCAAAGTATGAGGTGCAGAAGCACCACCTCAGCTCAGGTGAAGTCCCAGAAGAAAATAGGTGACAAGAATAAACTCAGTGTGTTAAATATTAAAAGGTTTAACAAAAAAAAAAAAAGTAACAGCTTAAAAAAAATGTGACCATATACATTCACTTAATTACTGCTTAAGGAAAAAAAGTCTATTTTTGAGGGAATTCATTTGGTGCATACTAGATCTCTTGCTTGGTGCTAGTGAAATTCCATTCAAGAAAAAGCGTGTACTATTGCTTGCAATGAAGTGGAAAGAGGACAGCCTGTAGGCAGTGACAGATTAAGCCACAGCCAAGGCAGCAGACTGATGCACTGGCAAAATCATCAGCGTCAGCATGTAACACCCCTCTGGCCCTCAGCAGCAGCTGCAGATCCTGCCTCGCTTTGGGGGGGACCACGCGCCCCCTCAGGCACTCCTGCCTCCTGAGCAACGCTGCAGCAACACCGATAATCGGCCACAGCTCCCTGCCGCTTCCTCCCTCCTGAACCCAAGGGCACGCGAGGGCTGCAGGAGGAGAAAGCTGCCAGTTGCACAACGCCCCTGCGTTGCAGGAAGCTGTTTACGCTCCCTTCCCAGCCAGCAACATGACGTTGTCTCAGGAGGGCAGGCAGCGCTCCGAAGAGCGAGGATGAACGCGGGCAATCGCTCCAGCTCAACGCTCGTGGCTGCTCAGGGAGGTCAGCGCAGGGCAGAGCAAAGCTGTTCTGCCTGCAGAGCCGAGAACCTTGAGCCAAAGCGCATGGAAAGAGACGCTCACTGCTGTTTTTGACGACCTGTTGCAACAAACTCCCCAACACAGAGGCTCAGTTGAACAGCTTCCTCAAAGAGACGCCGATTTTCAAGGAAGACAAACTTTAAAATTAAAGCTATCATTTCTATCATATCCTAGGAATCAATTCTAACGTCAGTGATACAAACCATGCTGATGTTGTCCAGCAGGTATGCTGGCATCTGTGCAAAAGGTATTACAAAAGTGACAAATCAGACCAGAATAAAAAATAGTAATAAAAAAAAAGCAAACATACATGCACACACACTACTCTCTGGTGCCAGGCATCCATTAAATTCACCTGCTAAGTCACTAACTCCACTGAAATCGGAGACACAAGATTCTCTTCCTAGGCCAGTACAAGCTTCTCATGAAATGCAATTGCGCGTAGTCAAAAAGCACTACACCCAGAGCCAAGAGAACCTCTATTTTTACCAAATCTGTGGTCCAAAACCACTACACAGGTTTCAGAAGACACTCCAGTGCTTGGCTCAGTTGTTTTTATACTTCCTATCAATAGGATGGGCTCCATCTCCCTCATGTTAAGATTTGAGAGTTGCTCATATGCAGTGCTTTTAAGCTGAAATGTTCCTAATAATAATAATAATAATAATAATAATAATAATAATGATAGCAGTTACAGTGAAACTGGCTGCCAACGTCCTAATCTGGAAGTGAAGAAAGCCTCTGCTCCCATTCGCCCTGACTCCCTCTAAGCCATCCTCGAAAGATTATTTTTCCCACAGGCAAAAGCAGCATTCTCTTAAATGCAACTGAAAACTTGCTTCTGCTGACATACCAACTAGGTGGGTGTTAAAACAAGCACTAACCAGAAATCATGATACAGGTATTTACTAAGAATGCACAAGGTCTAGACTTCTCTGCTCCCCTTGCTTTCATCACTAGTGATGCTTTTGACAGTGTTAGGCCCACCTTCAGCTTGCTAGCCACTTAAATGAAGAATTTATCTTAAGCCACTTTTGTTAAGTGCACCGTATCGTCAGCTCTGAGGGAAAGAAGGGCTCCAAAAGTAGCAGTGATAAGAGCTTTCACAACTGACTTTTTAATCTCTCCTTATGCACATACTCACAAGTCCAAAAGCTGATGGGACAGCACACTATATATGAAGTAGCTGCTTACAGCATATGGACTAGCCAATTCTAGCACTATGTACGTGGACATTTAAATAAGCTTCCCCCATCCCACCCCAACCCCCAAAGATAACAGACCACCTCCGATTCTCTTACCATTCACAGCTTTTTCTATCAGCTCTTCGCAAGCATCGAAGTCTCCCTTCAGGACTAGCTTGTCATGCAGGTCTGTCAACATAGGGTGCTCCAGAGCAATCTTGGTTTTCTTCTGCAGCGATTCAAAAGCTTCAGTGTAGTTGTGCTGACGAAAATGCTTTAGGCAAAGGCGAATGGCTTCCTGTTCACGGTACTACTGGAACACAAGAAAACCTATGAGACATGTAGATTTTTCTTTTACTAGCATTGYTGGGAACTACCCATGAACCTGCCTGGAGACACAAAAACAAAAAAAGGATCTCTTATACGTACTGCACATAAATTGCTCACGAGCTTACAGAGGAATGCTACAGGAAAGAAATTAGAAGCTATGCAAGTATTTACTTTCCAATGGTATGGAAATTATACAGCTTGATATTACCCAATTTAATAAACACACAGAAAGAGATCGCACAGTGTCCCAGATCTCTAAAGCAACCGCTATTCTTTCCCCATCTGGTTGGTCCTGCTGTTTCTGAGGCCTACACGAAAYACAGAAGCAGGAAAGAGCCTTCTCTGCCAGCGTTACATAATTTGATTGTATGACTCTTACATAACAAAATAATTTAGAAGAGTAAGTAGGTCACAGCTTTTCTAGAAGCAGAAGAAAAAACATTAGAATAGGAACACTCGTAATGACCATCGCTGCTTTAATGGAAAGGCAGAACGTATGGCTAGCCACGAATCCTGAAGTTCACAAGGATCTCAAATCCACGACAGTAAGTATGGGCACGCATGCCAGAATTTTACCTTCAAAACATTTCCACACACCTCCCAGTCGAACCCCGCTTCCATGCTACAGAATAGCCAAAGTTGTCTATGTCCCACTCCACTGTAGGAAAGAGTGAGGAAAGCTAGAGAAACCCAAGCTGGATCAAAAATAAAGGCACAGAAACATGACAAAAAGAGTACCTTCTGCATAAAAACTACAGCTCGTGCTGTTATCCTACCAAATGATCCACTGCATATTAAGAGATGCTAACAACTCGCGTAAGGAACACAGGTTTTTCTGAAGTTCATAAGTAACTTGGACCTTCAGAACCATGTATTTTAAACAGAACCTCCATTTCTAAATTAAAAAAGTCTCCTCTTGAATTCCATCTTAAACACATATCATATACTCCGGTTAAAAAAAAATCCAACTTAAGCATCTACAAGACTCATCAAGCTACAGATAAGAGGTTTTCTTTTTAAATGGATGCCAACTGCTGAAAGTGAAGTTTATGATAGTCTAATAAATGAACACAACTTTTCCAAAAACCTGGAACAGACACTAACATTAAACACAAGTTAGTGCTCTTGAAATAATGACTAAATAGCAAGAATTTCATAAGCTGAAATAGCTAAAGAGAAACACAGCCACGTGCAATATTTTTAGTTCTTAATCCACCAGTATTTCACAGCTGCAAAGAGCCAGAGCTATGCATTTTTTGAAAATCAGTTCCCAGCCCACACAAAAAAGGCCAAGGACATGGAGTGATAAAAATGAAAGACTGACAACAGAATACCAGAGCTAAAACACGGCTTTACAGCACAACTGGAAAAACCTCATGGTTTTTCTTTTTTTCCCTTTCAAAGAGATACCTAATACACTGTCTTTAAACAAATGTTCGCTTACATCACTCAAGTCCAAAACCACATTAGACTCTCAACTGCTCAGAGGGATAGCAAGCAAAAGGATGGCTGCACACCAGTAATAACCAACTTCTGCACATTCAGCTCCTCTAGTTTAGCCATGAGACAAAATCCAGACTTCGCATAAAACATCTAATGCCTGTTGGATGCAAGTTGGCCACTTTTTATGCAATATCAAGATGTGTATTTAAGTGACACCACTGTAATACCACTAAAGCTAAATGTAAAATTCTTAAGGCAGTAAGGTGGGTAAAAAAGTAAATAAAAGGCTCTGTTTTACATGCTGTCACACAGGTTTAAAGAGACAACAATCCAAAGAACGGTTTTGATTTGAAGCTGTAAATAATCACTTTGGTTCAAAAAACGTAACAAGAGCATGAGACTAAAATACTAACATTACCAAACGTAGGAGTCAAATTAGAAATATTTTACTGCTGATTATCAAAAACAAGAAGTGATAACCATAGATAAAATGCCACTTCTTAGTTGACAAAGAATTCTCACACTGCAGGAAAACCAAGCAGTAAGGCTTTCAGGAGGCAGGAGCAACAAGGACAGGTTCAAATGGACAGTAAGGGGGAAGCAGTTAAGAAGAAATCGAGGATTGTGCCTGCTAATTCAAGTCCTTACCTGGTACCCCCAAGCCCACCCCCTTAAGGGAGGTGGTTTTCGATTAAAACACACAACAGAAAGGAAGGGTAGCTGAGCAGACTACAGGAAAGGCAGTCTGTGTAATAACCTCCTCCTTGTCTGATGTCTCGGGGAGTAGAGAAGAATTACTGGATGCAAGTTAGACATGGTTTTAGGTCAAAACAGCAAGGATCTGCTGTGCATACAGGACAGCGTACTGTAAGCAGCTGCTTGAAGTCCAGTAGCTGTACATCAAGGCTGTGCACGCATGCTCCAGCTCCCCAGTGCCCTCACATTCTCCAGTTTCAAAATTCATGGTCTTTGAGACTTCCAAGAACAGGCGTGAAAATATCCACAGCCTCTCAAAGAATTAGAAGAAACTCAGATCGACCTTTCTGCATCCCCCCAAATATGGGTCAGCACGCACCCAGCTATACAGCTCTGGCAACAGCGGCCTCTCAGGACTGTGGGAAAGGAGAATATCAACGACATATGCACTGATCACCAAAAACTTGGGCACTGCAAGGATCAGTCGCCAAACAATTGTGACCAAGGCTCTGCCTTGCTGCTTTAGGGCTCCAAGCTTTAGAAGAACAATGCTGGCACCCTTGAAGAAGCCGTTCTAACCGTCACTAGATACACATTAGCCATGAAGCGCTGATTGCACAGGATATGACAGAACAAGACAGACTGACATCATCATCATATGGCTCTTGATTGAAGAAAAAAAAAAACCACTAACTTCCTAGCTGTAGCAACTGATTTCAAAAAAAAAGTGCCAGAAGCACCACCATGTGCAAAGTCAGCAGGAAGGAGCACAGAATGTCCCAATTCCATTACTTGAGCTCATGCTTTACACGAGACCAACTGACAAGTCACACATTCAACAGCCTCATGATTAAGTCTGCAAATACCATCAGCAGCCTGGACTTTCAGACTTGGACATCTGTAATCAGAAGACTAAAGCACGTTGACACTGCTTTAAACATAGAATAAGTAGCTATAGCCAACTTCCACTGTGACCATTACTGCTGCTTTTTAATCCCCCCCAAAGAAGCCTGTGAGCTTGGTACAAACCTGTATGAGCTTGAGAACATGGCCACAGGGTTTCTTTACCCCACTGACAGTTTAATGCAGTTGGCAGCACCATAAACTGATGAGGGAGGCCTCAGTACTACCATGCCCAGACTTTATTCCCTTTTGACTTTTTCCTACTGTAAGCAGAGATATGCTACTCCACTGCTTAATTTTATTCAGCTGGGAAGGATGTCTCTTCTCTGTAACGCAACATGAATTTCATGAATCGTTGCAAAAGAACTATGCGTAAAGAGCAGCAACAAAATTAACTTTGGTTGTGAACATGCACTTCTCTCCCACAGGAGGGGCATCTGTTGTACTCAATAAGTAGTTTCTACAAATAGTGTTTAGAACCCTTTGAACTTTCTGTCCAAAGTGACAGATGGCATAAATCATCTCATCTCTCAACCTAGAAGTGCCAGCTCCCTTCTCTACTGCAGAATATTCAACAGAAAGATAGTAAGACGGAAACATCAGAAGCACAAGGAGCTGCAGTAGGTAGGACATTATTGTGGGTTCTCTTTAAACAAGAGGCAAAAGGTCCTTTTTATACCCTGTAACAAACAGCATATAACCCAGAAAGGTTCACATACAGATCTGCAGCAAGACTGGTATGGTTAAAAAAAAACAACACTACTAATTAAAAGGCATGAAGAGGTAGAAATAAAAGTCAAGTCTCTATTTAGACTCATTTCCTTTCCAATACAAATGTTATAAAATAACTTTGTCCCCTTTGACTCAGTGCTCCTTTCTTATTGGTATGTTTCTTCCTTGGGATGTCTACTTAGGAGTTTTTACAGAACCTGCAGATACAATTCAAAAAGATTAATTTAAAGTCAGCAATGTGGTTTGAGTTTTAACTATGTGTTTGTTGTTTTAATAGCTGATATTCAAGGAATGAAAAGGTCATGTGATTCCAGAAAGAGAAGTTCCACAAGGTTTTGAGGCTACACATCTTCAAACAAACAGGCACCTAAAATGCAGGCCTACCTTGCTGTACCAGTTGAGGCACGGTTGGACCACATCTGGATCATCAATGCCATTAAGTTCAACATACCAGATACTAAAATTGAAGCTAGGTCCCCAGGATAAGAGTGGAACTGGAGAAGAAAGGAAAAGGAGAAAAAGATACGTAACGTCAAACAACCATTGCATTAGTCTTATAAGGCTATACATAGTACTATTTCAGCAGAAGACTTTTGAAGGTTAAATTAATTTTTTTTCTCACATATGTTCTAGTTTGTTTAGTAAGCTTAAGAAAATTACCAAATATGTCATGTTAGAGCTGTCATTTAAAGCAACCTGCACTAAGGGAACATTAACATAGCAGATCTGTACAGAGCAGAAGCTTGCATATATAAGAGCGTAAATACTATCATTTAAAACAGCTCAACAGATGCAACAAGCTTTGACATGGATGGAAGTCACATGAGCATACTGGAAACAATATTTGCTCCTCATAGTACATTTATTTCAACATTTGTCAGCAACAATTATTTTTCCCTAATGGTGAAGACAAGAAGCTTGGGTATTTTAAGTTTTACAAAATTAGCAACTTCGAGTTGTGGAGGAGGGAGGAAGGGTGGGAGGGAAAACTGTCAGTTGCCAGTTTAAAAAGCCTTTCTAATTTTTATGAATTGAAACCCGTGCAGCTGTTTTGGCTAGTGTTGTTTTACCTAGGTATCAGAACAAACATACTCAATATTTTGAGAGATCTGTGAAGCACACTGCAGCCTCTCTAAGGCTCCTCTATCACTCTGTTAACATCTACGATCCTGCATTAATCTGTCGATAAACCTGTAGATTAAAAGTTGGTTTTTGCTTCTCAGAGCAATTCCAGCCCCCAGAAAGCTTTATATATAAACTCTTAACTCCTTAAAACAGCAGTGAAATCAAATGGTTACATTCTAAATACCTTCAATCTCTTTTTTTACTATAACTGGTAAACAGAAAAGGGTGGTCAGCATTAGAGATGAATCAGCAGTTACCAACAACAGCATAGAGAGCCCCCTAATTCCTCTCTTCCGCAGACAAACTGTTCTTGCCACAAATAAAATTGTTAGTTGTCTTTCAAAGCACTATGAAATTAGATTACTAGTTTGCTGAACTAAGGCTTTCTGATCTACTCCTTGAGGATTAAAAACTGAAATTCATCTTAAAGTTGTTACCGAACCGTTAAAGGTTCTTAAATATGCAGATTTTTATCAAGCCTGATTGATTATTTTCTGTAATGTACCTGGGCACAAAACATATGTTCAAATGCATGACACTCAAATTTTAAAGGGTTTTTCTACAAACGTATTGGTGAAGACTGTTATGACAACTTCTAGCAATGGCCATCAGGAGAACAGATTTTTAGGAAGGATCCAACGAAAATGTACGTGATTCTTAATTGATTTTAATGTGCATAACTAGGTACCACATACATTAGGGGAAATGCTCCTGTCAATCTACTGAAAACTGGTTCCGTCTCTCTACTCCAGTTCTAAAGCAACATCAATTATTTTTAGAAAGTTTTTTTTTTTTCTTCAATGTGGCTGGCATAAGCTCTCAAATCATCGCATTCAAATAGCTTGTTATTCCTCGATTGTTCGGTATTCAAGATGAGATGCTTTTAGAGCTATTCATAGTAGATGCATGCTCAGGGAGACAGGAGAGACGTGAACTAGTCGGGAAAACGAAGAGTCACACAACGCGGATGAAAGGCAGGTACATCCTGCCCAAGAAACGTCTGTCTTGCTGTCCTGATTTTGCCTTCTGGACAAGGTCAGCGCTGCCAATATGGTACCTTAATACCATAAAACATTGCTCCTTATAAATCGAAGTATACAGATAAGTTTAAAATTGCTAGAGAGACCTTGGGAATTGATGAAGTGATTGATGCAAGCTCTGTATGAAACAATATTATGCTCAGCGAACAGGAACAGCAGCTACAGCAGTCTGTTTTCTCATGGTCCTTGGCAGACAGCAAACTGCCAACTGCTAGAGCTCGTGGACAGTCCGGGGCATCCCACCTATTAAGGCAGCAGACTGCCAAAATACCGCACCTTCGTTTTGTCCTCAGACCTGAGCAAACAGACCAAGACCAAACTGAAGCTTAATTTATTATTTGCTTAGCTGTGAAGAATCTAAGTCTATTCATCAGCTTCTCACAGTGAAACACCAAACCAAGCCTACAGACAACCTAACATGGACTAARACCATAAATTTCATGGTCGAGAACCCACCACTGGTTTCATAATGTTGGGTCTACAGGGGGTGAAAACCAGACCCAAGTATTACCACCTCGTTCCAGAAAAAAAGCAAAGGTCTCCACCTCTATTTCTTTCAAGCTGAGCCTCAAAACTTGTACCAGCTTCTCCTGGAAAAATTTAACAGTCCACCCAGTTGTTTTGGTGGCCAACTACAGCCCTAAAGTACCACCTGGAGGGGTATAAGAGTTCTGAGTAGCTATTACCACAAAAATGCAAGGCACAAAGCCACCAACTTGTTAAGCCCTTTCCGCCCCTCACATTAACTCACTGAGTTTTCAATCTTGTTCATAAGAAAGAAACTAAACATCAGAAATGGTGATTTTTAACATCAAGATCTCCATGAGACAATCGTCTACTTTAAGAACAGACGTTAACTTGCACGGGGAACGCAGTGCTTCTCCAGCGCTGCACAGGCAAAGAAACCTGAATCTGATCTTCCTGAACTACTCCGAAAGAGGACAAAAAAAACCCTCAAAGCACAAACACTGAAACAGCAACACAACTTCTATCGCCTTAGCAAATATTATTTTAAGCATTTTACTGGAACACGTCCCTATTTTTGAATCTCTTCACAGGCTCACAGGCAACGTGAAAGAAGTCTCTCATCCTCCTTTCACAGCCTCTGCCCTCTTCTTTTAAAGCCTCCACAGGTGCGCTTAGCGCTTTAGATAAAACTCCTTTTTAGAGCAGCAACAATCTAATTTAGACCTGAAATAAGGAAACGCACAAAGTACCGCAAGGAAGTAGCAACATTCACACAAGCAGGAGCAAGTATTACTAGCATCGCTTCTTGCYGTGACACAGGAAGCTAATTTTTATTTTTACATAAGTCAAGAGCCCTGGGTGAGGAAATGAGCCCACCTGTGTGGGACTCCATTTCTTTTCTCACATCTCCAAACGGCTGGGTACATTTCTTTCCTCCTCCTTCACAAACTTCTGATTTCATACTGCCTTCTAGTACGCACAGACCTACTGAAGTTGAGAAATATCCCTCTCAAACAAATAAAATAAATCAATGAACACCCTGTTCTGCAACATTGCAGAGGTCATGTCTTATTCTATTCCCTATGCGTTTTAGCATTTTTTTTACCCCAAGCACCTCTAAACAGTGCATCTTTCCACCTCAAAGCATTGAATCCAAACTCTAAAGCTAAGGTATTTCTCAACAGTTGAGCATAAAACCACCTCAGCATCTTTTTTTGCTGCATGTACCACAATAATCCATCCTGAAACGCAAACAGCTGTACAGACCAGCTGAACTGCCACTCCAGATCAAGAGGTGCCCAGCAGAAAAGAAATCAATATCCCTTTTACAGGAACAGAAGGTTTTTAGGTCAYTTAAACGCTTCTTTATCCACACAAGGATGATTTTAGGTCATATTTTTCACTAATAATTGCAGGCTAAGCCTAGAAAAGGATTGTAACCTTGTATACTACAGAAGACAGCAACAGAGGCATTAACACAGCATGCAATCATTTCAAATACATCTTAACCTAATTTCTGTGGCCCTCACTACAGRCATTATATACTTAGTCACACAGACRTGTCTGGCAAAAGCAGGCAGAGACATAGTCAATACACTTATATACGAAACACTTATAAGGAAAGTACTGCTCATTTCTATCACACCAAAGCTTGAGAATCACGAAGCCTAGCTAGTAAYTCCCAGGCTCGTAACAGACTGGCATGAGAATTAACACCAGGCATTTCTTCAAGTTTTTTCCATGACGATCAGTCTTTAAAACACCTTCTGCTTTCAAGGACACATTTAAAAAAAAAAAAAACCTACAAAAAAGAGACAGAAACAAAGCTGACAGACATGAAGATCAGTCTTCGATATCATGTCCAGCTAAGTATCTTCTCCCCRTCCCCAAGTTCTTCAGTGAGGTTCTACACACATGAAAGGTAAGAATTACTCGTCAAGTAGGTCAAAAGCCTGCACAACTGGGCACCTCCGTTCTACGGAAGGGAAGTCGAGCTAATTAAAAGTGCAGATCTTTTCTTGGCAAACGAGGGGAGCAGTAACTTAGTTTTTCTGCTTTCTACAAGTCTAAAACATCATTTAATATCTGGGCAATGGAAGTTTTAGAAAGTCCCGTCCCCCCGCCCCGGTGTAAACCTTCCTGTTCTACCGTTAACTACGGCATATAGATCAGTGTGCTTACGGACAGAATTATAAAGCAAACGCCTGATGCAAGCGGCTGCAGAATTAAATAATGCCTTCACCAAACACACAAACCTCTCTGATAACAGTAACTCCTGTGGTGTTGGTCTCTTGGAGTCCAAAAGGGCAGATTTTGGCCTAATGTTGACTGGCAGCGTTACAAGCAACACAGTGCTGCATTTCAAATTTCGAGTTACTTTGGCTAGCAGCTTGGAAATTTTAACAAACTGAAAACACAGTCAAGCTGCGAATCTAGAAAATAACAGAATTTCCTAACATCATTTTACAGTTGTTTCAGAGTAGAGACACACTTTCACAACTTTAACAAACAAAACAACACTAGCAATCAGCTAGAAATTTTAATAGGTTCTGGTCAAAGATCATCGCAGTAATTGTCCTTCTAATATTGGAATTTCATCGTAGAAGATAGCTGCAAGAAATGAAAGACTATAACCGTAGCTAAAAAGCAAAACTCGTCTCAAATTGTAACTAGTGAACAAGTGACATTTAAATACAAATCAAATATTAATGTACRTAATGCCAAACAATTGTCGCTATGTGAGGAACCCATCCCAGCAAAAAAGCAGTATCACTTAAGAATTGACATTACTCATGTTAAGTCTGAGAAAAAAAATCCTATTAGTAGGTATTAATGAGCATTTCACTTGCCTAACAGCTTTCAGTATATAGCTAAATTTCATAACATCTGAGCAGAAGAGCACATTTTCAAGGGTTACAAGTTACACTTTCATTTCTGTAACTAATCACATTTCTATTCTCCCCTTCAGCCATCCGAGAATCATTCAAGAATCATTTGCCATTTATTAATCATTAAAAAAAAAAAAAGACATCCTCAAAACTCTCTCCCATTCTGTAAGAATGGGAAAGAACACAGTTTACGACATACAAATGATTACTTGATTCCTAGACTCCAACCTTCACTTCCTCAGGCAAACACAAGCGGTGAGTCAGAAAGCTGCGAAGACAACACCAGAGCAACATGAAAGGCTTCCAAGGGGAGCCCCCAAACAGCCACCATCATCCAAGTCTTGGTGCAGGAATTACCCAACACTTCAAAACACTCCCAAATTACTCTGAATTAGTCAATGGAATCATGTTTGTTTGKTTTTTTTTTAAACCTTAAACAGTTACTGTAAAACCAGTAATTCTTTAACTATCTCAACAGGTAGGAAGGAAAGGATAAAATTACTCAGCTACGTAAAGATAAAAGGTTTTAAATTCTTGGATTAAATCCAAACAATATCATTAATGGCTAACGCAAGACATTTGTTCTCTCTGGCTTGCATGAGACAAGGAAGCTCTACTCCCGCTCCCACCACAAGTCCCAGTACCTGGCCTTCATCAGCAGCCCTACTAGCAAGCTTCACCAGAGAAACAAGACTAGACATCATGCRGAGTAATTTTATTTTTGTTGTTCCTGGATGCCATCTTTAGCCAGGGTTGAGACAACGATTAGAATAGCAGGAAGAGAACAAGGAAAAGTTTCTGCTGTTGCTATACATGTTGCGAGCACGTTTGAGGAAAAAAAGAAACCTTTTTTCAAACTCTAGGGCTGTCAATGCTGAAACTTCTACCAGTATTTAGCTTAAAGATTTTTTTTAAAGCTCTGTATAGTAATTTATAGCAGGACAATAAGCAGCTTCTTCAGCAATTACTTGGCTCAACAACTGCATTTCTGAAAATCACTGTATTTTGCTTTCAATCCCTAAGATTTAAATTATGAAGTTATTATTTCTTAGTAACAGGACTTCACTGTGTTCCAATCTAACCAGCCTAAAAGATCATAAAATGGAACAGCTATTTTGGATACTTTGCCTGAGTACAATGAAGTCACAAGTGCCAAGACGGGCACAAGTATAAGAAGAGATTATTTTCTACTCAGAATGCTGAAAAAATGCATTTACCTATCTTAATGAATCGACAGGGGAACATCTGTTCATCAATTTTATGCTTCAAGGTGAATGTTTCTTTGTTATAATCATTCTTTAAGCCACTGTGGGAAAAAATAAATAAGGTTACTAAATCTTACCTTGTATTTTAGGACTAGCTAATAAACGCAATCTAGGTCATGCCTGAAATGTGATGCTTGTTTCATATTACTATGAATCATAAGTATGCATGCTGGACCAAAGCCTGGACTGCTATCCACCATCTTATCTCCCTGAGAGGCAGCACTGGCTAGTGGTTTCAGGAGGGAACTGACGGCAGATCGGTGTTGCTTGCCCGTGCTAGTAACCCTGTAAGCGACTTCAGCGGCAAGCTACCCGTCGGAACCTCCCTTTTCCTTTTTTAAGATGAAGGCAGAGCAGCTCACAAAATTATCACACTGGCATAGTCCTTTGAGACTCATTTGAGTAATATTATAAAAAAAAAAAAAAAAAATCAGGTATTTAGTATAAGTTACTAAAAATCTTAAGTCTTTTACTTAAGATTTCCCCAACTGTAGGACCCAAAATGAAGGGTTCTAACTTTGGTACAAGTGAAATGACATTAAATATCATTAACTAGTATACTGCTAAAAGCTCTTCCCCCACAATTCTAGTAGCAACAATGTCAAATCGCAAGACTGGTCTATCCAAAGGGGGAGGGTGGGAGGGGTTGCGACTAATTTCTATACGGTCTTGAAGGATACCTGTGACATGAAGAACTTCCCATGTTTCTCCATGGCTATTCTACTTGACTAAAGATGAGGTACACCAGTATATTCCCTAGCGGTGGACTCTCCTTCTGTAAGCCTCCAAAACTAGACTGGCTCTTGCTACTTATTTCTCTTGTACTCATAGATATTTATATATCATTTCCCGTTCCGAAACAGAAGACTCCTTTAAAAGGCCTCTGCAAATTTACATTACTCAGAAGCTCTGGATAAGGCATGAATAGCCAAAAGGCTCTTTCATTAGCTCCTACCAATATGACTACCAAATGAAACTGAACAAAGGAAAACACATTTTCTATTTGCTCATTAGATTTATTTATATATTTGAAGGAAAGCAGAGCAGCTGACTAGTTCAGGCCTTTACAGCTGCAATGAGATTCTTCACACAGGCAGGCTACTTGGGCTTTTAAAAGCTACTTTGAAGTTACCCCCACTAGGGAATCATTTCTACTGTGCCTCAAGCATGCAGAACAAAGGAATTACAATCCAAAAGTGTTGCACCCTGCTCTCAGCTCTTCCAAACCTCCAAGAGTTCGCTCTCTACAAATCTTCTGTGGTTAGAACAGGATAAGGAAGGCTTCCTGGAGCGAGTGATGGGATTGCTGCTCTGACCTGACCATAAACACAAGGGCAGCTAATTGCAGGCTCACAACCACAGCTCTATCATACTGTTAGCCAAGTGTCTGCTTGGGAGTGAAGGGGAAGAGCATTTTGGTCCAGCCTTTATGATTACCATAGCTGATGAAATAATATCTTACCTGGATAAGAGATCTGTCATGTTTTCTTCATTCATCCCACCAAAGACTTTAAACTTCTTTAAATTGCAGACATGGGTTTTCTCGTATTTGCCAAATGTGATACTCTGGACTATGGCAGGTCTTTCAAGTTTCAGAATCAAATACTGTGGAAGAGATAACAGTGAATTTCAATATTAAAGCCAAGGCTACAGAACACACTATGGAAAAGCATTAGAGCCTTCAAATGCTCAGCTTACAAAGCCAGAGAATGAAAATTAAGATGRTCCCTATAATTATATTCTCTCCGTTGTTCCACAGATGCACAGATGAAGCAAAAGACAACATACTTTGTAGAAGTACTACTGAAAAAAACCAAAACACGCTATCCAAGAAAAATATTAGGTCCAACTGCCTATTTCTAGCAYTGCTGTTGAAGTCTTACATATATTCCTTCAAGTTGGATGCAAGACTTCCTGAAATCTGGCAAATAGGCTCAAGCTAAGGAGAACCACRATTAAAACTCCCACTAAAGCCTGAAACGAAACCTAAACTGAACACGCAATTAGATAAATACAGCATGTTCCAGATGCTAAGAGAACATCAAATTACTTTTCCTCTCTGGGCTGACACTATTTAACCACTGAACACAGACTATGTTTGATTTGTGGCTAACAAAGGAACCAACTGCTTATTAACCATACCAAACATAACCTAGACATTTAACTGGCAATAAAGGGGATTTATGCACAAAATGAAAATGTTCTAGCTCATGAACATTTGCTCACCCATATGCAGATGTCCCTCTACAGTGCATGAAGTCAGCAGGTTATTAGTTTTCAGGCCCCAGCTACCAGCTTCACCAGCACSACTGGAAGAAAAGATCTATTCCACTCGAAAAACTTTCGCAGAGAAGCATTTGCATCATTCATTAGGGACCATCAAGCACCAAGTTTACTTAACCCTCCTTTACAAAACAGGTCTTAGCGGGAGTCTRCTGATATCTTGCTAGCAGAATAGTTTGAAATTTATACCTAAAAAACGCATTTAATTCTCTTTCCTGATTTTTCAGAAATAAGTGGTACACAGCAGAGGAAGTGAAGAATCAAAATTACTTAACGCACAGGATTTTGCTAGCAAAAAAAAAAAAAATTACGATCACAGCTAAGGTTAGGAATAAATATGTAGGGTGCCCACAGAAAACCTCCCACTGCCGGCGCTCCGGATGGCCCATACCTGCAAAAAGCAGCACTGCCAAAGCAGGCATGACATAGCATCTCAAATCCTTCATCAACACTATTTACACACAGTGAGGGCTTTCTAAGATAAGAAATTGATATCTTTTCATAAAGTTTAGCGAGCATTACTCCTCTGCTTGTGCTAATCAACAACATCAGTAGACTGATCTTACCATGGAAACGTACCTTTTTGGGCGGGAATCAGAAAATTAATTCCTGTCCATTTAGTTCTCAGCCTTTTTGTCATGGCCTTACAAAGCAACCAATTCTGAATCCAACATGAAAATTGATGTCACTTTACAGAACATTAGGATAGATGCGTGATCTCAAGGACCGGTTCTCACCATGCTTACAAAGACTTTAGCTTAACAAAAATACTTTAATGCAAACAGCAGTTCCATTTAATAATGTGGACTGGATAGATACCCATCTAGAATAAGGAGGAATTGCTGCCAAAGATGTCTCCAGCAATTCAATAAGTTTTCAGAATGAAGAAAATAAACCAGTCAGCAGTGCTATGGTGCAACGGAAAAACAATTTGGTGCTTTTCCAAAAGTCTTCTGGAGAATTCTGATGAAAACTTACGAGATTTTCTAGTTTTGTGAAGAACCCCAACCATTCAAATGTCAGAACAAGTTTGACTAGCAGTAAACCATGCTTTGATGTCAAAGTACTTCCCAAACTCCAGAAAAAAAAAAAAAGAAGTTCTATAAAAAAAAAAATAGAGCTTTTAAAGACGAGGAAGGAATGAGCAAGAGGAGGGTTCAGTCACGAGGAAGGCACAGTTAATATGTGGCACAGCCCRCTGCCAAAATTCCCATACAGAACAGAGAGTACGTAACAACGTCCAAGAACTCCTCCATCATCATATCTTCTCTGAAGATTTCTCTCAAAGCTGAAGAAGTGAAGCTAGCGTTACCAGTATCAGAAAGAGCAATTCTGAACCTTGCTGGAATCACAAGCCTAATACTCGGGCCATGAAGACGCACTCTCTCTCAAACGCTATGCAAGATTTTCAAAAGCTTGGGGCACCAAACTTCATACTGCAATACTCAATTCTTACCTCAAATTAAGGGGGAGAAATCCAGGACTGCAGTTAAACCTTTTATCTTGAGACACATGCCTAAAGCGGAGCAAGGCTCGAAAAATCACTCCACATGGTTAGCGGTGATTTCTCAAGGCTACAGACGTAGCAGGGACTCTGTAGCCCTCCCTGTTCCCGCACATCCCCATCATCTGCTAGGCAGACGTTAAAGAAAACACAAACATAAAGGCTGAAGACAACCTTTCCGTGAAGTTATCTGCTTAGCGATGTGGAATCAAGAGACAGGTCCGCTCCAAAGCCTGTGGCCCGATACCTGTATAACCGTGGGTACAGGCTACAGATCTCATTGAAGCCAAAAACAAAACAAATTGCCTCAAGAACCGCAAACAGCCAGCTGCAGGGATATTTTTGAATTGTTACCAGGATTTCTGATGTGACAGACTATGCTCTACATCTCTGAAAGATATGATAAAAGCATATACAAGATCAAATAAATAGGCCTGAAGTGAACAAGTTTGTGAGGCTTCAGACAAACACCTGTATTAAAATATATTTAACACTTCTCCATCCCATTGCTACAAGAAACATCAGTACATTTAATACTGGAATATTCAGACAGCACCCCGCCAAAAAAATAATAATTATAATAATTATTATTATTATAAACGAAAGGGTTTATTCATTAAAGGCATGTTAAAAACACACACTAACAGAAAGATTATACAAAAACTTCAGCCTAATTATTAAGCTTCAAATTACCACACTTATAAAAACAAAGATGCTACAAAGTATTAGAAGAACAAGACTTCTGGTCTGTGATTAAACACATTTGTGAGAGAAGACGCGCAAAGAGCAGAGCAGAGCAAGTCATGTATGGCATTTCAGCACCACCACAACTTGCTGCCTACGCCCAAAAAGCGAACGCAGCCATGTCACACAGAGCTCCAACACATGCCAAACTTTTTTGAAGCTCTGGCCTATGCCGCTATTTGACGACAACCACATGCATGCTTTTGCATCACATAACTGAGTGTTAATTTATACTAATATGTGTTTTAAATTAGATCCTGATACTATCTACACAGCAGGATGAAAACCAATAGGAAAACTGGCCTTTAATTCTCAGATACAAAACTGAAACCAATCGTTTGGACAAAGTGCCGCTACCATTCTACATACACGCTTTAATTCCAAAATTTGCATCTCCACATTGAATAAACTGAACCAGATTCCAAACTGTACTGCTTCTGCAATTAGATCCACATTGTATTCGACTCATTTCCTCCTCTTCAACCATTTCTGTTCGCCAACCTTTGTGTTGCGGCATGACAAAGGTTTTTCACTAGGGAGTTATGAAAGTTGCACTGCATGTGAAAATAGAAGCACAGAATAATCAAGACACTAGATAGGGGCCGTCATGGGCCACACTATACAAAYGTACCATGGTTTTCGCAGTCAAGACTGTGTCTAAATAAAAACYTAAGCTTTTGTTTTACGCATTATTAATCAGGCCACTAAGAGGAATTAAATGTTTGTGCGCATACGATCTTCCAAGACAAACTATCATTGGAGCCATTAAGATGAGCATTTATTACAGGSGCCTGGTCTTCAATATTACCGGCTTTATTGCTTAACACTTCCTAGGTAAGCCTAGAGCTAGTTTAAAAATAGAATGATCAGCCATCTTTTGCGTGAATAGGTTACTACCTAACAGGTTTATTATTGAATATATAATTTCTGGGTCATTCTATTTCAAGGCTTCGGAAAGATATCTAGTTTAATAAACAGAAAACCAGCTGTCATATGTATTTCCTTTCACTGACACTCATTCATAATCAACTCGTGGCTTTCATGACCACAGGAAATATTTAACTCTACCACTGCCATATAGCCAGAAAAACCYTTTACTAAATATAGGCATAGGGCGGTATTTCAAGTGGCTAGACTTCCACTTTCATTTCTTTTCCTTTGCAAAAAACTTTACTAGGGACTCGAGCATGCTTGCAACACAGCAGGTCTTCCTTGCTCTACAAATCTGCACTTTTTTACTTATATTCTTCTACATGYTCATCATAGGAAGAGGAATGTTCTGGATGCAAAAGATAATTCCCTTTCTCAGCCACGAAAAAAGGTAAAACAGGGAAGGGAATAGCTCTGAATACTTAGGGGCTTAATTACCCAWATTTCTACCCCTGAACCAGAACAAACCACCATCTTGGCAGGGAATTAGGAAACACCTGYGTTAAGGTGATACCAACTCTGAGAAGACAAACACTAGTGATTAGGGCTGTAACTTATTAAAGTATCTCATGGCATGTTCCAGTGAGTATTAATGGCATTAGCCCTTGTGTTGTGACTTCGTTCCAGTTTCAGCTAACGACGTTTGAAACAAGGAAAGCTTTATTTTATTGAGTTTGAGTTCCCTTCCTCTCCTGGACTATTATGGCCAACTATACATTTTAACAAGAGCGTCACCGCAAAAGCRACCAATTTTTAAATGAAATGATGCCAATACACAAACTATAAAACACACTGTGACTTCATTTTCTATAGGATGCCTGATGTTTACTTTTGGAATAAAAAGAATCATAGRTATGTGTATATATCATTACTTCTGTAATATGAAATACCCAACCCTCTAGCATAAAGCAATTTATTTCCTCCCAACTTTTTTCCCCTCAAAATGCTTATAATTTGGTCAACAACTATTTCAACTGAAGTTTTACGAATCTGCCTGAAATCAAAAACACCTTTAAAAACTTCAACCGTTTCCAAGAATAAGGATGCAGAAAACTCATATAAAAGTTTTACTTGCATTAAAACATGCCGGTCTTTCATTGGAGAAGGTGCAAAACCCAGCTATTTTGAGCAAAATACAACCTCCCAAATCTGAAGTTCTTTTGTCAGGTATGAGACAACGCAATTTGGAACAGTTTTTCTGTATTCACAGAAACAGCAGAAATTGCATTCTTTGCGCACAGGCCTCTTCTGCAAATTTCAATTCCCCATTCTCTCTTCCCTGTTCTTTTTTCGATGTAGAAGTTAAACCAGTAAAAGTGCTTCACATGAGTAATTAAGCACTCCAGTTAGAAGCGTGAGAATTAGCTAAAGTACATGTTAGAGACACTCCAAATACATTTTCTCTCTGCACTCTTCAAGATTGGGATGGCCAAGTAAACGAGCAGCTATGCACTGTTTTATATTCTCAGTGATGGATGCTGGTTACAGAGCAAAAGGAATCCAGCAGGATGGGTGGTAATCTCCACTTAGGCAGCCAGGTGTGGCTTGTTGTGTTTTTAACGAAAACAGCATAAAACTCAAACACTGCCTTGCCMATCTCAGTTGCCAGGACAAAGACTAACTTCCTGCAAATCATATCAAAGGACCTCAAATCATGATAACCCCCCCCCCTTTTTTTTTTTAAACAGAGTTTTAGTTTAAATGACTTGCCTAGCAYGAGGGCCAGTGCCCTGTTCTCCAGGGCTGAATTCAGGTAGTTCCGCAACAGCTTCTTCATTCACAAACCCCCTGCTGCCATGTTCAATATACATAAAATTGCTGGAAGACAACTTTCAAACAAGCTCAAGTGGTTTGTATTTAAGTAATTCTGGTTATCATCTGCTTAATCTACGCTCTCGATATAACTTACATCACTCTCAATTTTAAACATAGGACGTGAATACTCCGAAGCATCCAGTTTTAACAGAAGGTTTTCCTCAGAGCAACATTCAGGTCAAATAAAAACTTTCAGATTCACAAAATAGTTTACCAATTTAAGAACAGATGTTTATCTCCAGTAAGATTATAAGCCCTCCAATTCTTCGATAGGGTCTTTTCTGCAGTTGTCACAAGTCTCCCATATCACACATTCCTTCACTTCAGACAGCTGGATGTAGGAATATATAGTTCCAGCTTTATGCAGTGAACTATATAATCTTTTCCCAATGGTATGCTATTATGCATATACACAGGTAAGCAAGTTAAGGTTGCAGGGGCAGTTTTAATTCTCCAATAATATATTAAGTTTCAGCTTTATTCTTTAGAGTTTTACTTACTATAGACATTTGAACATGTTTTAAATCTTTGTAAGCATCACAAGACCTTATAGGCATTACTTCCCAAAGCTTTTTAGTTCAAACTGAATGAAAGAAGTATTTCCTCACATCCCAACCCTAGATGACAAACAAAGACAAGCATTAGCTACGTAAATACAGCTACRTAAATACAATGTTTGTTGTACTTGACACTAGAAAGAAAATACTGTGTGTTCCAGCCTCTTAAAAAAAGTTTTGCTATACTACCTTTAAAATCGAATATGCATCTCAAGAGCTATCTGCAGTAAGTCTCATGAGTCATACAGAACTTTGCATATTAAAACGCATTCTAGTGTGTAGGTCCCCTCCCAGTCATCCAGGGAAGATTTCCAAAAGCAAATGAAAAAGAACAAGCTTCCACATGGGGAGAGATAAATGAATGTGCTATGCTTCTGGCATCAAATATATAGAAGAATTTTTCTTGACAAGTGAAATACCCAATCCATGGGCCGAGAGTGAAGCTCCTCTAGCAATGCTCCCGTCAGTTAAGATCAATAGTAGGTMTGTAGCAATACTTGTTTAAGATCAGAATATTTATCCTGAAAAATTCTTAAGCTATCTCCTTAAGCAAATAAATCCAAGCAGAAATTAAGGAGCCAAGTGAACCTATAACCCGATCATTCTCCATTCCACAGAACTGCATCCACATCTATAATAGAGCCAGGTCTTACAGCAAGATCTGAACAAAAAGCACCAAAAGTACCATGAAATCMTGGTTGAATGGAAGGAAAAGAGGAGGAAGGAGAGGAAAATGATGCTTGATTCAGATTAACTTATCTCCATCTTAAAAGAGTAAGTTAGCTTGCTTTACCTTAATTCAACTCTAGAACTATTACCAAAGGCAGACAAAAAGAAATAGTCTGAGAAAAGCCTACCACTATAACATCAACTGGACTAAAATTAAGTGCCTCTAAACCCTTAAAGCTCACAAGCACTCATGCCTACTTATCTAGATTTCAGTGGGGTAAAGATTAGAGGCCTGAGCATAAAGTTTCAAATATTACAGAACCAGGTGTTCAGTTGGCCAACAAATTACAAATACCAAGACTTCTAATTAGATTCCCACAATCAAAATAAAGTGATCTATTAAACTGGAAGTTATTAAAGATGTGATTTGGGGGTCAAAAGGAGGGGAAAAAAAAGTGCCCAAATTTTAAACACAGACTGAAAGTTGGGGAGAAAAAAAGTTACTCAAAAACCTAATCTGTTCAGTTCTTCGCAAAAAGGCACCCTTTACTGATCAGAAGTGRCAAACAGTTAGAAACAGTTTATTCTTAAGTCTCAAAAGCACATGAGTCTAGCTTCAAACGTCATACCCAGAGAAGCATAACAAGGTTTAGCACCTCAGTTAAGTCACAGCACATTTATGCCTATCTATTTTATTCAGCTATTTGCCTAGGGACTTCAGAGAGCCACAACAGGCAAGTAAGGCTCCTTATTCCCTTTCCAGAATCAGGTGAGAAGCAGCACAAATATTCAGGATCACTCAGAAAATTAATGGCAGAACTAAGAGCACCTCAGATGAAAGACCCAGTCCAAAGCTATGCCACAAGCCAACCTTGCCTTCTGAGTGTATGAAACAGTCCCAAGAAAAGGATGTGCTTCCTGCACCAAAGGAAGAAAAGGATAGCAGACCGCGATAAAATAGATTGAAGGTAATGAGTGTTGAATGTATTATTCTTAGACTAAAACTGCTTTAAGTTATGGAATAAACTCCTACGTTGTTTATCAAAATATATATTAAAGATAAAAACCTCAAATTAAAAGAGCAGCAACTGCACAAAGGAATCAAGAAGATCAAAGCACATGAAGCATAATCAGTCTTCTCAAGCATTTGTTTTTATGAAAAACATTTAGGGTACGGACAAGATAGCTTTCCCTTCTCCCCCCCCCCCCCAAGAAACTCTTCACTTTTATGGACATAACAGTATAGAACACATTTTTAATCATCAAAAAAATCTAGAAAAAGCCTTTCAACCAGATTGCACGATTTTGCTGCTATAGGAAACTGCCAGTCCAGATTCTAGGTTTTCAAACACTCCTTCAAAGCGAAGTAGCAAGATTTGCATACAGAAAAATGCTATGAGACTTAACTTGCAGAAAATACTTGGATTAAATGTTCTTATATTTTATTTTTATGGGCAGATAAGCAGAGCAAAACCTCATGAGAGATATTTTGTCAAATGTATATTGCTGTGCATCAGTAGCTAAACAAATGAATATAAAACACCCAGCATAAGAAGATGCAGGAGAAGCTGATCAAACAGTACAGCAGTTATAAGGTACAGATCTAGGATAAAGAGAAGGATTACATATTTATTGGAGAAAGTTTTAAGTAGAAGAATAAGCCCATTTTTCCTGATAACCTAAAAAGCTGATTAAAAGTGAAACAGCAAATTAGATATGAAAATCAATAAGTCATATTTTAATAAGGTGATTAACCAACAGAAGAGGTGACATTCATCTCTCTCTCTAGACAGATTTTAGATTTATAAATGTGCTATTAAGGGTAACAAATACAAATTCCTTACATGTAGGATTCAAGGCCAGCAGTCTATAATAGTTTTCAATAGTGCTGACACAGGGGCACCTGTATGCCTCATTAGCAATTTAATCTACCTGTGAGGTTAGATTACTTCCAATATTACCAGGATTTTGAAAGATGAAATGCCAAACTCTTCCTTCTTCTCCCCCCTCCAGCATTCCTTTAAACATCACAAATTGCTGAAAAAGTAAATACCTAGTGTACCAACAACATACATTTTGTTGAAGTGAGAGTAAGTAACCTATAAAGGCTGCCAATATAAAATAGTAGCAGCCTGCATCTAAAATAAAAATTTCAAAGTACGTTAACTTGCAACAGGGCTGAACAGTAACACTGAGATTCAGACGCTTACCTGGGGAGGGTAGTTGCTTTCTGAAGACCATCTTGAGGACTGATCATTGGGCTTGTCCACCAAAATATTCCTAAAAAAAAAAATGAGAAGCCAAAACTAATTTAAGCAACTGCTACATTGTATTTTACATCTCCAATGAGAGCTGTCATACACACAGATCTGTCAAAAACATTCTCATGCAACTACTCAAATTACTGGGCAGAGACTAAGGTTCTCCCCCCTCTTTAGTAAAGGAGGTTTTCTACATTGCTATTTTACGGGACCCATTAAAATACGCCTCCAAGCCTTGTGGTTGTGAAATAGAACTCCAAGTTGCGAAATAAAAAAAAAAAATCCAAATTGTGAAATAAATGTAAAACAGATGAATTTACATAGGCCCGAGCCTGCAATTAAGTGGAAAAAATGGTCTCATTCACCTCACTGGGATAAGAATTTTTCAATGAGGTTAAAAACGATGAGCAGTATAATGGTTAGCAAGCCAAAAAGTGTCCTTTACTAGACAGGAGATGCTGGCATGGAGAGAGGGAGCTGCTAAGCTACTTAAGCTTTGGTGTAATGTAGAAGATGACCATCTAACTCACCCCAAATTTAAACAAGAATTTTTCACGTGTGCTACAAGTCTAGGACAACGCACAGGAAAGCAGAAGTTCAACTCTTTATCCAAAGTTACCTCTGAACTGCTTTCTTACACTTTGAAATACTACAGCATTTATGTAATTAACATCACGAATCGGGAACAGTTTTTGGCTAAAATGAGCGAGATTAACCAGTATTACCCTACAAATGACCTGCCTTCCCCTTGCCTTTAACCACACTGCAAAGCTATCCCCCAACTCACCTCCCAGATCAAAATTAAGAAACATTTACTCCGCTATTTGTTCGGCTCTCTCTGTCGGCAAGGTAACGATGCACCACCTGCTGGACAGGGCTTACGACTTCTATTAAGTCTAACTAAAGAACTTGCCAGCTCCTAAAACTTATGCAAAAAGAAGGAAGTAGTCATCAAAAGGGCTTATGCCATCTCCATCTGCTGTGTAGGAGGAAGAGTACACAAGCATCTGGACTACTACAAAGGGCTGCAGGAAAAAAAAGCTCATATAAAAGCTCAAAAGGGAAAGAGGTGAAGTCAGAGGTTGAGCATTAACAGGCAGACAGAAATTAGCTCGCTCTTTCCACACTGAAAATCACCACACTAGCAACAGTATCCAAGCAGTCCAACGCGGCRCCCGGGGAAGCGGCGAACGGCTGGATCTAGGAGGCTCCTTAAAATCCGGCTGTACTGCAACAGAGCTGCACGAGTCGTTGTCCATCCGCTTGACTTTGCGGGCGGCACGTCGCAGTTTTTCGACGTCCTAGATCCAAAAGTCAGACCCTCCCCCTCTCCCTTTAGCTAATGGGGGGGGAAAAAAAGGCAAAAAGATGCCAGTGGCTCGCCAGAGATCCCAAGACACGAAATGATGGGACTAGCTTCCACCATAGCACGGCATTCAGTAACACAGCTACTCCACCAGCAGCCCAGGCCTACAGCGGATTTTCCACACACCTCCAATGCAGGAAATGCATTTCAACGGCACACGGACACATACCACCCTCTTGCTCTAAACCAATTTAACCCCCATCAAAATAGGAAAGGTCAAGACGTAGGTCTGGATAGTTGCATATCCAGCAAGGAACCTGCAATTTGCAGTGCGAAGAGGCTCAACTGCAAAAGAAAACGTAGTTCCTGCCTTCCCCGATTACAACAGGGACAATAAAACAAAAGAGAAGAAAACCCCAAGCTGAAGGGGAGAATTTGGGAATTGATTTGACAACCAGATTTCTAACAAGGTTGCCAGCCTCAAAGCCAAGTCACCGCTCGAAATCAAAACGCACRGAGTATTTATCTTCTGCGGGGAACTCTGAAAAGCATTTCAGTTATTTCTAACGACTACTTGTCGCTCTTCTTCAGTCACCTCTGACTAGGTTCTGACACTGCCCCTCTTTTGGCCTTTTTAAATGCTCATACTGCTACATTTCTGTGTTTTCTTTCTCCAGTTGTTTTTTTCCTCTCGAACAAGAGCTCAAAATGAGCAGATCAGGCACGCAGCACGGACAGATACCACAAAATACAAGAGATGAACTCTGCTTTCTCAGTCTCAGAAATCCAGCCATGCAGAGCCACAGAACACGCAGTGAAAACATAGGCTAACTAGAAATAACATCTGTAACAACGACGGATACCGAAACAGCTTAACGAAAAACCTAACACTTAATTTTTTGGCTCTATTTCCAATGGTTCCTCCCTTCTATTACAGCTTTTGAAAACTAAGGACTAAACATCTTAGGCAAGAGATTCCCCACTAAAACTCAAATGCTCTAGATTATTTCAAACTTTTTCAGTGTGACTAAATTATGTGTAGGAAAGTTAACACTGGAGAAGCCTTCTGCTTCAGACAGTGAGAAGAACGCATAAATCTGCTTAACAAATCACTCAATAATAGGATAAGGAGGCACAACTTCGTCTGAAGGGCAGAACCATCAAGTTAAGAGGAATCGTACTCTTATTCTGCTACGTCACACCAGGAACAAGGTAAAAGGATATTTAGAAATTTCATAATTTCAGAATGAAATAATAATAAATAAATAATTTCAGAATGAGAAGCTGTACTTGAAGATTTGAATCTCATACCAGATACTTAAGGGACATCAAGGCAGACATAAAACAGGTAACATTGTACAGCTTTTCTTCTTTATGGAGCTTTATCCCAGCACGCAAGAAAACAGTTCACCATACAGAACACATTTTATTTATGCCTTTATTATATCTGTTTAAACATTAGACCCTAAACCCTTCACAAGTTGAGCAATATTTGCTGAAATTGGCACCTTATGTGGTCAGATACTGCCCTGCTGGAAAGAGGCATTTTATAACCGGGACAGATCCCAAAGATTGTAATTTTAGAAGTAAATTTGTTTGCTTCTCCAGATCAAAGATCAGTTTGCCACAGTCAGAGAGGACCTCATTCAGTACAACTAGACAAGATAAGAATCCTTCTGCAGAAACAGAAAAGGGGCAGGTAGCTCACACAGAATTAAGGCTAAAGAAATTTAAAACAGCAAAAAGCAGTGTCAAGAGATTTGTAAGTATGCTTAAAAACACATGGGTTATTAATTTATTAAGATTAAACAAATGTTGAAGACAGAAGTCGGTATGCATGAAGTTAGTTTACCACAACGTTTCAGGAAAATTTATGGGCTCAAAAGCTTGGAAGAATTCAAACATTCCAGCAGTCATGAGACAGTAAGAAAAACAGATGCATATCCTAATGACAGATGACTCTTTCCATATAAAGCTCTTCGTCTGGACACTACAGAAATCTTAGAGTACCTGAAGCAGGCTGGTCAGATAGGAAACCTGGATTAAAATCTTTGAGAAACTTTAAGAGAGAAAACTACAATAACTTGATAATTTTCCATGTAATTTTCACAAGACAATAAAGAAGGTATTTGTAAGCCCTTAAGCTACAAGTGCCAATTATTTTGTGCAAGCTTTTCCTGCGAAAAAAAAAAGCAGCAAATCATTAACTCAAACCAGATTTAAGTCATATTCTTAAACTGTAGATACAAGTTCTCTTCTAGCATAAATTCATAGCACTGCCAAAAGGGACTATTTCACCCACTCGTGCTTGTTCCCCCCCCAACCCAGCAGCCATACTAAAAACAACTATCATAAACAACTGGTTTTCGGTCAAATCAGTTCTCCAATTCAGCTTACCACAGTTACAGTAACACCAGTGCCAGCACAAAAGCAGAAAAAAAGATGAACAGTTGGATGCGGACCACGGGTTTATACTGGGGCAAAGTCGTCATGCCACAGTCCCACCAGACAAGTAACTATTAGAGAAATTAGATGTTACGGCACATCAGCTACTTTGCTCTAACCAGCTCCACGGACATTACAGAGATGTCACCACTCCCAGTATTTTCAGACGACTTTTCTGTGCAACAAGCTCTGTAGCTTAAGACACGATAATCACTGAAGGTGAGTTTTTGTCTGCTTTTGAGGGAAGGAAGAAGGAAAAGAGAAACAGGATGACTTTGCAAGATATACTGGAAATTAAATGTTATTCTGATATAATTTGCATTTAACCTAAATATCATAAAGTTTGCATTAAAGAAATTCACGATTTTAGGAATGAGTCCTCAAGTAAGAAAAAACAAATGTAAAATACTAGCTTTGTTTGGCATTTTCAGAATTACTCTTCAAAGAACAGCTATGTCGAACAGGGCACGAGGGTCTCTACATTACTTGGAACTCAAATGTAGCTCTTCTAGAAAACCATTGAAGTAACAAGCCATTAAAGAGTAAAAAAAGACTTAAGAGTGCTATGAAAATAGTCTGATTGAAAACCGACAAAATGTTTTCTTCAGGGTCGTCCAAGTGATAATACTTTCATTTTGCCCTATAACCACCCCAAGAAAGACTAGCAAGAAAACAGCAGCATAACACACACAGACCAGAATTTCAACCAAGGCCAGACACTTTGCAGAGGACCACAAGGCACGGCGGGCCAACTATTTCAGACATGAGGAACCATCAACCTAATCAGTACAAAACAACAGCTGAGATGCTGTTGCCCAGCCTAGACTCGGTGTCCTTATCTAACAAGATGCATTGGTATAAATACTGACTGCTTCTCCTAAAAAAAAAAAAAAGAAAAAAGAAAAAAAGAAAAAAAAACCCACACACCACTATTCTATGGCTCTGGAAAAAACTAGAGAGAAATTCTGTGGAAGTCAATGCAGCTAATGCTAATTTCAAACTATTTGGTTTGCAATGCTTAAAGAACAATATTGTTATCTACAGCTCTCCCATAAAGCAGTTTAAAGGAAGAAGCTCTTTAGATTTCATTATAGAGCTTCTCTCCTTTCTGTTGGGAAATTTCTCTGCTTAAAATGGCATAAAAGACATGAAGTCAAGAAAATTTAGTTGTCGGAATACATGCAATTACTATGCAGTATAATGATACATTCAGGGTTTGTTTGGTTTTTTTTCCCCCCCCTCTCCCACCACATAACTTAATCCTACTACAAAGAACTAAGGGGGGACCTCTTGCATGATAAGGCAAAAGAAGTTTCAGGTAATTTCTTACATAAAGRGTGCAATTTTAAAGTCCAGATTGTTTCGAGCTTCGTCAGCTTACTGTTCAAATTTGCTTCTACCTACTCAGTGAACTGCGTCCCCCCCCACCACCACCACTTACTATAAATTAAGATTACTTCTATCAAAAGAAAAATAGCTAAGCAAGTGTGGTCATATAAAAATAAAGTACCTAATTTAGAAATCACCTTACAGAGATGAACTTAGATCACAGCTGATTGCACTGGACAATGAAACAGGTATTATTTCGCTCTGGCCTAGAAATAGGACCATTAAAAGTCAGTTTCTCAATTATTTCATCCAATGATCAGTTTACCCCCCTCCTCCATTACAGCTGCCTTTCACCACGGCCAGCCTAATCCTTAACTACAAAATGACAACGTTGCAGACATTTCCAGTAACGCAAGTTAGAAAGTACTCGTTTTAACTCCCCCTATTCAGTCAAGACATTTCTGATTTGTCAGTGCTTCCTCCCGACATGCCGGGACTTAATTCCTGACTAAAACTGCAGCAGTATAGTGAATTCCCAACCAGTTATCAGAGGCCTGGTAAACAGCTTCTATTTCAGTAGCACTCAATAACCTTAAATCACAGATTAAGCTTCTGACTGTATCACAGCACTGAGCAACCCAAATCCTTAGCCGCAAGAGTTCCCAGTTCCAGATTGGTAACAGCAATATTAGGGCAGCAGAAAAACAATTGGAGGGGGAAAAAAATAAAATAAAGTCAGGCATATTTGCATATATTGATAACCACAGCAACTTCAAGTATCACAGATGACTACGAGCTTAATTGTACCCAATGTTTAGGGATTACAGTTTAGATGCAATTTAACTGTTAAGAGATTCTGAACCTTTAAGCTTAAAAATTATCAGTTTGTTCTCTCCCCCACCAGAGTTTTTCAACAGCAAGCTTTTGTTTTAAATTTAAGAATTATTGGCTGACCGAAATAACAGATCTTCTCCATGTACTTTCTTCTCAAAAATTAGATAGACATTAAGTAAAATAACCTAAAATGTTGGTTTAATCAGCGATTACAGAAAGACTGCTTCATCTAATAACCTGTGCTCTACCGTATTTCCTCAAAATTTGACTACTGAATTTAAGGGTCTCTGGAATCATTTCTTTTGCCCATTTCTTTTCATATTTAGTGCTCATTTCTACATTTCTAAACCACAAGGATATTTGAAATCCAGTCTTTTTGATGATCAGCATGGTACTAACACAAGCAACATGGTGCACATGTAACTTAGGTGAGGTTCCAGGAGGTTCACAGCAGAGAAATAAACTCCAGGCTTGATGGAAAAACTAATAACATGAATTCAACCCTAAATGTTCAGAGAAAAAGACAAGGCGATTAAGTTCTTCAGCTCACTGAATCTGTACTCAATAGATAAACTCCAGAAAGTTTTACTCGACTATTTTAAGAAACCACCAGCCTTCAGCCACTTCATAACAAAGTTCAGTTTTCATTTCTTGCAGAGAAAACAGAGTTCAGATTTTTTGAACTTCAAAGATTTCTACTTCCAATATTCATCAGAAAAGTCACTAAACCTATACTTTCCAAATCTTCCAGAACACTGGTGAAGTAGCACATGCCAGTACTTCATCGCTCTCACTTCCAAGAACTTGTTGAAAAGCATCATACAAAGCCACTCCAATGTTCTCCAGCCTTATTCATCAACAGTTCAGTTCTAAGAATCACAACTGCAAATACATATCGTATTATGGGAGCACAAATTTCCATAGGACATGATTTCTACTTGAAAATAGTAGCCATTTGTCAGAAGTGATTAGATGAATTTGCGGATTGAGGGCTTCCTTTTCACGAATATTTTGTTAAAAACAACACAGATAAGACAGAAGACATGAAAGCAAACCTAAACAGACATCTAAATTTTTCCATTAAAAAAAAAAAATCTAAATTACCAGTGATTAATTTTGGGGGGGGCGGGGGGAACCAATTCTACAGCAACTTACAGTTTATATGCATTTTAGATTTGATCTTACCAAGCTAAGTATAAAGCCTCAACTTCAAAATAAGCCATAAATCAAATTTAGCTTTCTGGGAAATGTACATTAGATCTATTTCCAATGTAATGATATGAAATCAGAAGCAGCTTAAGCTTTTGCATCGCTTATAAACACACATTTTCTCCTCAAAAGATCAAAGTTTGTCCTCACATGTAGCACATTCTAGGATCATATTCAGAACAATTCCTCTCCTTTCTTTTACCCAAGACCCAAACAAAGTTAACACAGTTCCACTTCATAACTGATGCACCTTGCCAACCACATTTTAAAACCAAGAAAATTAGACTGAAGCTTACATTCTTATATATATTAAACCAGAAATAAAAATGAGTGCAGTACAAAAGACAAATTTCAGCACCACCATTTTCAAATTAAGATTTTGGCTTCTTGCAGTTATATACAGATCAGAACAGCCAGGCCACAGAAGTTATTTTTCTGGGTTAGTTCCATCTCTGCCCCAATTTTCTTTTGTGTTTTTAAACACATACTATAAGCATGTTTGTCCTCATGCAACTATCCCTGTAAACCATAGACTACTTTGACAATACAGGACTATTCAAGATGAGCAGTCCCTGTCCTTCATTCTGTATTTTGGAAAAGGACAAGCCTGCTGCAAGAAAATTAGAGGAATGCAATGGCTAGCATCTGTGTGAAACTCCTATGTTATATTTTGGAAGCATAACAAGTTTATTGGGACATTTTTCTTTAACAAATACCCATGTGGAAAAGTTTTACGAAGGCCAAGAAGTAGCTTTCAGTCTTCCATGATTTCACAGTATTGCAACAATGCTCTTATGTGTGACAATATGACTAATATTTCCACTCAAAAGAGGAATCCACAGAAAACCAGACTAAGTGATTACACATAAAGATATAAATTCCTAATGTAAGCCATAAACACATCTTGTAATATTCATCAGCACTGCAACTTCACACTTAGTAAAAAGTTCACCCAAAAAACACGATTGGTGCCTATTTAAAGCTAACTCTGAAATCTTGCATTTAAGTTCTACGTTTAACAAAACAGATTTAAACCCTTCACAACAAATTAATGTCAAGTATGAAACTTTTTCACCAAAATTCTATGAAAAGTAACATCTAATTCTAGAGGGAACCATCTTTACTGTATTAGCTTTACTTTCAAACCTAAAGGTATCTCACTAACAATATAACTCTACTCGCAGAATCCAAAACACAAAATATTGACTCTGGAAACCAAACCAACCAAAAAAAAATAAAATAAAAATCATACCACCCTGCTTAAGTGTTGGTTATTTGGGGAATTCTGCTACAAATCAGAAACACCTCCCCCCAGAGCTACATTATGGAATAATTCCTAAGTTGGAGGTAATGTAAATAAATTCATGACAAAGGGTACAACGTATCCCAAGTCAACATTACTTTCACATTTGGCAGGTTTCAGACAGACAGCTTTTTAGAAGACAAAAAAAATTTAGCAATAGCACTCTGTCAGGGAAGAGAAGTGTGGGAACAATTCCCTACTCAGAGGCCAATTTACCTAATCCGAAATTTTCTCTTCCATTTTAACGTTCTGTGTTAAAAGCACCCCTTTACTAATACAAGTTTCAAAGTTAGAGGAAGCTAGTGAATTGCTACTTAAATAGTTACCTTAAGATCCAAATGCTGCTTAAACTAAGTAGTTACAGAAAAACATTTAAGAATATGGTTAGTATACTAACTATAGCTTTGTTTTTCTTCAGACTCTCCCCCACAGCTTGAAGTAACACTATGAACCCAGTAGTCAGTCTGGAGAGAAAAGCCAGAGAGGACTGAGCAAAATACCATCAGACCCAAAACAACCAGCGCACAATTTTTATCCATTACAAAGATCATACCATTTTCCAGGAATTGCAGAATACACTAGCAGAGCGGCAAGCTCTATTAACCCAAATTTGTTTTTGCAATTTAAATTCCGACATATCAAATGCTATTCTCAAATATACCGTTGTGTTCTTTCACTTAAATCGATCCAGGAAATAATTTCTCAAAGATTATGCATACTGAGTGTCAAGTAATGACTGCAACAGCAACTTTCTAATGGTGACTAACCACTCAACATCTTCAGTGCTCCTTTCTCTTCCCCTAACAATAACTGGAATATTATTCGATTCAGACCAGGCTATTATAATCCACGGCTTCTACAAAATTCTACGGGCTCTTGTCAAAAAAGAAAAACTACATTCATTTTTGGAGTTTTGTATTAACATGTTATTAAAACAAATCAAGTACTTACTTTGGAAGTTTAGAACATATCGAGCTCTAGAGAACTTCCCACTGAAGCAATGCTGAATACACCACTTATTTTAACAGAAAAAGCTTGATCACATCAAAAATCAAACGTGGAGATAAAACTAACAGTGCATTTTAACAGAGATGTTCTAAAGAGAAAAAGATTTTACAGAAGAAACTATATACTTCACCATTAAAGAATATATATAATCAGATAGACTGTACATGCTGTCTCGTAATTCAGCAGTAACAACAGTTATCACAAGGAAAACGTGTTGTTTGAAATAGTGCTTTACTCATTAAACAAGCAATTAGAAATCAGGAGCTAGAAATTCTTCATTAAACTTGCAAGACATAAAGCCATATAGAGAACAAATGAGCCATGATCTGATGTTGTTAACACCTATTATGGAACTCTTACATTCTTAATGTTCCCCCAAAACACCAAGCCAGAAAAGGCTGAACAATCGGATTAATACAGATTCTCCCAAATTAATCACACTAGGGAACTAAAGCAGATTAGCAGTTTACCTTCATCCTTCAGCCAGTGAAAAAAAATTCTGTCCAAACCCTCCTAAATAATGACTATATTTTAACTGGAGCCTGAAGAAATTTATTCTCATAGTATAGCACATGCGCTCCTATCTGGGAAGGAACTTCTGTTAAGAGCTATCAGATTTCTGATGCCAAGGTATGACATGAACAAGTTCGTAATTTTGTGATCTTTCTCACCTTTTTACCCCTCACCTTTTCCCTTCTCACCTTTTCACTGACATCAGGGAAGCAAAGAGTATTACTTAAGTATTCAATCCATAGGTTATTTTTTTTCCTCTATAGACGTATTTAGACTTGGAAGTACTCAATTTCAGGTTTCAGAGGAAAATTCTAGGCTACAGAAGTGATGCAAGCAGGGGAGGATGTCTGTTAGGACATGAAATTTTCTAGAACCATCCAGAAAAGCCACACAAACAAGAAACTACTTTCCACAGGACAATGAAAACAAAGATGCAAAATCGTGAACATTTATATACGCAGGGTTTACGGGAATCCAAAACCATTGGAGAGGGTGAGTGCAACTATTACAGGGAACAGAGTCAATCAGCTTATTTCATCTGCCAGTGTTTGTATTCTTAGCTCATCTGAGTAAGTGTTAAAAGTATCGATCAATATTGCAAAGACATCGTGAGCGCATAATTGCCAATA
This sequence comes from Apteryx rowi, assembly GCF_003343035.1. Lineage (NCBI taxonomy): Eukaryota > Metazoa > Chordata > Aves > Apterygiformes > Apterygidae > Apteryx > Apteryx rowi. The sequence goes on from NW_020451204.1 coordinate 2,787,050, forward strand.
ATCAGCGGGTGCATCCAAAGAGAAGTGGTTAGAACAAAGCAAGTGATTTGGCTAAATTGAAACGCTGAAGTAAATGCTGACAATCTTCTCAGCAGAAAAATGAGATTAAGGTTCATATATGCAAAAAAAGCAAAGCTGAGGTTCTACAACCAAAACGGAAGTCATCACAGCTAAGTTACTGAGACRTCATTTAAGATACCAGAAGAAACGAGCAGAATCATTAAGACTTCTAGCATATGGTGGATGAGCACAGCCCACCCTGCCAGAAAAGCTCTAAAGCACACTTTGCTAGTCAAGTTTTGCTACTCCTGACCAACTGAAACTCTTCTTGAGTTCGGCACTTACAAAAGTGATTAAAACCATTTTCAATATCATTTGAAGCTGCAGTCCTGAAACACCGCTAAGACCCCAAGATCCCAACAAATGAATATCTTCACCTAGTTAAGGAACCAGAGCTTCCTAAGTAAGGGGGGGACTTCATTAGTCATGACTGATCTCAGCTCAAAGATGAGATTCCCCAACCCATGGATGTATCTATAAAATGGTTTAAGAACCTATCAGGATCATTAGCTTCACATGGCAAGAGGAAAAACTCACATGGTAGGAGGTGAAACTCAAAATTCTATGTTCCATGGGCCACAAATCTGTGTTTTTCGGTTACAGAAAACTCAGAAAATATGGTAGCTGTAATTCAAGGTATTTTCAGTGTTTTTGAAACCGTACCAACTCCAAACAAAAGTTAGTTACACATGATCTCAGTACCTTCTTGCTAGTGCAGCATAATACATAGATTTGAAAACACAGGAGGGTATATCCATATTTCAGAGTACACAAAAGACAGCAGCAGATGGCTAGTTAGACTGGGCAGAAACTTATTGCCTTATCCTCTTAATTAAAAAAAAAAAAAAAACAACAACAACACTTCTTTCTTTGGAAGGCTACCAGTCCTTCATAATGTAGCAGTTGTGTTTTTTTTTTTTTTAAATCTACTTCACTTCTCCTGGTTTGATGGAAACAAAAAACAGACAAAAATGCACAAGATCAGCTGAAAACATCTAACAAATCAGCTAAGTCTCTCTTTGTGCCAGGATGCTTTCTAGAAAGGAAACACAGCACCACATAAAATGTCAAACTGGAAAAGACTGGGATTACTAGAATAACTGAAGTCCACAGTGAAATGGAAAAAAACATAAAAATGAACTGCGGTGAAAAAGTGACTATCAACTAGAAGGAGGCTACTAATGAAACTCGATTAGCTTCAAAACAAATCTTATTTTATATTCTTATTAATGACCTTAGCACAAGAAATAACTGCATGCCAATGAAAAAAAACCCTAATGCCAAATCTAGGAAAGATTCTAACCCTCCTCTGTACAGATATCATACAGGAAGACCTGACTGACTCTGAAGACCTGAGCAGTAGAAATGAGGTGAAACTCCCTAGCAAAGGAGCAGGACTAGCAAAATAACAGTAACAATTCTTGTGAATTTCTAATGCAGGAATTCAGCTGTTTAAAATAGGGACAGAAAGACCTGAGTGCATTAGCCGACTACAAGATGAGTCACAAGTCTGATGCAACCACAAGAAAACATGATCCTAGGATACAGTAATTCAGCATTTTCCAGCAGAAAGGGGTACATGGCTACCATTCTGCAGAGCGCAACACTTCACTTCTGTCTAAGAGCAATCAATTTAAGCCAGAGCAGGTACAAAAAGGGCTATTAAAAAGACCAAGAGATGAAGTGTTTCTCTCAGAATGCAAAAAAAAAACTTTTATCCCCCCCCCCCAAAAAAAAAACACAGCTTGAACAGATGTTATATTGCCTTCTATAAACTATTTGTTCCCTTTTTGTCCAAAAAAAGGATGAAATTGAGCTCATCCCTTTCTACAGAACACCAGAGATGGAAATAAAGCCCATGTCTTTCTCAGCGTATGCCAAACTACAAGCTACACAAACAAGTACCGGTGTGCGAAGGGAAGGGTGAGGGGGAATCCTTAGGCCGGTCCCTCGCGAAACAACAGGAAGAAGCAGTCTCCCCACATGGCTCCGCTCCTTCAGAGAGCAACTGCCAAGAGGCGAGGAAGGGAGCCGACAGTAGAAGTTTCAGACAACTTGCTGGGTTGAACATTTTCCAAGCTGGACAGGCTAAAGCCTCTCAGTACACTGCTGCGTCTGCGGAGGCAAAGTGCCTCCGGAAAAGCCAGATGTTCCAAGAACAAACTTGCTCTTGGATCAACTTTCTTTCCAAAGGCAGAACTTTCCCCAAAACACAGACTGAACTAAGTCTAGCTCATAACTAGATTGACTCTTTCTGTTCCACCCATGGAGTTTTTAAAATAAAAATCCAGGTCAGTCTTGCKGCTAAGTAGCCACAAACCAATGGAGGGCAACTCAAACAGTTTAAAAAACCACTAGAACTATTTTTCGGCAGATTCAAGCACAATCTTCATTTTTACATTTGGAAGGGTCTTTGCAAACGTACAAATGATTGTAGCACTGGTAAAACAGCCACAACTTGGATTCAGCACTAGCTAATCCTCCAGTACTGTCACCAAACAAAACAGAAAAGACACTAAGGTTCATCAGAAAAAAAAAAATCTGTCATTGGAAGGAAGCTGGTATTTTTTAATAGACTACTGATCCTAAATCAGAATACTGCCAGAAAGCTCTCCGAAAACTTTATTTTTTTAATTTTATGAAAAAGAACACTTAATAGATGATTTCACAGTGTTCTGTAGATCAGAACACAAGTGTCGGTATCAGTTTTCAGATAAGCAGATCCCCTGAACAGCAGGGATAAAAAATTTGCATTTTATAGCTTCGTTTTACACTTAAAGCCATACAATTACTTAAGATGTGCGTTTAAATCACATTTAGCTGACATTGAACATGGGTAATCTATTTTGTTCCTCTTCCAAAAAACAGTTTGCTAGCAATAGCGCAGCAGTAGTAAGCATGCTCCCAATGACAAGCAACAATATTATAGTGTATTCCTGCACATATTATGGGAGAAGTCCCTTTCCCACTTTAAGGTGGAAGTGGTTTCTTCCTATTTATGCTTGTAAACAACCTTATTTAAACTATGGTGTAACCAGAATTTCCAATATCCCTTCAGAAAAGCATAATTCTGATTCGTGTATTAAAGACCAAGACAACTTTTAGCTGTACCTACGCTTGTAAACAACCTTATTTAAACTATGGTGTAACCAGAATTCCCAGTACTCCTTCAGGAAAGCATAATCCTGATCCATGTATTAAAGACCAAGACAACTTTTAGCTGTATCTGTATATTCATCCTACAGCACATTATATTCCTTTACCAGCAATTTTAAGGATTTCCATCAGCACTCCCTCCCCAATTTTCCCCCTATATATTTTCTGTGTATTTTTTTTTCCTCCTTTTGAGAATCTAATCTTAAGTCTCAGGTCAGAACCTTCCCTTTCCATTTCAGAACACATTCAAGTTCTCTCACAGAATATAAGAGATAAAAAGTTAGCAGACATCAAGCAAAAAAAAACAAAGTTTCATAAGGGCAGCTTTCATCACGACACTATCCAGTATTTTCACTGCAGGCCAGAAGAAAGCACATAAATATTAGGAACAATACTCCTCGGACCAAGGTCAGCACGCTAGAGAATAACCCCATAGCTGGAATTATTGAACACAGCTTAAAACCTGTTCTAATTATTTTTATTGGATGACAAGCACTTCCAAAGACTGTCTTAAAAACCAGTCACGTGCAAGGTCATACACTTGTAAAACGCCAACCACGTTATAGGAAAGGGAATTGTATCATGGAAGGCAATGACGTTAAGGACTTTGGGCAGCACTGCAGATACCACGTCAACATTAATTTCTCACAAGTCTGTGGCAAAAGGACTAACGGCAGCCTGGGAAAGGAGTATCAAGGAGAAAGGCAGTTTTATCTTTTTATATTGCATCAGCGAGATCAATAACGGACTGTTGCCCTTCCATTCAGGGACCACGTTTTAACATGATCATGGAAACCAGAGACAACGCTGAAAAACTACAAGAACGACGACAGTCCCAAAAGAAATGCCTTACTGTGCAAGTTAAATCTTTTTAATACAGAAAAGGGATGAGTTAATTATCACCAAAGACTAACAACGAGAAAAGAGTTCCGATTCTTTTCGTATCTAACCAAGCATTAAGAGATGGCATGATGTATTAATAGATGCAGCGATTAGAAGTTGTAGTCAGAAAAACTTTTGACAAAGCTTTACTTCCTTTTAGATTACGGAGCTAATCCATGAAGTTAACAAACAAAGAAAAAGGCAACTTCCCCACGTGTTGAAACATATCTTTGAGTCATCTAGTCGCAATCAAAGGTTAAAAAAAATTCAACGCAATCAATCATTAGACAAAGTTCTGCGGCAGCCTGTAATGACTAAGGTGTCCAAACAGCGTATTTCTAACAACCCTCCTGATCATCAGCGCTGAAGATAACGCAGCGAAAAAGCACACCTCTACATCGAATAATAGTCATTCTGAATTTTAGTTTCGGCAACTGCAGAAATTTAGCAGGTCATAACAAGACTGCCTTATGCCTAAGGTGAGCTCATCCCAAGTGGGATTCTTCGCGCTGGAGCGCAAACCGATCACTGGAGGGCTCAAATCCCGTTCCCTTCTGCCCAAGCTCTAACTCCTCAGACCCGAGCAGGACAGGACGGCCCCGGACGCTCGCCCTTGCCCATGCTGCAGGCCCATCGGCGCCAGCCGCGTTTCAGAGGTCAGGGGCAGGAGAGGAAGCCGGGCTGCCAAAAACCGCCCGGCCGCAGGCACCTGACGTGCCCCAAATCTGCCCCCTGCGGCAGGCCGCTGGCGGGGTGGGGGGGGGGGGTGTGCAAACCCGGGGGCCAAATCCCCCCCCAAAAACTGGTCACCGGCCTCCTCCTGACACGCAAACAAAATCCCCCCCCAAACCTGGTGGTTACTCCCCCACCCCCAGGCACCAGACCTGTCCCCAAACCTGGGGAGCGACCCCCTTCCCACAGCCCGGGCAGCCCCTCTCTCCCCCCACCTAGGGCCACAACCTCCCCCC
>NW_020451204.1:2794419-2857234 GCF_003343035.1 Apteryx rowi
AGCCGCTGGTGCGCCGCGGGGAAAAGGGGGGTCGGGCGAAACCGGAGCGGGATCTCGGGGCGCGCGGGCTCTCGAGCCGATGCGTGTCGGAAGCCGCCGCCGCCGCCGCCGTTGTTCTGCCCCGCTCGGTTTTATTAGCTACATATTTGACCGCGTATTTTTATACTTCAGTCTGGGCGCTTATTATGCCGTGTGAAAACGCTGTTTTGGGTTTTTTTTTCCCAAAGACGGATTAAAGCAATTAAATGTAAACAAAAATAAACAGATAAAAAGTAAAGAATAAGCAGAATTAAACTATAAAGTTGATTAAAGACGCCTTGCTCGCGCGTCYGACGACACGAACGACCTCGGCGCCTCCCGAACGGCTGCGCGGAGCAAACCGGCGGCAAATCTGCCTCCCTCCGTGTTTTCGCCGTCCCTTTTTTCCGCCGGAGCCGCGCGTTGGCGGGGCGGCTCTTTCCGGCCAATGGATCGCCGCATGGATTTAATGGAGTCGCGCGTTTCGCCGGTCGTCCCGTACGCCGGCGACTGGAAACTAGAATTAGTCGGAAGGGTTTTTTTTCCCTTGTTGTTTTTTTTATCCTTTTCCCCCAGGCGCTGCCGCGGCTCGTCCGTCCGTCCGTCGGCGCGGAGAGGTGGCCCGGCCGCGGGAAGAAACGCCGCCCGTTTCCCACGCCTCCTGCGTCCTCTTCTTTAACGACTCGCCGAGCCGCCCCGGCTGGTGGCGCGGGTATTTTTAGACAGGCGTCTGCAGGAGCGGTGGTTAGAGTCTTTTTCTGGCTTTTTTTTTTTTTCCCTCAATTATTTCATTTATTTWTTTATTTTTTTTAAGGGACCTCTAGAAGGGAGACGGGTTCACCTGACGGCAAGGTTAACGGGGACGGGGAAGGTTTGGGACGTCGCCGCGACGCCCCCGGGCCGCTCGGGAATGGCGAGGCGATATTTCGAGGCCGGGGAATGAGAGAAAAAAGCCAACAGACAGATGCGGCTTGGAAATGACAGATTGGAGAGTTGTTATCAGGCAGGACAGAGAGACGCCTGACTAGATTAAATTAACACAAGGGGTTTTTTTTCATTTTTTTTCCTTTCTTTTTTTTTTCCCACCCCCTTTATTTTAGGAGAGGGAGTTGGCGCGCCGCAACGAAACCCGGCGGCGGAGGAAAAACTCGCTCGGCGGCCGAACGGCGGCCGCGTCTTTGCGAAGCGGCGGCGAGCGCTTCGTCCCCGGAGCCCTGCGCGAACCGCCGCGGTCATTCCGGGGACGGGTTTGCGGGTTTGCAGCCCTCCCCTGGCATTTAAGGTTTCGCTCATCCCAAACTTCTGCCGGAGGGCTTTCCTTTTTTCCTTCTTTCCCCCCCCCCTCCAGCCACCGCAGGAGTAACAGTTTGCTAAGGATCTCGCTAATAACATATTACCCGCCCCAGAACAGGAGAGGCTACGGCGTAACTGGGAGGCGAGAGGAGCTCCCGGCGATGCCAAAATCCAGCCTGCGCGTGAAATTTGAGGATTTAGGAGCGAAGGGCAGGCGATGACCTCGCGGCTCGACGGGAGCCGCTTTGCCCGCGATCCCGTCGCCGCTCCCGTCGACACCCGGCGGCGCAGGACGCAGCAACGCGCTCCCTGAGCCGGCTTATTTTCGGCACGTTTTTGACGACGGGGACCGAACGCCGGTGAGATTTTCCGCAGCTCCGGAAAACCTTTGCTCCTCCGCAGCGCGGGATGGCGGCGGGGGGGAGCGAAGCGGCCCCGAACCGCGCTGCCAGACCCATCCTCCGGGTTTTTGGGCTCGGTCTGTCCCGCCGAGCTCGCCGCGTCCCGCCCTGGGCGGCTGCCGGCGCTCCATCGCGGCGGCGGCGTAGGAGGGACTTGGGAACCACCGCTGCTCGGCCCCGCTCTCCTAGTCCCTGGTTGCRTTCCAGAGTGGGACGGAGACAAGGACATTAGGCAGAGCTGTAACATTTGGGGGCCCTCTGCAACCCCGGGGCGTCGTTTTAACCCGGTCCTGGGGGGCTGCGAGTCCTGGCAGGGGGGATAAACCCTCCTGCCTGCCGTGAGCAGCACCTGGGAAGCATCTTCTAGAGCCAAACGTGTCGCCTTGCACAGCGGCTTCAAAGAAAAATACCTCTAATCCGTGAGCRAAGCCAGAGCAGGACCAGGGGCAATTCCAAAAAACTCCCCGGACCGACCTCACTAATGACTTTGTTTCTCATTTTGGTGACACCACCGAAAAAAAGTTGCAAAAGTGATTGAGAGACCCATTTTCTGTGAGACCTTGACGTATTTCCACGCTGGGAAGAGGCGAGGACAAGCCTCAGAGACAGGTTATTTCCTTTCTCCCTTGCCCTCACCCGTTTGGAGAAGGGGTCGCCTGTACCTTGCAGCAGTGTAAAGCAATACTTCCTCCAAAACGATAAAACACTCCTTATCCGGGCCCTGCTCCGAGCATCTGCTCCTTGGCAATGCGCTTAAATACCCGCCTGAGTCCCCTTCCTCCCCTCTTACAGCGTCCGCCCCTATCCGCACCGAAACGGGGTGCCCCAGGGCAGGAAAAGCTCCAGAGATGGGAGCGGCACAAGCGGAGCGCTGCCGGGAAGCCGACGAGATATTCCCGGCTGTATCGCGGGCTAAAAATATTYGCTGGTCCCTTCTGCTGGCAGGTGGTTCGCGCGCGCGGCAGCTCAGCGCCGTGCCGCTTTTCCCTGTTCTCCCGCGAGGAGCGGGCGCGTTGTCATTATTTCTCCGAAGCGCCCCGAGAGGATGCTCCGTCCTGCGTTTCGGATGCAAAATGTGCCTCGGAATTCAATAGTTGCTATAGCGCCTTAATTACACGTTTTATGGAGTACTTAGTCACGGTGGCTGGAGCTCTTATTGCTGGGTTTGGACTCCTTCTGCCGCTTTATTTTRAAGACCTTTCTATTATACACCACCTTTGTGCGTTAAAATTAGTTCGTTTCCGCATTTGTCTCTCTCCAAAGGTAGCCCGAATCTGTGGTTTGGCTGGAGCGTAGATCCCCGGATCGGAGGGAGGAAGGAGGAGGTTGCAGCCTGGTGCACAGGCCGTCGGAGTCGCGGGGCTCTGGCCATGGGCGCTCCGAGGTGTCCGTCAAGGTCAGCAAAAACGACGTCAGAAGAATATTTCCCCGGATCCAGGAGTTCTTCAACGCAAATCCTGGCAGCGTTGCTCTCTACGGTTTGGGAAATACTCAGCCCTCTGCTCAGGTTGTCCACGGTGCCACCGCCTTGCCGGGCCATATGGAAGGTAGACTCCTTGCGTGCTGTCCCTCGGAAATGACGCAGCCCACCGGTCCATGGGACACATCTCGGGCGAGGACAAATCTCCCTCCCGAGATCTCCTGATCTTCTTTGGCCAACTCTGGAAGACGCTCGGCTGCGGGGAAGCCAGCTGAAGCCAGGTAAGACGCCTCCCTAGCTCAGCATTGCTCCCTTGGACAGCCCAGGCGCTGCCGTAGACCTGAGCTTGGCCTCTCCCCTATTAACCTCTCTCCGTGCTTGGGCTTCCCCATCTGGAGAATGGAGCTAGCTACTTAATTGCCTACTTTGTAAGGAGTCAGGCACGATAATTAGCTARTGTTTGGGTAATGCTTCATAGGATAGGAGCGCTAAGTAGTGTTGCTGTCAGCAGCACAGTGGGGAATGAAGGGCTCAATCTTGTTTTTAAAGCGGGAATGTCACGGTCTCCCCTAAGTTCATTGTTCCCGTTGACTGCTCTGCTGACAGCAGAGGACTTGTGTTAAGTGTTTAGAAGAAGAGGATGCCAAGGGGAGCGGAGAGCTGTTTACGATCCAAGAGCGGAGCTGTGAGAATAACCGGATGGGCTTTGGCAAAAGCAAGCTGAGAACGAAGACGAGGGCAGGGAACACGCCTAGCACTGCACCGAAAGGGCCTATCTCCGTCATCGTGAAATAAATATTAAACAGCAGCCAACTCCGAACCACGGAAGTGCATCAGGGAAGGTTTGCTCGCGTTGCATTTATTGCATGCGCGCAGCACAGCAGGAACCGGGACGTGGAGACCCATCCAACCCTCCCTGGGCAGCCAAGTAGTCTTGACCTAAAAGAAGTTTCATGTCTTTTATTTTTTATTATTCTGCAAATTATGTTATGGATGACCTCTGCAGCCTTCTCATGTCCACTGATTGTAACTGATGGGATTTCAGTCGTGTATCCTTAAACATCTGAGAGACGCTTGGGTTAATAGTCTGCCTTTCAGAGCGGTGCGTTAGCTCTCTTGTGCTCCTGTCCGCTTAATTTAGAGCGAGTGGTGCAATTAAGAAAAAAATCTTGGGCTTACGCTCTCGATGCTTTCAAATGACCAGCAAATTTGTTCAGCGCCAGCTTGTTTTCACCATCGCTGGAACAACCCTTCTTGTGACTCACTGCTAATTACGCTCCGGGTTCGCAAACAAATGCTTTTAACCTCTTCTTGTCATATCGGAAAATGAGTCAACTGTCAGCGCCGTCCCGGGGCGCTGCGGGGAGCGCTGCTGCGACCCGCTCTTCCACCTCCGCGGATGCGGCTCGCGAGCTCGCGCCGGGCGGCACCCCGGCCGTGCGAAGAGAGCGCGTTTTTCCCTGTGCCTCTTTTCCAAACGAACTGAGATTTCTCACGCCGTTTCGTTTCCTGTCTGGGAGACAGTCTCCCGCTTTGCTCTGTGCGGAAGATGACTTTTCCAGCCGGGTTGCTGGGCTCTCCCCCTTGCCAGCTGAGCGTCCTGCCGCAGGCCACGGGGAGATGATGCCGGCCGTTTTCCTTCTTCCCCGGCGGTGGTTGGCCGGCTGCAGACTGTCTTGCTCCGGATCGCCGCGGAGCAGGGAGGAGAAAAAACACTGGGAGTCTGGGAATGACGCCTCTACCACTTGCATTTCCCCATCTCTGCCAAGCCGTCCATAAGGGATGTCTGGCCGCTGGAGGAAGGAGAGCATCCTTTCGTCATCAGGAACACAAGGCTGCGGTGCCGCCCGGCATTCCCGGGGAGCGGAAGCGTGCCAAGCCCGCGGCCCCATCCCAGCGCTCCCCTGGGGACAGCATCGTCTCCGTCTCCGACGTCGCAGCAAGCTTGTTTTATGTTCTAGAAAATCGCTTCCTGTTTTGGCTATTTCTGTTTCTGTATTAAGTAGATGGAAATACTGGCAGCGGCGCTGGGAAGGGCAGGGCTGGGGGCAGGATATACCTATTTATCGAGAAGGCCTCCGATCCATGGCTAGATGCTCCACTTGAGACCCTCTTCAGCTCTCAGGCTCAAGTGGAAGATAAGTGGAGCCCACTGCGCCCGTGAAGAGGGCCGCGTTTTCCCGAGGGCAAAGGGAAAAATAATATTATTTCCCCATGTGAAGGAGCATCTTCTCTCAGGGCAGGAGGCTCAGGGGGTCTGAAGTCACGTAGGCAGCGAGTCTCCGATATTTCACCCCAGGGSCTGCCCCAACGCTATGGGGCAGCGGCTGGTGGTGGGGACAACCCACGGGCCAGGACATCACGGCCGGTCCTCTGCAACGGGAGCTGCCACCGGGGCAAGGAGGTTTCTTCCAGGGTAGGAAGGGTGGTTTGGGGGGGTTGTATGAGGAGATGGAGAGGGGGCTGCGGATGCTGCTAGAGCACAAGGTCTGCCGGGTCCCCGAAGCCCAACGCAGAGGCTGAAATTGCGGGACGGCCGCTTTTTCCCGCGGGTCCAGGAGTTTGCGGTTCGTTACAGAAAAACGCTTCTGTTCCCTCGGGAGGCAGGAGAGTCGCGTGTCCGGTAGGAGGCTTCACTTCTCCCCATGCTCGGCTTCTCCCGCTCCGTAGGAAGGCTGTTTCCCGGGAACCACAGATGGGCATGGACGGCTGCCTGAGCCGGTTCAGACGCTGCTGATCTCCGCGGCTGCGTGATTTTGCAATCTGCTTCCTGGAAAGAGCAGCGAGGCAAAGGCACTGGGATTGCTGGAGGCTCSTGCTTACGGACAGTTATCCGTGTGGTCTTGGCCGCTGGATGTCGAGGTCTGCAGGCTGCGCGAGTGCCACCCGCGCCGCTTTCCTGACCCGCTCCCGCACACCACGGCTGTGCCGTGACCCGGCACTGGGCTGCTCTCGGCTGCAGGTCCCAGAGCTGCCTGAGAAGTTGGTCCCACCATCGAGCTGCTGGCGAGCAGCAATGAGCTCTTGGCCCAAGGGTCTTACGAGGAGTCAAGCGAAAGCCCAACAAGACGCTCTCTAGCCATTCGCGCCTGTACCCTGTCTCCTCTGGACTTTTGGCTCTTCCATCAAGGCCAGGGTGCCGATGTCTCTTAAGATGAATCCAGCCCCACCAGTGCCTGGAGCCATAAGCACTCAGTATTTATATTTGGAAAGGTCTCCAGCATCACCTGGAAAAAGCCCAGTCCAGAGAGCATCAACCCAGCATGCACTGGAAAAAGGCGAGTTTCCTTTCCCAAAACAAGCATCCCAACTCCATCCAGCACGGATGCCGCCCTGGCTCTTGCCAAGCTCGTTGCAGGACCCTGACCCTGCAGGGTTCTCCCTTGCTGGTTTAGGCTGGGACACAAGGCAACATCCGAGGTCAGAGCAGAGCAGGGAGTCTTGCCTGCTCCGTGGGCATGCTGCATTGCCACAAGCCAAGGAGACCCCAGTGTGTCCCAGTCYGGGGTGTAAACCAAGCGCCCCGAAAGACAGCTAATCCTTCTCCCATCCGGATGCCTAACAAGGGCCTTCACTTCCCACAGACACCGTCCGTTACCTGCTGATGTGTTTGCTCCTGTCCCGAGGCACACGCAAGAAATTCAAGGTCCTTTATCGCCCTGGGAAGAGAAGGTGTTTGCTTTACATAAGCCTCAGGGTAAGAGCCTTTGCGCAGGCACTTTGCTCCCGGGATTTGCCCTGCCGCTGCCTAAGGCTGGCTGTGCCCTTCTGCAAGGTGAGGCTGAGCCCGCGGAGCCCTCCGGCTCCCCGTCGCCTTCCCCACGGTCCCTATTTCTGCCCTTTGCGGAGAACCTGGTGTTGCCAAAGGTGGGGAGTCGCACCGGCTCCGTGTAAAGCTGGCAGGATCCCGAGGGCGTGCTGCGACCTCACCAAATCCTCCCCTACGCTCCAGGCCCAAAGCTCCGGCGTTGCTCGTTGTTCCTGTCTCCTGTGTCCTCGGACTGTGCAATGCCTGCTGCCCCTGCATGTCCAGGAGCCCTCAAACCCGTCCCAGGAGGCAGAGCAGCCCTGCCTCCACCGGCGCAGGGCAGCGGCAGCCAGCGCGGCTCCCCCTGGGAATGCAAAGCTCTGAGGATAAAAATAACTCATTCTGGAAATGGAAAAGGGCAAAGCAAGAGGAGAAGAAAGCACGAGTCATGCCAGGTTTGCACGGCAAGAGGAAAGGTGGGGGAGCAGCGGCAGCAGCAAAGCGCCGAGCGCAGGGGCAACCGCTGCAGAACGGCTCCCGCCTCCGTCGCTGCAGACGCCGCCACCAAGAGCAGGTTCCTCCTCCGAAGCGAGCTGCATTGCCGATGTCCAGCCCGGACGCGAGCCCCGYGGGCAAACGGAGAAAGCGGCTGCATGACGTTGGCGATGGAGACCAGGAGGTGCCAAACCTGCCYGCGGTGACGCTTGGGGTGTCTCGTGTCCAGAGAGCGGTGGTGAGTGACTCAGGCCACCCACAGCTCCTGACCTCTTGGACCTGGGTTGCCAGCAAGGAGAGGTCGTCACGTCTCCCTGAGTAGACATCTAGAGCACACAACCAAATGCGAAACCAGCTAGTGACTAAAAAGATGGTAATTCCAAGAAAACCGTTCTGTATCTTAGGCAAGGACAGCACGTACTCCAGATTGCTGAGAGAGGAGAAGCAGCAGCAGCGRTGACCTTTTTTAAGCGATGGAAAACCAGGGAGATAGCAGGGTCCTTGGGAAAGAGGTTAGGAAATGGAAAGAAAAGCAATCTTGGGAATTTCTACCTGGCAATTCTGACTCTGTTTCCAAATAAAGCAAGGGGAAAGGCAGGGCCCAACATAAATCTCTGACCATCTAAAAGATAGTGGAGTAATGAATGTTAAGCCATGGGGTTATGAAGGACAGCTAGACAGATAGGGTTTTCTATCAGTCTACAAAATGGTGGGAACGCGGTGAAGGCGATATATCAACTCATTCACGAAGAATTTGATCTCGTGTCTTACAAAGCCTCTTTTTAAAAATTATTTTCTCTTGGCCTGGATCCGAACTTCRTCACGCAGGCCAAACATTGCAATTAGAAGGTCCTCTCAGATGACCAGGCAGTATCTTGACTGATCTCAGATAAAGCTTAAGCATGTCTATTAATGCCTCCGTCCCTCTGTTGGAGCAGTTGCTCCGCAGACRTGAAACCCCTGCGTTCATCTGCCTCCTCTAACCTCAGCGCAGATAAGACTCGGCAAAACAACGCATCCTCCGGGATGGAGGCGGGGAAGTGAGAAAGCCAGCAAATGAGTCATCCGAGCCTTACGGGCAAGACTTGCCTGGGATCTGCTCGGCGCAGGAAGGGAGCAGCCGTGCACGGGGCTCACGGGAAGCCAATGCTGCTCCTGCGGGTCCCCCGTAGCCTGCCCAAGGACCCCGTGGAAAATATCGGTGGTCCTCAAGACCTTCTGGAAAGGCGGGTTGGCGCTCCCCAACTCATCCTTGGCTCCCTCTCTTGTCCTGCAGGGCATCAAGCCCAGGAGCTCTCTCTGCTGGCTTCCCATGAGATCTTCCGCGAGCACGTGGCCGCGGGCTGTGATCAAAATCCCGAGGGATGGAAACGTAGGCCACGAGGCAAGAGAAACCGGCCTTCCGACTGTGCRTGGCAAGAATGCCCCCTCATTAAGGCGCCAAGACGCGATCCATCGAGGCCGCCTCTTACAGCATGCCGAAGACCTGATTACGGTCATTTTCCTCCCCGCTTCCCCTGCATGCCTGGGAAAGGGACACAGTAATTAGGGTTTGAATCTCATTATAGCTCCGAAAGTGCCTGGCTTTCTGAGAATCCAATTATCACAAATGCTACGTAACGCCAGGCAGGGCACGGCTTGTTTTTTGGTGTTTGGAATTATTTTTGTTCAACGTACAAATACAGCGTGAAATCACATTTTCCAGAGGATGCTGAAAAATCCGAAGAGGGCAGAGTTACGAAAAGAAGCCAAGGGCCGGGGAAACCGCCGTGGAGAGGGAGGGAGAGGCCGCGAGGTCCCCACCTGGTCCGCTCGCCGAAAGAAGGAAGGGGGGGACGTACGGACGCTGCGGAAAGAGGGACGGAGCAGGGGTGGCCGGGCAGCAGGGCGATGCGAGCCGCCGGTTCGGCTCCTGGCTCGCCGCGGGACCGGGGACAGGGCGCTTCCCCGCTCCGTGCCTCAGTTTTCCCAGCTGCAAGCAATATCCTAATTCGCCGGGGTGCTGAAAGCCTCCGGCAGCGTGAGCGAGGAGCTCTGCCAACCTGGGGTAAAAGGTGCTAGTTAAGTGCAAAATACGCTTCTGCTTTTTGTGGCACAGTGTGTCTGCCATACATTGCACTTATGTAACATTACTTAGCACTTAGTCGGCACTTCACATCTTTAACTAATTATGCACAACCGAGCCATTTACCAGCATGAGCAAAAAAGCATCCAGTAATGACTGATCCTGAAGCTCTGGACTGATTTCCAGGCTCCTCCATGAGTGAGACTCGCGAAAGATGTGAAACAAGTAAGAAAGGCCAAACAAACAAATGCGTTAAAAGAGGAAAAAAATCAAATCGCGTGGCTGTAGCAAAGGGCTTGCAGGATAAAATAGCGCCCTGAATTTTATCCTGGGAGCAACCAGCGAGAAAGTTGGACTGCGGCGTCTCCGAAGCACACTTAAAATTCACCTCCTCCTCCTCCTTTTTGCAATTAAACGCATATTCTTATGCACCTCGACTTTTAAAATAAATAAAGACAATTTGTAGCGCTAGCAATTAAAAGCGCCGCTGTTTACATTTTAATTAGCTCTTTCAATGCAGCTAGCTCAGCTTCTTTCAATCAGAATGGGATGTATTTAGAAATGAGGCAGCTTTAAATGTTCCTGGGTTTTCTGTAAACAGTAGCCTTGCTCTGTTGTCAGGTTCTCAGGGTAGAGAGAGCAGAGAGGCAATCTGCTGGATGGAAAACTCTGCACAGCTTTTCTTCCCGGTGGCGATTCTCTGTGGGAGTGCAGGAAAGGAAGTTTATTTTGGAAGTGAGAAAAATAAAACGAGGTTTTGTTCCAGGAGAACACAAAGATAAGTAGCATCTGTGCAGCTGGAAGCGCTGTATATGACTGCGGAGACCGTATTTCCAGCCACAAAATGCCAGGTACGCTTTCCCATCCTGGTAGGACTACAGAAGTGATACCAAACCGGTGACTAAAGCGCGTTTTCCACCCACCTTTGGCTTGTGCTCAGAGCGCCATAAATCGTATTTCGGCTTAGTGCCATCTGTAGGCCTTGACTCTGCGGAGCGGGAGCCCACGGAAAATTCACCGCGGATTTCGGTACGAGTAATAGCGTTGTCGTAGCCTTGAGAACACAGGCTGGGTACATTGGGCCCTGGGCTTTTACACGGCAAAAGCTGTTTCATCCGAGTCTCTTGGGATGGTTCGGTACGTGCCGGCAGTGGATGGTGCCCTGCACGGCCGGCTCTCCGATGCAAACCTCCTGGCGAAGGGGCAAAACACCACCAGGCCAGGTTTGGGTGCTAACCAAGGACTTCCAAATAAACAGTAACCGCGAACGTGCCGATAAATCACACTCAGGAGACGCAGGTTCAGAAAACCAGGGCTTAATAGCCCCGTGGCAGGGTTTTAGCGCTGCTAAGTAATATTCTCCTTTCCGTGCCCTCATTTGTGATTCCCGGATAAACTCGGTGGCAGCGGGGAAAATACCTTCAGAGGCGGCATGAGGACTTACCTCTTCTTTTTGGAAAGGTCTTCCCAAATAACTCCGTTTTCTCTTTCCCTGTGCTTTCCGCATGCTTTTTCCAGGATGCTGGGGGATGGCRAAAGTTCGGAGAAGTCCCAAGAGCTCTCTCCAGCTTGGGGCAAAAAAGCATTTGTCTTGTCTCTGCCTCGGTTTCCCTCTGTTTAAACCATGAACAACAGAGCTGCCCGGCATGGGGTGATGCAGGGAAAAGGCCCTCTAAGGACCAGCTATTGTTATCACGGAGTTGGGAGAGAAAAGGCAAATTGCTGCGATTTGGAAGAGAATAGAGCAGCCGGGGGCGGTGGTTGAGTTTGAGCGGAAAAAACGTGAGGACAGGCAAATTGATGAGGACTTTGGGGGTATTTCCATGTGAAATGATTCGCTTGTTCGGGCTGTGAGATCCTGTCTGGGGGGATGGCTGGCGTCTCCTCCCGGGAAGGACCTGCCTCTCTTCCTTGCAAAACTGCGGCCGGGGAGGGAGAGCGCAACGCCAGGCATCTCCCCACCAGCCCCGCGATCCCCTCAGCCTATGACCTTCCCTCGCTGCTCACTCTCCCGTACCTACGTACCCACCTGGTGAGCAGATAAAGCAGTAAGACCTTCAAGGGCTTTGCGTTGGGCAACGGTGTGTTCTCGCCGTGCACCAGGATCGTTTGGGCACAGGCTGTCAAAATCGCACCCAATTTACGAGCTGCTCTCAGAGAAATCCATTCACAGCCCCGTGCCGGGGAAAAGCGGAAAAGCCTAAAAGCTAAAGTACACGCAGGCTGTCCGCACGCTTGCAGACTGACATCACCCGTCTTGTTTGCCCGGCGAAGCGATGACAGTTGAGCCTGTGATTTATTGATTGTTCCCCCCCGTAGGGCAGAAATCCGATCCTAAATCGTTGCGGGTTCCGGATTTAGTCACAGACGGCGCGTATGAAGGCAGAGTGGGATGGCTTTCCCGGTGTCCCTGCTTTCCTTGCAAGGGGRGTGGGCTGCATGCGTAAGAGAGGACCCCCAAAACGCATCAGCACTTGAAAGGCTCCTCCTTTCCCCCTTCCAGCAAYGTCCACCTGGGTGGTGAGTACAGAAATATAGGTGCAACGTGTATCCCCCGCAACCAGGCCAACGCAGGGAACATCTGCCCCAGAGCCAGGAGCCCCCCTCCTATTTTAGGGAACGGCCCTCCCAAGYGTCTCCTGTCGGGGCATGGAGCTCCGGGCAGCCCAAGGTGACGAAGCTGTGAGAAAGGGCCGGTTCCTCTGGGTCGTGCAGCAGGGTCTGGAGGCAGCACGGCAAGCGCAGGCAGAATCCGAGCTGTCCCAGTCCGTTACGGTTGCGTCACCTGAGGTGAGCTGCCAGTTCTTTGGAGCCAGCGGATAACAGGACGGTTCGAAAGGGAGCCCGTGGCCAGTCTGCAACCACCCGTTGCAGCACCAGCAGTAGACAGCTCACGCTGTCAGGCCAAAGGACCACCCCAGCCTCCGAAAAACCACGGGGTCYTGCTCTCTGGCTGTTTGGAGACTACACTAAGATTTTATAATCTTCCAGCCCATTCTCTGCCTCCTCTCCACTTCTCTCTAGCTCAGCTCCCCATCCCGGTGCAAGAGGAGCCACACAGACTCATGGGATGAGCTGTGCTTCAGAAGACCCACCTGAATCTTCTTCTTACAGACTGGGAATGGCTGGGAAATCTTGGACACGCAGGCCCTGAGTGGAGTTCAGCAAAACCATGGAGAGGATTGCGTAAGGCTTGAATGCAAAAAAGGAAGATTTTTTTTTTTTTTAAATCACTGCTTGAAGATATGGCAAGAAGAGCATGTAAAAGCCAGTAGTGAGGGAGAAGCCTGGAAAATCCCAAGCAAGGCTCTACTCGTGGCTGGAGGCCAGAAGATTGTCCAACGTAAAAGCTGGCCAATGCTGAATCTCAAGACGTTCCTCAGGGATGGGGAGTCATGGACAGATGTGCACTCTGGGATCCAGCTGTGCCACTGGACATGCTCCCCTCTCCGGCTGCTCCTCCCCACCCACCAGCAGCTCCAGCAACATCCGCCAGCTTAGTGCAAAGCAGCAGCATCCCTCACGTGGACGCGGCTGATTTTGGTTAGAGATCGCTCACATGATACCGTCCATTGACAGAGCTGTGCAGGCCGTCGTTTCCAGGCGAGAACAACAACGAATAGCCGGGGCGTGGTGACATTTTTAGCTGGCACAGCTGTTTGTGGGGCGAACATCTGTCCACGGCTGCAGAGGAGAGGGAGGTCACCGAGCGGGAACGCTTGGAGGCAGTTAAGGATTGCAGGGAGGAGGTCAGTGAGCCACGCAGCAAAACTAGCTGGACCTCATCAAAAGACGTAAGAAGGGCTTTTACACCAGAAAATGTAGCAGGGAAGTGAGTGAAGAGGGAAATGAAACTATTGACGAGCCCAAAAGGCCGATACCCTGAGCCCTCTTTAAAATGCTGTCCTCAGAGAGTGCAGAGAGAAGGGAAGGGAGATGCTCTGCAAGTAGCTATTGATGAAGAGAAAGAAGAGGTTCTTGGAAAATCTTAAATTTAATAAATCAGTCTGGGCAGGTCGCAGTCATCCTCTGGTATTCATTCTCAGCTTTCATTAAGATGATAGTTAATAAACATATTGATCCTTGGATGGCTAGTTTTTAAAATCTTCGGACAGCACTATCCTGAGAGGCAGAGAAAAGGGAATGCAGTGGTGATCTAAAACAAAAAGGGGAGAGGAGAATAATCCTGGCAATCACCAGCCTATAAAAATAGTAGAACAAATATTTAAGAAAATGTCATGATGAAATACTTTGAGCTTGGTTCTGTCCGCGCAGCAGTGTCAATACTGAGAAACTTTGCAGAAGCCAGTGGCTGAATAAAGTTACCATGAGATCAGAGTCAGACTCCTGGGGTGATGGGCACAGACCCACCAGGTTTTCTTCTTTTCCTGTTTTTTCTTTTTTTTTTGTTGAGAAGAGAAATGCTTTTAAATAATGGCACAGCCAGAGGATGAAGAGAGTTCAGCCTTTATAAACACGTATTTGTGTTTTGACTAACGTGTTTGCTTCTTTGTCATAGGAAATAAAAATTAGAAGAAAATGCACTGGCCTGAAATATGGTTGTATGAACTGAAAACATACTAAAAAGCAAAAACTAGTCCTAAATGCACCGCACTGCACATTTATCAGGGTAGAAAAAGAGTCAGGGCTAAGGATCGAATTGAGTTAACATCTTTGCTAATGATCTGGAAGGACCATGCCGGGATAAAATGAGATTCCCTTGGAACTGGAAGTGGTTTGGTAAGTAATAATGAGTTTTCTGGTGTTCGGATCCACTTGTGTTCAGAACACCTGGAAATTTCCATCCAGTATGAAGCAGAGTTTCATACACTGAAAGATCTCAGCTTGCTGACTGACGTTTTTATTACTCACCACTTAGTGCAGTCAGGGTCTCTTTTTAACCCTCTGAATTCCCTTATGGGCTTCTTCCATGGGTCTTTCCATAGGCCCAACACTCCTGTTCATGAGACAGTTTGATATTTACAATTTTTTATTTGGTCTGTTTAATATCCTGTTGTACCTCCAACCTTAGCTAATAAGCTCTGCAGACCCTTAGCGATGGATATCTGCTGATGGATATCTAGTGATACATATTTGCATGTCTTTCAGCGTTTCCTAGTCTTGTACRCCAAGTTTGCAACACCACCGATAGCCTTCCTGAACCCACACGCGTTCATATTGGCTCACCTTGTGCTCACTCTCTAAAATATCTGTGCAGGTCCTGTGCATTTGGAGAACACATTTCATTCGCGCATCCCCAAAGGCTAATGTTGTGCACCCATGAACTTCATTTTGCCAGTCCCAAAACGCAGCCGTTTCTGGAGCAAACACACCAGGGCATTACGGCGTAATGCAGCCGCCTCCTCCACGTTTATTACCTGCCTCCTTTCTCCACATGCAAAAAACGCTCAGAAAGAAAATTGCTCGAAAGGCTGATGACAAGCAATCTAGCAGGCCACGGGAGAACAGCATCGTGCATCGAAGCACACGCTCCATCTCCACTTAGCCTTCAGTGCCCTGACTCACTAACAGGGATGAAACAGGTTTCACGAGAAAACCTTTCAGGTTTGTGCTTGTCTACAGGCTTTTTTGGCATGTAAGAGGCTCCCTGACCTTCTCCTCATGGATCGAAAGGTCTTGAGTAACAGGCGTGAATCACTGGAGCAACCTAAGCCCGGTGCTGCCCTCTGTGTCCCTGGAGCGCTGAGCTGAGATCTCCACGCCGTCAGGAAAAGGGGAGCAGGAGGGGACAGGGCGCTGGGGGAGCATTCGTGTCACCTGTGAGCATGCTAGAAGGCCACAGGCTGTTGCTAAGGCTCTTTCCATAACTTCACATCTTTCCGTGCTGATAAAACTCAACAGCGCACGGAAATCAGGAGCAGGGCTGAGGCTGCAGCACCACAGCGCAGCATCGGGAAGAGCAGGCCTGAAGAGGGGAGGCAAGCGAGTGACTCCTCGTGTGGTGGCGAGACCCCGGAGGCCTGGGGATGTGGTGGGATCAGGTCCTGAAACTGCACATTGTGCAATTCCCAGAGCTCTTGCAAAGTATTAAACGATCCAGGGGGGTCAGAAACCTTAGGACTCCCCGTCATCGCCAACGAGAAGTCTTTCCCATGAGGTCTAGAGCACCCTTGAGATGGTCTCCTTTGCAGGGCCTCGAAAGACAGAGTTTTCCCGGGGTGAGTTTAGCACCCAGTGTAGGAGTCTACCCATAAGTGTCTCGAGGTGACCAGTCTCATGTGAGCTTCCCCAGCTCTGACCCAGGCAGGGGAGGCTTCCTCAGTGCAGACTCCATGGACGCAACCAGGTACAACTAAGCTGAAGGCTTTAAACGTGCAAGCTCACATCTGCTCAGCCAAGCTGCCCCAGCCCCTCTCCCTGCCCTGCATCCCATCAGACAAGGCAGCCACTAATCCCTCTGGGGCAACTGCAGTGGGGGCTCCCCGCGCCTGGGAGACCCCCCAGGGAGGGCACAGAGCATCCTGATGGACCAGGAGGCAATTTGGGCAGAGCAGAAACGGCAGATGCAAGAACCCGGGCAGGGACCGGGGGAAGAAGTCCTGGGGCTGGGTGGGCCCTGGAGCCCTGTGCTGTGAGGGGCCAGGAGCAGATGGCAGCGGGTAAAACCTGCCAGGGAGACCGTATTTGTCCAGTTTGGTTTCTGGCTGCTTGAAATCTGCTGGAGAATTCAGTCCTGAAGGACAAAGCAAACAGAGAAAAAAGAAATGCATATGAATGGATCCAAATGTCTCCTTTTTTCTTAATGAAATGCATTGATTTTGTGTTAGAAGCACATCAAAGCCGATTTTTAGGTATGTGCAATTATCTTCTTTAAGAAAACAAGAGCTGCAAATACCCTGCGCAAGATAATACGTGTTGTTCAGCCCCAAACGCCGAACCTTGCTCTCTTCTGCCAAAGCAGCAGTGATTCCCAGGGCGGCAGGGCAGGCTGGCTGCAAGGCCTTTCCATCAAACGGTGATCCGCAAATAGGGCAGGAGACCAAGGAAAACTGCTGCCTCCAAGCACAGAAAGCAAATGCAGCTCTGGGACTGCCTGTAGCCTGCAGGACCTGCTGTCAGACACCGCCAGGCGTCCAAGCCTTGAAGGGACCTCCCAGGTCGGGGGACAACACGAGCCACGGGTGACTGCGTCCCCTCCTCTTTAGCTGTCCTTCCAGGCCACGCTGGAGTTGGCTGCGCCTGCCTCGCTCTCTGACTCAGTCATTATATCTAGGGAATTTATGGCCTTTCCTCCCTGCCAGCCTTTGTAAATAACCCTGTCATCTGACTGATTTTTGGGAAACCTACCAGGAGCCTGCTCTCGGTCTGTCAGGCAGACTGAGACGAGGACCTACGTCTGAGCAGCGAACGCGGGACGTGGGCGCCCGAGGGGGAGCCGGGCGCCGCCGGAGCCCCCCTGCCCCTGCCCGGCACCGCGGGGACTAACACGAGGGAGGTCCCCGCGCAGGACAGCAAATGCCAGCCGAGCAGGGTCCTGTCGGGAACAGAAACACCGGCAATGCACGGCTGGGATTTGGCTTTTATTTCCCATTTCGTTTGAACGGCATCCATCAAACCAGGGGGGAGGAAAGGGATGGGGCACTGAGGCCACCGAAAATCCCGGTCTCCATCAGGAACATGCTCCAACGCTGCCGCTACCTTGTTAACTCGCTTATTCACCTGGCAGGGAGAGCAGCGGGAGGTGCCCAGCCAGCGAGACGCTTTCGCCCAGGGCTCCTGTAGACCCAGGCTGGAGGCTCGGTCTGCCCTGCCCTGAGCCCTGGGCTATGCGGGGCAGCCTGCTCTCCTTGCTGCTCCCAAGTCACCTCTCCAGGTCCCCCGATGGAAGGAGACGGCTAATTCGGGCATCCCGGCTTGCCCCCTGGAGGCAGCCCCACGCACAGCTGATGGAGGTAATAAAAATGCCATACGTGATAATAAGCAGGATGAGAAGTTGACGGAAAAGCACTGTGTGTGCCCAAAGCCCACGTCCGCCGAGGGGAGCGCGCACGGCGCAGCGTGCCGGCCAGCCTCCGTGCCTCTCTGCGGCCCCTCTCGGCCCTCCTGCTTCCACGCTCCCAGGAGCACTTTCCTCCACTAGGAACCGCTCGGGTGCCACGGGGATAACAGGCTTTGCAGGCAGGTAGATTAGGCAGATATTTTAATTCCCCATCGTTAAGGTCGTTAGCCCGGGAATGCCTTTGAAACCGTGACCTTGTGGCCAGGATTTATCCTCCCGGCACTGCATAGGGAGGTCCGTGTCGTTCCCTGGCTGCCTTCTCCCTTGTCGCCACCTCTGCAGGCTTCGAGGATGGCTCAGAGACAGCCTCCAGGTGCCCCCGTGCTTTCGGAGCCTGTCCATCTACGAAACGCAGGTCGGCCACGCGGCTCCATGCCCTGGAAATGCCCATTTCAGCTGCTGTCCCCAGTTCAGTCGAGGCCTCCGAGGTGCTCATTTTCTACGGCGTGGAGGACGGGGAGATCATCTCATGTCCGCCCCCAAAGGGCAGGATCGCTATGTACCCTTAACATCGCTGGGGGTCACCGGGTCCCCCAGGACCTCTGGGGGTGCTCTGTACCTCCATCACTTGCAGAGCAACTTGTTTTAGCAGTGGCTGCAACCACTTCCTTACGGACGGTCCCTCAAGGAGCCCGTCCTCACAAGAAGACTCCCAAGATGCAGCTTCCCACTACTTACCGCTAAGGCCACGGTTTCCTATTTACGTGAAACAGCCCCCGATATCCCTCCCCTTGGGGATGTGCAGTGCCCTGACCTGGGGGACCGATCCAGCAGAAAGCAACCTCGCAAGGAAAAACCCTTCCCGGGCTCTGCGTGCACCGGGGCAAAGGGCTCCCTGGCGGCACCAGCATTTTGTAGGGCAGCACAGCCACCAAAGAAATGCTCACGAAGCCTTCTGGAGCAGGGCTGCAGTAATCTGGGCTATGGGCATGTCCTTTGGCAGCCCGAGGTCCATCAGTTGCTCCTAGAAGGCCTTCGCACACGCTGAACTGGATGAGCGCTGAGGGGCGACGTTAAATCTCACGAGTGCTGCCCTCCAGGCGCGGAGGGCCGGGGTGTATGGTCCTTCTTGGGAGCGGAGCTACAGGAGGTGTAAAGTATTCTCCGTCTCGTGGCCTAGCATTAATTCACCTTCTCGTGAGTGGTTGGCTGCAGATAGCGTATAATTAGTTTCGTGTCTAGCGCGCACTTATCGTGTCTGCGTCTTCGGCACGCTTGGTGGAGAGTTCATAAATCAAAAGCCCTCAAGAAGTCTGCTCTGAAACACAGCGGACGCTTTCACGAACAAGCAATCCCCAAGGGGCCGTGCAGCAGTGATTAATAATAACCATCTTTCTGTTTGTTTGGGCTTTTTTTAGGGCTGGGCGAATTAATGTTCTAATAGGATTTCCACAACATTTGTAGGTCGGCGTAACTTCTGATCCCTAGAAACTACCGCGGCAGAAAATTCAAACTCCATGCGAAGCGGAGCCTGCGACAGGGCTGCAGACAGATGAAACTGAGTGTGAACCGCCGGCTTCGGAGCAATTACAAAAAATAAAYACGGAAAGGATTGCTGGAAGTCTGGCAAAGACCCCGTAAGACAAAACTCCGAGAGACAATCAGTAAATTGCCACTCAGGACAAAGGCACCGAGGCAGCCGCTAATCACCGTCATCCTAATGCAGCGGTGCCTTAGTCATGCCTTATTGATTCGCTTTTCCCCAGGCCGTGAATCATCAGTTTCTCGCGGAGAGCAGCTCTCCGGCTCGGAGAGACACAAATTGCCGGAATACACGTCAGCAGGCGGAGGAGCGAAGAGATGCTCAGGGAGATGGTCTCATCGCGTGCCCAGCAATTCRGAAAGGCGATTAGCGCGGCCAAATTCCTTTAGCAGAAAGCAAAAACAAGCGGCGCCGCTACCTAAAGCCGATCTGGCCGAAAGGCGGCGGGCGGAGGAAGGAGGCTCCCGTGCTTGCTGGGGAGAGGGAGTCGTTTCCGACTCCCCCAGCGCCGGCGGAGCAGGAGGGTGACGGCGCTGAGGGTTTCTCCCCTCCGGACGACGGCTCTCTGCTCTCCTCTGCGCCCGGGGCGCGGGTGAGGCTACGCCAATCTCGACCCACGCTGAAGCAGCCAGTAGCGCTAGTTCGAGGTCAGCTGTGTCGCTCTGACTCGGTGTTAAAACCCTCAACGCCTCCCATCCCCTTTGACACCCGGTCCRTGCCCTCTCCTGCCCCCTCCCCGAGACCCTCCGTTCGTCCGGAAGAGCCGSAATTGCCTCCCCTGGCCACGCGGCGATCCTCGCCTGAGATATTTCCCCTTCCTTCTCTCCCCGGGAGGTYGGCGCACGGAGCGAGAGGGAAAAGCGGGACGGGAAAATGTTGAAGGCTTTAGACCCGCCACAGAGGACACCGGAGCCGGCAGCGGGCTGCCAGCACCCGGCTTGGCGAGCCGAGCCGCCGAGCCTCCTCGCAGCCTTGCAAACGCGGCCCGAAAGCAGAGGCACGGGTGGCATCGCGCCCGGACGCCAGCCGGAAACCCGGGGCGGGGGGGGGGGGTCCCTACACGCACCCCGCCGCCGCCCGCCGGCAGCCGGCCCCACGGCGCGGAGYGGCGAGCGCTCCCCGCTCCCCTCTAATCTCGTTAGCGTCCCCGAGCCGGGGAGCCAGACGCCGGCGCCGCGGAAAGGCAGAGCCAGAGCCACGCGAAGGAGAGCAGGCGCTTCCGCTGCCAGGGAACGGGCTTGAAAGGGATCCAGCGGATAAAGAGATATTCAAAGTTCAGCTAATGAGCGGGATGACTCACTGGCTCGACRAGGCAAAGGTTAGAAGGGAAAATAAAAATCCTCGCTGGAAGGAGCGGGGCTGGTGGAGACGCGGGAGGGCGGCGCGAGGGCGAGGACGAGTTGTACCCAAACACAGCGCCGGGGCTGGGGCACAGGGGAGGCAATTGCACCGAAAAGCTCCGGTTCGGCCCCAGATTTGCCCCGGCTTGGGCACACCAGCGTTGCGTTGAGGGACCGAGCAGGCCCAAGGCGTGCAGCTCGGCGGCCGTCTCGGCGCAGGYGGACGGCTGGGCTGAATCGCTCCACTTCGGCCGCAGCCCGGAGCACGGCAGCCCAGGAGGAAAAGGATGGGCTCTGGGGGGTCTTCTAAGGGCAGTGGAGCGAGGAGGCCACCAGCAGCTCCACCTCCACCAGAGCCGAGCGGCTGCCGCTGCTGCTCTGCAGAGCGCTGCGCCGAGTCCCATCAAACATCAAAAAATGTGTTTATTAGTCACCGGGAAACATCAGCCTACGGCAAACTCTCTCATCATCGCTGCTGGGCCCGAGGAAGAGAGGTGTCGCGGTAAACGTGGATCCTGCTCCAAAGCAGCCTGCCAAGGAGGGCAGGAACATCCAGCACCTTCCCTGCTCRTCGGCGAGGCTGACGAGCTCGCGGGGGTACCCAGAATCTCTGTTAGGGCATCGTTGTGTCATGGGTAAGCAAAACAGAGAAAAAAAACATCTTATTTGCCCCGGGCTTAGCAGTTCAGAAACACGAAGAGCTGCAGATCGGGAGCCAGCGCGCCGCGCTTGGGCGGCTGGTGCGGAGCAGGTGCAGCGCCACTAGTTATGAGTTTCACCGGCAACCTTGGGACTGCCTTTTTGTACACGCTTTTATTTCCTTCACCTGGCAGGAGGGTGAGGCTGGGGCCAAATCTGCAGTTCAGATGCAAATTTCCTTAGGATGTGAAAGGGCGGCGGGGTGCACGTGTGTGTGATTTGGTCCACACCGAGCATCAGTCAAGCATCCAGCCTTTGGCCAGGTAGTTCCTAGCGGTGTCGCTGAACCAAGAGGAGTTGTTCTTCCAAGCGCCTTTAAAAGCATCCACAGTTTCAGTTAAAAAAAAAAAAAAAAACAGCCCTCAGGCTGAAGAAGAGACTTGTTTGCTTGTCCTCTGGCTGATCCCTCAGTGGGACACAGCTGCTGGGGTAATGGCTTCTGGTAGACCTAGCTGTCTGGTTGCATTCAGCCACGGCTCTGATCTAACTGTGGGCATCTTTGAATCATCTGCTCGAGTCCTTGGGTTCAGCCCGGGCCAGCCGAGATGCCACTTGAACCGATAAACTGAAGCGAAACCGTTCCTCCCTGAGAAGCTGAGAGAGAGAGAGATGTGCAGTCACGGAGATGCTTTTGGAGAAAGCAGGGCAAGAGGTTGCAATGGAAAGCGGGCGTACAGAGATGGGGAATAAGTGAGGTGCTGCTGGAGGGTGGTGGAGATGGAGGCGTGCGGGTGGAGGACAGCAGCTGCCTTCCCTGTTTTGCACTGTTTTTTCCCCAGACACATCTTTCCCCTCGGCCTTCGTAGTCTCCTCCAGGCAGGTTTATAAGGAGCAGAGTCTGTGCTGGGCGCTGGATGAGCCAACCAGGAGCTGGAGCGTTGCTGCAGAGAGAGGTGCGGGCAAGGAGGTGGCGCAGCTGGCCGCAGAGGCCAAGAGGAGCTGGTTTTCCCCCGCTGGAAAATGGGGAGAGGGACCTCGTTCCCAGGGACACAGCGGGAGCCGGCGGCACGGCCGGGCCCTCGTCCCTGGCCCTCGTTTGCAATCAGCCCCGTCTCCTCCCGGATCCCTCCCCGGGCCYTGCCTGGAAACTCTCCCTGCCCGGCTCAGCCAAGCGCGTTAGGCAGGTCTGTGCCTCCTCCGCGTTTAAGTGCTAATGTCATTGTCCGCTCGTGTCATACGCCAATAATCCCATTCCTCAAAGTCTGCACTGCGACGTTCCTTGCAGATTACCGCAATGGGGGAATCGGATTATTCTGAAGGAACCGGGAAGGCATGCAAACATTAATTTGACGGCGCTCGCATACTTTTCTGCTCCTCGATACGCTTTGCAAGCGTTAACTAATCAATTACAGGTATTGCCTGACACGCTCACGCGAGCGCTGCTATTACGATAYGGGCTTTGCCATCGCGCTGATAGCTCTAAGAGACGACTGGTCCTCTGTCAGTTGAGGCCTGGAGGAAGCACTATGAACTGCGGGGAACTGCATGCAAATGCTCTACCCAGAGCCACGGCCAGCTAAGAGCAAACTCAGGGGGTAGGATGCGACCCAGAAGGGTCCTCAGGTCTTATGATAGGGATCATTTCCTTGCTCTGGTTTTGCGCAGCACTGAGCGCCATCAGGGTCTTGTCCCATCGCGAAGCCCCTGGTTGCCACCTCTCCGGCAATGATAAATAAGAATAAAATTACACGCAGGATAAGAAGGGATACAGGAGGCTTTATAACAAGGAGCGGTTTGCCAAGCCTGCCTTCCCTCCATTGAGTTGGGCTGCTGTACTGCTAATTGCAGGTGTTCAGAGCCGGAGCATTAGATAGTCTCCAGGATATTTTGCTTAGCGCTGAGGACAAATCAATACGCTAGTGCGTGCTCTTCAACAGCAACCAACCGTAAAAATGACCGAGTGAAGAATGCGTTCCAGATGCAGTGATGCAACCTGAAAAAGCAGCAGTCAACGTCGGATTGACTCGTGGAGCGAATATCGTTTCAGACGAAGAAAGAGAGAAAACCACAGCGGTGGTCCATAGGACAGCTTTCTACTCAGCTTCTACTCCAGAGACGAGGGCCCAAGTCAGCTCAGACTTGCACCTAGAGCAGCTTTGGGGAAGGCAGCAGAAACTGCGTGAATGAACTGAAGTTTGAGCTTGGCTGGAGAATTTTATTTCAGAGGTAAATGTGTGACCAGGTGCTGAATGTCTAATCTGGGCTTCCCAAAACGCAGTACCTACATCAGTAGCGTTAGAAAAGCCAGCTCAAAGAGGTCTATGGCCTGGTCCAGGCCTGGATGCTGTTACTGCTGGCAGCTGTACTTGCTTTTATCACCAGAGCTGATGGAAATGCCTTGCAAAAAGTCAGGGAAGGGCTGGTTTAAATAGCGGTAAATGGATAAAGTCATCAGAAGGTTCAAAGCAAATGATGACGAGTCAAATAATTGTTTTTTTAAAATAATTTCCATTTTAACAGTCAAAGAATGCCAAAGATTTCTCTCAAAAGCCCTGCTGAAAGAGGGTAAATCAAAATAATGCTTTCTGGTGATAAACGCTTTGCCATTTCTAAGGCTGCGCAAGGAGGTCCAGCTGGCCATGAAAAGATATTTATTAAAATAAGACAACCCTGTGGGCTGATGGATGTTTACAAAATATGAACATGGCTAAAGGCGAGCTGCAAAAACAGAATTACGCCGTTAGCACCAAAAATCCTCCAAACAAATGAACCCCTTCAAAGAAGCAGAGCCGAACACGAGGGAACGGAGGCTACAGCACGGCCAGTATATTTTCTCCCATGTAAGAAGGAGGATGAGCTCTGCTAATACGTAACGTCTGTAT
This sequence comes from Apteryx rowi, assembly GCF_003343035.1. Classification (NCBI taxonomy): domain Eukaryota; kingdom Metazoa; phylum Chordata; class Aves; order Apterygiformes; family Apterygidae; genus Apteryx; species Apteryx rowi. Next base: position 2,818,224 of record NW_020451204.1, read on the forward strand.
ACCTCTGTCATTAGGCATATGCCACCACAGGTTGCAATGATTTGGCTGTTTTGGTAAGAATTCTACCCAGGGCTTAAACAAAGTAGTAACTGGCAGAAATACATGTGCAGATGGGGCTCCAAGAAAGGCTTCCTCACGATGAAAAGTTTCGCCCGGGTGTATATTCTGGTGCGTCTTGAGCTAATGCGTTCCCAGGGCGGCACTGAGGAGCTTATAAATTTTACAAGACTGAAAAGCTACCAAAATATCCTGTCTGCTTTCGTCTGGCGGCTCGAGACGCACGCAGTTAAAGCGAAAGCGAAGGGACTTCCGCAAAAGGCAATACAGCAAAGTCATCGGCAGCTTTTGATGCGTATTGCAGGGTGCTGGAGCGGCAGCATCTCGGCTGCCGGAGCCCGAAGTCCCCAGGGAGGCCGCGGACAAAAAGCACCTTATGCAAGCTTGGAATAAAATGCCACTTGTAAATCCAGATGGGTTTGTGTCTGTGCAGTCAGAGTAAAAAYGAGATGAGAAAACAAATGGGAATAAACAGGCGGGGCTGAAGAGTGATTTATGTGCAACTAACCCGGGCGCCGAGGCGAGGGTTTGCCTTCGAGAAGTCAGCGGCGTGTTTTCGCCGTAGGCTTCCGGGGAGCCGGCGTTTCACCCAGCTGTGCAAACATTTACACTCGCATGTGTTTATCATGCTCTTGCCACCTTCAGATCTGAGCCGGCGGGGGCTGGCCGCATCCGAAGAGGGATGAAAAGCCCTACGTGCGCACGCGGGCTGAGCAGCGATTTTGCGAGGAAGGAAGGGGACCTTGTGTTTTCACTTGTTGCAGAAGCGGTGAGTTCATTCTGAGTCAGCTCGCGCACCTGGGAAAATTTAATTCACCCAGGCGATGCTCCCAGGCCAAACAGAGGTATTAGCACAGTCATCCCTTCAACATGACATTATTTCGTTGGTGCTGTAACTCCCCTGTTATTAGCTTGGAAACGAGCTTTACAATGGATTGCGAAGGGGATAAATGGGAATGAAGGGGTGAAATTAAGAGAGCAAACGTTTAGGTTAAGTGCCAAAGCTTCTCCTTGAGGAAGTACTGGGAGTTGCTTGCAGCACCTACAACTTGACAAGGCTGAAGACTTGTAAACACACAAACAGCCCTATGCTGGCAGGGACAAGGGCTAGGTGACCTGTTACGTATTTTCTATCTGTACCTTCAGTGCAAGGATTTTGCTTTAATTGGCCGTAAATCATCTATTTAAGTCACTTCTATGGCTCCCAGTAGTCTAGTATCTGGACACCATCCAACCTTTCAACGTGCTTATACTCACACTGCTCTGCGGGAGTAGGAAAATACTGAGACACATTTTGCACATAGGAAAATGAGGCAAAGAGAGCTGAAGGGCCTTAGCCACAGCTTCCGGGTGGATATGAGCACAGAGCATCCATTCAGTTGTCCCTGTTAGGCAACCAGGAACAGTTAGAGGAAATCATCTTCCCTCTCATAGGTGAGTGCTCCAGTCACAAGGTCAGAATCAAGCTTTCCTGACCCTAGGAACTATAACTATTGTGGAACAGCTTCACTGTGAGGTGGGATACAGCCTCTGCTCTGGAGAAAATGGCCGATAGCGGTGCACTCCCTGGGAACTGGGGAAAGTGGGCAGCGGAGGACATTGAGTGCCGCTGATGTAGGCTAGGTGCTGGAGCATGGTGTAGCAAAGAAGTGGGGGCACGTAGAGGAGGGCATTACATCCTTGACCTTCCTTTGACCAGAAAAAAAAAGATACTCTAGCTCATTGTAAAGGCAAAGCACAAAGGCACCTAACTCTGCAGGAGAGTTGGGGCTGTGTGCACTGATTGAGCTAAGCCCAAAAGAGCTCCTCCTTTGAGCTCGCTCAAAGCACACATCCTGCTACATCCCTTCTAAGACGTTTTTTCTTCCCCGTTATCATAGCAGGTACAATGCACRTCAGTCAGGCTTGGAAGATCGCCTGTGGGCCCAAAAGCTGTGATGTAGCTTGGCTTTGCAGCACCCCTTCTTGGAGACCACAGGCAGCTGTAGCAGAGAAGGGAACTGAACCTGCACGTTCTCAAAGCCTGGACACAAGCACTAACCACCGGACCAGCTGTGCCCATCTGACCGTGAGTTAGCCTTGMAAAAGCCTCCTGCTGGTGCTATAGGCATGTTGCTTAAATGGCTTCTGCCTCAAGTTCTTTATCTGTCAATATGTGTCATTTACACCCTCATAGATGAGATCTCGCTGTGGTGGCCGGACCTACATGGCCATGGTGTAGCCTCCATACACAGCCTTGTCTCAGATCTTTTGACAGGAAGAGGTGACTCCTTGGTCACCTCCCTTTTCTGGAATCCAGCACATGCAAAATTGACCACAGTGTCTGGAGCAGGCTGGRAAGAGTCTGTCTTGGCCACATGTCAGTGGTGAATTTTAGGGTGTTGTCTACAGAGTGGGTTCATCCAAACACACCATGTGTGAAGAGTGCGAATCATTGCTCCATCACCTGAGTAACACTGTCTTTCCCAAACCCTGAAGTATGCTGGACTTCACACAATTCATCAATCATACTTCTGCACAGCAAAAAAATAATGTTGGCAACTTACCTGAAATACCTTCAACACCTGCRAGTCACTCTTCAGTAACATCTCTCTCTTGGAGACATATAGTAGCACAGTTGGCCACAGGTCTATTAGAGCCAGATTTCATGTCAAGTTACAGCTTGTATTATCTCCATACCCTCCTCAGCAAGTCCATCAAGGACACTGCTCTACAGCACATTCAGCAAACACCTGCCTGGAGAGCACTGCTCAAAGCTGAGATAAATACATTCTTCAACTCCCTCAACAGAACAGCTATTCACTTGGATGTTCTGCATGACTTGTCCTGCTGCCAGATTTTGAGCCTTGGTCTTAATCCAGGAGAAATAGAGACCAAGTTTGGCGGCTTTTGCCTCAGAGCATCCGAGTGCGGATTCCAGGTGTTCTGCTGACTAACTGAAGGGAGCCACATCATCCGCAGAGCCAAGGTCGGTGAAGGTCGCTCTGACGCTGACAGCAATTCCTGAGTGATGCGTCAGCTGTTCTCAAATCCAGGCGATGGCACAACAGAACGGCACAGGGGATGCAACTTCTCCAGGCGCCAGCTGTATTACTGAGCCACTGCCCCTCACCCCCTGTGGCCTCTTCCCTTGTAGTCATGGGAAGGCAACGTTCTCAGCGAGGTCCCAAAGCGGTGGAGTCACCACAGAGGGGAGTGGGGACACACACTTAATTCCTACTGTATCTTTGCAAGTAGTCCAGGACAAGGTTCAGCGTCCAGACGTGACTGACTGGCAGTGAATCAGGATTGTTCTGGGCAATCTTTGCAAGTCAGCAGTGGCTGGGATTTGGCAAAGAGAACATGGGCAAAGCCTGGTGCAGGACAGACAATGACGCGATTGGACAGCATCCTCTGCAGCCCGATGGTTGACCTTTTCTTTTGCGCAACGAGAAAGCAATGTCCTTCCTCCATCCCAGAAGGACTATGCCAGACACCAGGCAAAGGGGCAGCATTCGTCTCGCCTAACTTTGGGTGTCAAAGGCAGACATCTACAACTGCGCTCATCACCCTCAGCTCACTTTAGTCACCCTCTAATGGAGAGAAGCAGGTACATCTAGGGATTGTTCCATCATTTTTGATGTCTACATTAAAACGAAGCAAATTGGGCCCTACCACTGAGATGGACATTTATAACGGCCCTACCTTGTCCTATAAACATATCCAGGTCCTTCGATATATCAAAAACTAGGCAGCTGGTTAAGGGGTACAATGTGCCTATTGGGTTCAGGAGATAGTAGTACCAAGTTAATCTCTACAACGGCCTTTCATTGCTGGAAGGGGAAGTACCTCTGCTTGTATATTATGACAACAGTCAATTCACATATCTGTTGGTATAGTACCGTAAATCAGAAAAAGAGTCTCATGAGCCAGTCCTAGCCTGGCTCATCAAACAGCTCTGTGTAAAGCAAGGCTCATGTCCTCGTTTATATTTTGCCCTGAATACCTCTCACGGATCTTGAATATTCTTCAGGGCTTTGTTTTTTTGCCTCTAGTATGCTGCAGATGACGTTGGTCAACCTTCACTGTTCAGGGGAGGATCACGAAATGGATGGTGCTATTGGCAGATGTTTTACTCGTGGCTCTCAGGTTGGTCCAGACATCTGTATTGCAGCAACATCTGTTCTGTACTTTCACAACTCACGGRGAGGGACAGAGTCGTGTTGAACAACGGAGCCCAGCAAGACTCATTTGGCATGCCAGGAAGTAAGTCTGCACAAAGATGACGGTTTGTATTATCAAGTTTTAGAGTTGTTRATGACTTGACAGGATTTGATGACTTTATTCAGGCAAGCCATAATACACCAATTGCCCTTTTCATTCAGTTTCTTAGCTAATGTATTGGCGAAAGCTCACCCTCTGAATTAAAACCCTACATTGACAGGATTATAAGGGGATGTAAAAATATGAAATATTTCTGTTCTTATAGTAGGTATTTCTAATTTCAGTACTTCCTCATTGCTCTTCATCTTGTAAGGCTAAGATCATGATTTATTTTATAATTATTTTAATTTCCTGAACTCTTCAGATACCCTAAAGAAGCTGAATGTTATGATTTTCTGAAATCTTTGATGGGCCATTTCTTTGAAGGAGTTTTTGAGGAAGAACAAGGAGACATCTCTGAGTCTAATCTGGAAATTGGATCTTCTGATGTGTTCCCCTTTCTGTTTGCCAGTGAGCTGAGCTAAGCTGCTCTCCCCTTTGGACCAAGTAATGCTATTGAGTGAGGGAGATGGATTTTTTTAACTTTTAGGTAGCACTTCAGGATGGGCTAGTAAATCATTCAAGGCTTCCCATTAGAAAATGCATCCAGTTACCTTTAATGTGAACTCTTAAAAATCTGGGCTGACATTTTCTACATGGAGTGTTTTGTATTCCTTTTCGTTAACTTTCAGTCAAAACCATTTAGCCATTTCTAAGACCAGGGGCATGGAAATGTAAGCTGTTTCTCCCTTTTAAGAAAATATCTGGGTGGGGGATTTGAGCTTTGGAGTAGCACTGTCCTGTGAATATTCACCCATCTGCAGCCATTTTCAAAAACAGCAACTGGGCTGCGTTCAGGCGAGATGTCTTAGATGTCAGCAGCTAAACCCCCCAAAGATTCAAAACGCACCAAGTGCCCTCCAGCTGCAGACTGAGCAAGACTATTCCTGTAATCATTGGGCTATTCTGGGCTGTTAGGTCTATTGTCCAGTTCTGTGGGGTTCAGCAGTGAACAGCCAAAGAAAAACACTGATTAGCTGCTCATTAACTGAATACTGCACATCCTGAGCACCGAACAAGGCAGCAGCTCAATGCAAAAAATAGCATGTGAGTGCGTAATTAAAGGCTATCAGAACGCACCCACACAAGATGGATCATTGCAGGTTGCATGGATATTTTTAATCCAGGGTCTTCCCACCTTGTGCTTGCTTGTCTCTGCTCAGCTAAGGTGTTCTACTGCAAATTTGCCTGGGTGTGAGTTTCTGAGCTGGTGCTAGTGCATCTGCAGACCTTTCCATTTTGTTTTTGCAAGAAGTGCTAAATCTAAAGAAAAAAAGGTAGATGAACACAGCCTGTTATTAGTAAGTATCAACAGCAGTGATTCCTTCTTCCTCATGCCCCACAATGAACATGTTTTTTCAGCCAGACAGTAACATATAGYGTACGGCAGGAAGGAGGTTTTTGTGCTGCTAACCCCAAACCAGCCATATTTGTTACCTCTAGTCTGGAACGAGACAGGGGAAATGCCCAGTTCATTCCCAGCAGTACATCCCAAACACCTGCTCTGTCACATTCAAATATCTGTTGCAAGTTCCTCTACGGTGGTAGGAATAGTGTGACCCTGCCTTCAGTCCCGGGGTTCCTCACGTCACCTCGTGCCAAGATGCTGCTCCAGTTTAGGGGTAGCCACAGTCGGCCAGCGCTTACTCAAAGGGGATGAAGTAAAGTTCCTGCCACCAGTGACGCCATCGCCTTCCCTGTAAAGCACCCTTCTTATCACCCTCTCAGTCATGTTTTCCTGGCGGGCAGCCCAGGCCTGAGATATGGTAATCTCCCAGATGGTATCAGACAGGGCCATCAACCGAAGCTGGAATATCTCACTGTAACGTCTAGGGTGATAGCATGAATCCATATACRGATGAAGGCCAGCAGAAGAAGACAGAGATTTTTAGCTTCCTAGCGACTGTATTTTTTACGTCCCCTCATTCCCTGTCTGCCATTCCCATGGCTTTGTCTTTGGCCAACAGGTTTTCTCCCCATTTGCCCTGTCCCTGCCCAGCCTCGCACATTCACCCAGCTTCCGTCCCTCTTTTGGGTAGAACCTTGCAAGGCAACAAGTCCCTCCTGAGTTCCCTCTGCCCCTGAGGACTTCAGAAAATCCAGAGTGTCTCTTAGGATGATTTTTGGTCTTGTGTTTAAAAGCAGTAAAACATTGGCCAGAAATCTGCCATCACGGTTTACAGTAGGAGAAAGCTCAGGCTTTGCCTAGACCAAGTTTTGTTTTGATGTGGTCTCTCTCTCTCTCTCTCCTACCAGCATGTGCAGGATCCTTGCTTTGAGACCTCTTCGTTTCAGAGTTAATGGGACCACCCTGGTGCTCTCTGCTGACCCTTCCAGGATGACACAGGATGTAGATGATCTTTTTAAGGCCCTTCAACCATAAGGGTAATACAGTCCTAGGTAGTAAGGGTGGAGGCTACATGAGAACACCAAGAGAACAAAAATTCATCCCTTGAGTCCTGAGGAGGGACTGGAGGGATCAGCCAGCCCTTTGGCCCTGCTGGTCTACTCGTCCTTCTTTAACACCAGGCTGAAGATGGATGCTCTTTTTAGATGCAGAAGACACCAGTGTCATGTCGTTGCCTCTTTGTTGCACATCATCACCCCACCACGAAGGCCTCTGTCATAGGATCACGACCTCCTGTATTTTGGGTGAAATCAGCTCCCACCAGCTGGTGTGCAGAGCAGAGTGAGGCAGCCAGCTGGGACAAGGCAGCACCCACACACTGCTTGCTGGCAGATTGGCGGAGGCGGTAGCGGTGAGCTGTATCCTCCGGCACGACAGCTGGATTTGGGAGAGGACATCCATCTGCGGCACAGCGGGCTGCCCTAGCACTAATCCTATTGCTCAGGTGGGAAAGACTGGAATAGCATGCAATTCAGAGATGAACTGATTTGCTTCAAATATGCGCAGATCCACAACAAAGTCCAGTTGTCTTAACGCATAGCCCAGTGCTGAATGTGCTGGCTAACACGGGTTTTAAAAATGAGGCTTGTTTCTCTCTGTACTGCGTATTTGTTCCTCATTGTAGGGTTCAGCATTGCTGACTCACGTAATTTTGTTATAAATCTTGTGATATTTCATGCCATCTTTGACGCAAGGGTTCCTGGTGTCACGTGACTCTGTGACAAGGAGCTTTTATTAGGGGCAAAAATAGAAAAGTAGATTTGTGGTCCTCATGCTATGAGGAAAGCATGAAAACATGCCCCCTAAAGGTTCAGAAAACAGCCACAGAAAAAAATGTATCTTTATTATCATTTTTGAAATCCCATAATTTTTAACCTGCTGTGATTTTTCCTGATGCTGGTTCACATCTCCTGCTCTCCCCTGGGCAGCCACTGTAGCAGCTTCCAAGCTGTTCCCTGAAATGTGGAAATCCCCCTTACACAAACAATGGCACTGTTAGTCTTGCTGATTTTCTGGAAGCACAAAAACATGTTTGTTTTCAGCCAYGACCCACTGAGGGAATTTCCTCACTGATTTGGAGTTTGGGAATTTTTTTATTTCTATGAAAGCCATTTTGTCATTTTCCAAGAACCTTAATAAACTACARTTACCGAGATTAAGAGCGTTGTGTGGTCATCATCCAACACAGAAACAGACCCTGAACTGTGATCGCTTTGGTGGAAACCGGCAGAAATAGCCGAGTCAAATGATCCCTTTTCCTGCAGAGAGTCTGAGAGCACGAAATGAATGTGCCCCTTTTTGGGATAATAGGTCTGCCTTTGGCAGAAGGTTTGTGTTGACGGAAGTACAGGCAGCTGCCCAAAGTGCTAAGTTGTGTCTGATGGGCAGGGGAGACCTGCTTACGACATAAAGAGATGCTGCTGTGGGGTTGCCAAGTTCACAGGAGGGAGGTTCAAGGGCATCTCCCCACAGATAAATACACCAGGAGCCCTCATGCACCAGCAGGCACCGTGGCAGGTAGACAGCGTGCGTCAGCCTCCGAGCGGAACGCAGAGTCCGGCATCTCATTTCTCAAGGAGGCAAGCTCGTTGGAGTCCCTGTCTCCTCCGAGCATGCCCCAGCTGTTGCCGTCATGTCCCATGTGCCCTCTCCCCACTGCGGCACAGTGCACGGCTCTCAGTGTGACCTGGATGGAGCGAAGGAAGCAATGGGTGAAGACGAAGGCAAATGACTCGGATCACAGCCTGGCCAGGTCACAGGGATGAACATGCTGTCCTTACGAGGAGTGCTGGAAGGTCATCCAGGGGGCCGGTGCTGGGTTTGAGGACACGGGTTTTATGACTCATCTGAAAGAYGATCTGTCCTGGGACATGGATGCTGGACAAACTGCTGCTCCCTGGAAGACCATCTCCAGCTGCATCACCRGCAAATGTTCATGTGGTTCCTGGAGCTTCCTTGCCATTCTTGCATCCAACTGTTTATGTGCCCCTGCCTCGAGGAATTAGGGCAATACTGAATCAGATCCAGACCCAGCAGGGATGGCGGCATGCCACCAGTGAACAGGTTCTAACCCATCTCACTGAGAGTTTTTGGAGCCAAACAAGGTGGTGAACATGGAGCTCCTAGTGATGCCTTTCCTTCCTTTTGTGTTTTACTGATGACTGCTGCCACCTTCTCCCTGTGCTCTGAGTCTCAACGGCATGTTGAACTGTTTGATCCCTGCCAAATAACTGAGTGGTGACAGCGAGCAGAACATGTTGTCAAAGCCACCTAGACAAAGAGCAGTCGACAAGACAGCTTTGGGAGAGAACTTAGCGCATCAGCAGGGGGATCTTTGCAGTATGGAAGATCTGAAGTGAGGTCCAACCCTCCCGGGAGCTGTAGAGATGGGGAGTATCACGACGGCTCCAGGCACATCCCTCCTGTGGGAGGAAGAAGCACCTCTGTCAGTTATACACACAGATCTTCCCAGCAGGGAAGACGGCAGCTATTCAAGATGGAAATCTTTGAAGCCATACTGTGCTGCAGGTATCGCAGAGATCCTGAATGACCCTAGGCTGAATGCGTAAGGAGCTGGKTTTTTTTCTAGAAGAGCTTGAAGGATATGTGGAATTTCTTAAATTCATCAGCAAGGGGCACATTCATATTCATTTGTGCAACTACTTACTTTTGATTCCCCAACTGCTAGCCACATTAGCAGCTCAGCACGTCCATTGGAAGTCGGTAATTGCTGCTGAGCCTCGTGGTCCCTTCCACTCCAGATGCTCAATGGAGACCCAGCAGCTGCTAGAAATTCAGCAGCGTCTGTTCTTATTCGGGCATCTGCAACCATGTAGCTTTACAACAAGTTCTACATGCGCCCTAAAAATTGTTCCAAGGGCAGCACATCTCTCTAGCTCCTCAGGCACACCAGCAGCTTGACGGTGTGGCTGCAGCCAGCGCGGAAGGACGGAGAGCCCTCACTCCCTTCCAAGCTGTCTGGACTGGCCCCGGATGTTCAGCACCCAGCTCTGCCCYGACGGTCTCATGAGAGCACCCCGCAGACAAACACGCTGCTTTTCCTGCGGCGGGTTCCTSCGACGCTCCAGTCCCCACCAGCATGATAACAGCTTCGCCTGCGAGGGAGGCAGGACTTAATTAGAGGAATCTGGAGAAAGGCAGATTTTGTCATGTAAATGATTCCTGTCATAGGACATGATCTAAATTTGGATTCTGGGGCTGAGCAGARCAATCTCTGCTGTAGCATGGCAGCTGTCAAAGGTAGGGAGAAGCTTTGAATACCTACAGGAATGATGGCTGGTGCCTTTTACTTCACTGCAGGGTACATTTCATCCTCTGAACACATCCAGTGATTATATATTGCTGGGCAGGAAWGATCTTGTGAGACAGGCTCTATTATTCCCACTTCTTTTAGCTAGGGTAGCCRAAAACCCAAGTGGTTGTAGGCAATAAAAGGAGTTGTTATCAGGGACATGTTTTGATCCTGGGATTTCCAAGGTCCCAGGCCTGTGCTCAGGTCATGAGCCAATATCACAGCCTGTTTAATATTTTCTTTCTCTGCCGTTCAGTACTGCACAGCATCACGACAGGAGGCAGCGCTTTCTGCTGAACTCCACCTGGTAACTGTGTCTCTCACTGTGTTTTTCTTCTGATGCTGCACCACAAGGTATCTATTTCTTTAAAATAGCAACTCCTAAATAAAAAGATAATGGTTCTGATTGATAGCAGCAGAACTAAGACGCCTGGTCTCCTACAGGATGCATTTTGTGCGTGGATTCTCTGGCACCTCGTAGGATGCGGACTCAGGCTGAAGCCATGCTTGCAGGTGAAACTCAGGTAAGAATTCATTTCTGTGGATTCTCAGGAAGGGCTGTGATCCGTCTGCAGGCTTTCTCTTCCCTGCCATTCTCCTTTACCTGCTTGCTTGCTTTCATTAAACCTACAAAAATTTCATGCGTCTAACTTCTCCATCTCTCCACCAAACTCGTCTGAAATTGGCCACCAGGTTCCCAAGCTATTAGAGGAGCCGGAGAGCCAGGTACATAAGCATTAATCCAAATGCACAGAGCTTGAGCACGTAAGCCTTGCTTCCTTGGGAAGCCAAGCTAAGAGGGAACAGTGAAAATTTACTTTGGAAAATGGATGGAACAAATCCCGTAGAATGTATAATGTGAGCAATCTTTCACCGACTCGGAGAAGTGCTAAGATAACCTGATTATAGAGTTAAAGTGCATCATTTATAAGCACTGGCTTCTTTAACAAATGTGGCTCCTTATTATGCTCATGAAATATACATGAAGAAATCAGAATTTTTGATGGCGTTCAGCGTTCACAATTGCTCCGTTCGGCTGTTTAACTCTGCACAGACCAGTCACCAGCACTGTTTTGGATCTGATCCCATTTGGATAGGTTCGTTTTGGCTCCCCGGAAAATATGGCTGTTCCTTGACTGACTGATTATTCAAACAGCTTCAGCCTCAATGTAAATACCTCAGCTGGGAATATTCAGGTTGTAAATTTGACATACAGTTTCTATATGCCAGTAAAACTTGACCTAGACCAGTAAAACTCTTAATGAGCTAAAAAAAAMCCCAAAACCAACCACAAACACAAACCTAGCAAATCTTTTGGAACACGTAAGGAAATATGGGCAAAATACCGTTGGCAGCATTTGCCTAGGTTTCTCTGAAGGTCCTCCATCAGCTTTAACTTTTGTGACCCATAGAGCATTTCTGTGGCATATTAGATCAAACAGACAGTGCTAGTAAGTCATTTTCAGGAATAAAAACACTGTGGAATAGGTCCAGAGCCAAACCAGGCTGCTTGCTATGCCATCACGTATAGCGATCCGTCCTCTCCCTGTCCCCTCCACGTATTTGTTTTGGGGCTGAATGACACCACAAGAAATAAAAGTTCAGGTGCAAATCCCATTTCATTAGGAAACCTGGCCTGAGTACAGCTGACCAGCAGTGATTTGAACTATAAGGTCAGACTGAATTTGCAAAGCAGAAAAACCTGGTGAGAGACAGCGTGAAATCATGCCCCAAATGCCCTGATCACAAAGTCATGGCTGAGCCATGTGCAGGAACCTGAGACACTGAGTATGGGCTTTGGCCCATCTCCCATTCGAATACGTGGTTCTGAATTTGGAGATCTGATTCTGAATTTGGCTCATCTCCAGGGTGGAGGAAATGACTCAAGTGACTCTTTGGCAGCAGCATTAAAGAGGAAATAATAAAGAAATCCTTGAAAATAAAAAAGACACCATGATTAGCAAAGTACGGCGAAAGCCCAGCACAGTTTTTATGAGTCTTTTTGTAAGGCCCCTGTCTTGGTTGAACAATCAAACCCAAAAGGAAATTGTGCATTGTTTGTATTCTTCCTGTAGCTGGGAATTGTACTTATGAACCAGGACTCTACTGTGCAAGGAGCTGTACAAATCCAGAACAAAAGGATGGTCCTTACTCCAGCGGCTGCCTTTACATTCTGTGTGTAACACAGGAGACAGCAGATGGACTCAGATTTAAGGACAGATAAGTGAATACGAGATTTCAGTGACAAAGCCATCTGTCTAGCCAAAGTCACCCACTTCTGTAGTCTGTGAGGCTTGGATCCACCCACTTGTGTTGTAGAGCCAGACTCCAAGCTCAGTAATTTTACTTACGGTTAAGTATGGCATCTGCTTTACGGGGAGATGAACTGTGCCCTAGAGGTATGTACTTCTCTGCATTGACTACAAAGAGTGCGGAGGGTTTAGCTATGATTTTGTCATCTACAGTAAACTATAGTCAACATGTCCCAGGCAGAKGTTCACCCAAGCTCAACAAGTAACGGCTCTTCAGTAGATATAACTTGGGTTGGCATCTTGGTCCTCTTGCAGTCAGGGCCTAAGTGATGGACAAGGAAAGGGACACCCTTGCAAGTTGAAACCAAGGCAAAAGGACCAGCGCTCAGAAGGGCCAGTTCTACCTCTCGCACCCACTGCTGATTGGCCAGTGTCTTCTCCAACCTTTAAAAGGCCCTTTAGGAGCACAGTCAAATTGGGCCTTTTATATTTTTGTTCCTCAGAAGTGCAACACGCTATTSCAGCTGGAAGAGAAGTGAAGTTCCCTGCTGCACCACTTGTCTGGTTTGAGTTTTTGTGTGGTTGGACATGAAGAACTGACTGGGTCATTTCCCATTCATCTCAAGTCAGTGCCTCCTTTGAGCTCCTGCACACTGGGAACTGGCTGGGCCRTCTCCAATGCACTTAGGGACACACAACAAAGGGAGAAAACATCTTTGGGGGCTTTAGGAACAAAGCAGCCAAGAAGCCCCCATTGCCTCTGGGTTAGGCTGGCTTTGCTGAGTGGTTGTGCCTACTAAGGCTTGAGTTCCTGCGCCTGTGCCTCAACCCCATGAACAAACTCTGGACCGAAGAYGGAGCTGTTGGTGCAGGTTAGTCTATCTCCTCTCCTCCCCTCCCTTGCCCTTGCAAGCAGTTGGACTGACAAAGGAAATGAGGTTAGGACAGCTCTGGTCCCAAGAGTCCCTAATTTCTGCTTCAGCAGATAAAGCTGCATCCTGCAGCATGGTCCAGAAGGGTGCTGAGGGATGAGACTAACCTCTTCTGCAGGTTTGTTCTGCTGGATGGAGGGTGCTTTGCGTGCTGAGGTATCTTTTGTTTGGGCAGGGTTTTGTGCTCATGTTGTTGTTTTGAAATGTAAAGACCACACTGCATTTTGATGCCAGACATAGGCAGAAGCACCCCCGTCATCAGTATGTGGCAGGACAAGGCACGTGCAGCGAGCTGGGGCCAAATTTTGGCATAGCTTTAGAGGCTGCAGCCCGTGGCAGGCTTGCAGAAGCCAACCGGGAGTCTGTGCAGTGTCTCAGTATTACATTCAGGAAAGGCGGTAGCTCTGCTTCCAATGTGTTTCCTTTGCTGTCCTCCCACCCTCGTTCCTACGAGCTCCTCATCATAATTTTTACAGCACAGCTGACAATTCCCTCATATATTTTCTATCCCTGACATCTCTCTGTCCAAAGCGCTGGCAAGAACTGCSGGGTATTTAGACCTGAGGATCACACAGATACCTCTTAAGAGCTGTTTCTCCCCTATTTACCTGCTTTCCGTGTGGTCTGCAAAGTGAGTGGGCAAAGGCACATTCACCCTCTGGGCTCCCGGGCTTTTTATGGAACGAGCATCAAAAGCTCCAACCTTTTAAAGCTGTGCTGATGCTACTGTCTGCAGAGCTTCTCGCAGAGTCATTGCTGTCCTCTGCCACATCCCTGGCAGCTATCGTCTCGTTAAAATACAGGTCCCCATTACCTCTGACTCAGCCGGGAGCGCTACAGGTGCCTCTCTAGTCCTGCACGTGTTTCTCTTGCAAGTGCATTACTTTCCTTTGGTCTGGCTGATTTTCCGACCCTTCCCATTCGTTCACTGATTCTTTTAAGCAAATTGCAAAGCAAACAAACAAACAGAAGCAAACCAAACCACAGCCCCCAAACAAAACACAAAACACCAAATAAAACCCCCAAGCCTCATCAACCTGAACAGTTTAAAGCCGGAGAATATATTAAAAATTTCCGTCATGGAAATTTCCTAGCACAGCATGGAGATTTCCCAGTATATTAGACTCTTCTGTTTTTCAAGGCTGCAAGCAAAGAATGGAAATTTCCAATTACTGCATCAAAGGCTGCTGCTCTCCTGACAGTCTGCTTAGCAGGGGTCATCTGCTCCTGTAGGACATTAAATAATTTAAGGGAGGGACAGGGAGGATTTGCTCAGCTGCACCATTTCCTGCACAAAGCGCAAGCATTTCCTCTGGTGCTTGGTGGAAGGGAAGGAGCCCGGTGGCCCGAGCAGGAGCCTGGGGGTCAGGACCCCGGGGGCTGCCTCTCCCCGGTGCGCGGGCACGCTCAGCGTGGAGAGCCGAGACCTCGGGGAGCCCCGTCGCCTCGGCGCATCTGGAGCTGTCCAGCCCCGGTACAAGTTACAGGCGCTGCAGCGACTTCCCGCAGCCCAGAACTGAGGGTAGAAAACTCTTTGCTGCCGCTGGACCAGTATTTCCTATTCCTCCCCGTGCGCGAGGCTGGGGGGAGAGGGGAGGAGGGAGCACTCGGAGGCAGGGAGAGGTCATGTTGCTTCCCCTCCCCACTTTTATAACCCCCACCAGTGCCCTCGAACTGTGAAAAAACTCTGCTGGCCACTTCCAGCCGCTTTGCGGCCAGGTTACGCCACGAAGGGAGGCAAAAAGGCAGGAGAACCCGTCCCTGCTCTCGCCTCCCAGCTCTGCCACCRGTTTGCAGCGTGGGGCGAGCAAAGCAGACCAAGTCTCCGTGCAGCGGTTGGCAAAGGTGGGTGAGCGGTCCTACCAGGCAGCGTGCTGTGGAGCTCAAYGGATTTGCGCTTGTAGACGGCGTTGGAATTCCCGGCCGAAAGGTACTGTACAAAAGTGCAAAGTAATGCCATTGCACGGGTGATTTTCTTTAACAAGTCTTGGTGCTGCAACCTGAGAAATGCTCAGAATGATGCTATTAACTGTAGCCAGCTCATCTGCCTTGGCATTGGCAGTGGGGCAGGAGGGAAAGGAGAGAGGGAGGAGGAATGAATACGTATGAGTCCTGGGGGAATTCAGATTTGGACGTGATGGCTGATCTCTACAGGCCATGTCTGATCTGCATTTGTAAATCTGGCGCTCTGGTATTTATCGGAGCTCTCTTGGACTAATACTTCTTCTGAACTCTAGTAGTGACAGCGTGCTTTTCATGGGTCCCAGCTCATTACAGAGGTAATCATATGAAGCATTTTATTGAAATGTGGAACTAGAGCTGAATGTTCCCAAAGCCAAAAACAGCTCTTAAGTGCATGAGTCTGCAATAGTAACTGCTTGCAATTCTGCAGCCTTCTGCATCCAAGAAGTTCAGAATTTTTTGCAAAGCTAATGTTGTCATCTCMCTTGTAGTGATGGGGAGGCTGAGGCACTGGGGGACAAAGCAGTTTGTCTCAAGGTTTCTCTGTGAGTTATTGGTAAAATCATGATTACAGCCTTGGTAATGAGACATGTTGGCCCATACACCTTCTATATCCTCTCAGATTTTAAAATAAATCACCCTGGTTGGTTGTAGTCAAGCCCAAGAACATGTATTCATAGCATCTGAGAATCAACATGGGTCACGGACTTACAGAGCAGAGTAAGAGAAGCTTTTCTGTGACTCTRCTTCCATAATGTGCTTCATAAAATAAAGCTGTTGTTAAGGGGAACACCAACGTGGGACAGGTATGTGACAAGTTTCATGCAACCAACAGGAAAACATCAGCAAGCCTTATAAAAATTAAAGATCATTTTCAAAACAAATGGTTTTGTACCAAATATGAAGTGACTCTGATTCAGACCTCATTATGACAGATAAAATTACATTTATCACCAAACTGGAAGCTGGCGGCTGGCTCATGAACGTCACCGGCGATAGCATTTGATATGAGCTAAGAGAGAAGAGTCTCAAAGAGACATTGGCAGCAGCTGGTGGCTCAGTAGGGGCTGGTTTCCCAAAGCTGGGGAGAGGAATGGGACGAAGAAAGAAAACTGAAACAAAACCCGCTGAACAGAAATTGGAAGGCTGCAAATAAAAGGTTTTTGGGATGGACAAAAAGCCGCAAGGTTTGGCCTGGTGCTCATCTTGTGTGAGCAGCAAGATGAAGGCAGCAAGAAGAAATAAAAAGCGGTATATAATGAACAGAAAGCAGGGGAAAGAGGGGTACAGTTATCAGGTAAAAAGTAATCCGTGCAGGGAATTGATAAAGGAAACTGAAGCTGTCAGAGGCAACATAGTGGCAGCTGGGCTAAGGAAGATAAGGAAAGGTTTTTAAGGTATATGAGGAGTAAAAGGAGTCCTCGCAATAGTTCATGGAGATGGTAAATCGTTACAAAAAGTGAAGAGGAGGCAGAAGCATTAATACATGTTTCTCCTCTTTATCTAGAAAGCAGCAGTGCAACGTGTGCGAATCACATGACAATAATGAAATACCTTCTGTTTTCCTACAGTGGGATTTGGTACATCTAAATTTGGCTATCAAGCATTAGCATCTGATCCAGCTAGTTATTTAGCCTTTCTAGGCAGTTGATGGAGAGAGACAGCTCTTCTGGAGGGTGATTCAGCCGCTCCAGAGATGGGTGGGATGAGTTCCTTTCTAAAAGTACTTCCCTCCATTGACTGGAGAGGGGGAGGCTAGACGCTTGGCTCACACTAAACACCTGATTTAGACAGCTAAAATTAGGTGAGATGAATCTCATCTATTGGCAGAACCAAGGAGCATATCGGATATGTACTACAGATAAATATTTTTAAATCAGTCAGTGGGAAAATTGCACCATGGGGTCCTTAAGAACTGCCTCCATGGCCTCTGAACTGCTCATGATAATTTTATTGCAACTCTTAGCATATGGAGGAGCTCCAGAAGGCCAGGAGGAGGCTAATGTCTTGATAAAAAGGCAAGCAGGACAACACAGGTAACTATAGGTATGACATCAATCCCATGCAAAACAGTGGAAATGCTGATACACAATTCAGTCCATAGGGAATTAAATGATAAGAATATAATCAATGCCAGTCAACCTGGTTTTGGTAGAAACCCCAGGTATTTTCAAATAAGAACAGTATTTTCAAATGAGCCTTTTTTATCATTCTTGGTTGAGATTACAAATTTATTTTATAAAGGCAATTATGACAATACAATATGCTCAGGCTTTTGTTCTGGTACCCCATACTCCATACTTACTCATTGGTGATACATTTTAATTAAAAACTGACACTCATAAATTATCCAAGAAACGTTTGTAAAAACGGATTAAAAACTGGCTGCTTGGCAGATCTCAAAGACCATCCTCAGCTAGGAATTAACACCAAATGCGGTTTTGAAGGTGAGGTTTCACAGAGATCAAAAAGAAGCCTGGCAGTAAATACAAAATCACTGCCAGTGATGTGTCACTTTGAGATGACACATGGACTGATGAAGAAGACAGATAGTCTGACTTGGGCTCCCTATCCAAACTGTGCTCATTCCAGTCATCACCAATGGAAAGTCCTCCATCTAGGGAGAAGGAAGGCAGACCATCCCTGCCTAATGAAGGATTATATTCTGAGACTATTAACTGTGGCAATTATTCAGGAGACAAGTAACTAACAATATGATCTCCCTGCGTGATACTGGCTGAAAGGGCTAATGCAAACTTTGTGTAAGAAGCACGTGCTCCTCTCTGGGCATGGTGCAGGTGAGATGGATAATGCAACCCTCTGCACAGCACTTGTATGTAAAAGGTTATTGCAAAACGGGTAATGGGAACAGATGAGAAACATCAGTGGTGTTCAGGGGCTTGAGACAAAGCCTTGGAGAGAGAGAGGTGTAGAAAGCTCTGGCTTTTTGGCTGGTTGCAAACTAGACTGAGAAGTGATTGATTGCACTTCATGTGTACTTCTACAGGAAGCGGCATATTAGGCTCTCATGGGCTCTTTAAACAACAAAATAGTCATAGCAAGAGCTGATGAGTCAAAGTGGAAGCCAGACAAATTCAAATCAGAGAATGCTTCAAGATCGTAGCAGGAAACCTGATCAGCCACTGGAACAAGTGGCAAAGGGAACGATGGTTTCTTCCCTGCATGATGCCTTCCTCTTACCCRCGTTCCTGGGCTGGAGAACATGCTTTAGCTGGACACGCTTATGGCGCTCCATGGGCACTAACCAGGGAAACGCGTTGGCTCACGATGTAGGAGARGTCCAACTGGATGATCTAACATGCCACTCTGACTTCGAACTCCCCAGATCCCTCCTCGGGCAGGGGCGCTGCCAAGCCGGTCTCCCCTCGAACGGGAGCTCTGCGTCAGCGGAACGAACTGCATGGAGGCAGCAGTGCCACCTCCGAGCCAACTGTGCGACACACTTTTGGGACTTGCTCCAGTACTTTGGGCTCTTCAGTGATTTCCTGCTCCTGGTCACATGCCTCTGACAGGGACCTGACTCATGAAGGGATGCGCCTCATGTGAATGACTCCATCTGCCTCCCTGACCCAACGCTCATGTTGATCTGGTGACTACTCAGTAATATCAGGGTTTGGACGTTTTCCTTGCACCAGCTCTGTCTCTTTTGAATTCAGCTGGCCCATAATATTTCCCCAAATCCCATCTTTTTTTTTTTTGCTAACTGCTGCTGCAGACATTTCAACACCGGCAGCTGTTTGGCAATGTGTTGTGCTGCTGCGGTCAGGATGAAGGACACCGACTACACCAGCAGCGAACTTTGGGATTTGCAACTTTTGTTGTGTGCTGAGATATTGCTCCTCAGACTCCCCACGCTGCCTGAGCTGTGTCGGCCCCTGTGTCACTGCCAACCGGATGATTCCTCATGAGTGCTCAGCTCAGCAGGGAATGAGCTGTACCACCCCCAGTCTGAGCACCAGCTGAGAAGGGAGGATGTTCTTCAAACTGATTTGCCTCAAAAAGCGCCTTCCACCCAGGACTCTCCCACTGCTTGAAGAACCAGATTGCTCAGAAGATGGTGATACTAACAGGTCCATTTTAAACCCTACATGCGTCTCACAAACATAGCGGGATCGAGCCTCCTCACGACTTGGAAAGGAGATCTCAGGAGACTTACAAACCAGGTGCTTTTGGAAGTGCTGTGTATAAATTGGCTGGTGATGTTTATTTCTCAAACAAACACTTTTCCCTGGTGTGAGGGGAAGTTTATAGGGAAGGAGTCGGGGAGGAAGATGGCATTAGGTGTAATGGTCAAGTAGGGAAATCAGGAGAAGAGACACTCCATTCTTGCTATGTTCAATGTGTTGGGTGGTAGCAAGTAAGAGTGCCAGTCCTGCTGTGCATGCCTCAGTTTCCCTCTCTATAAATTTTGGTGCAACAGTGAGCAGTGTACCGATCCCCAGGAAAAAAAAAACAGTATTTACATAGGACATAGGAAAACGATGTGCTGGTCACAGACTGCAGAAGGTTTTGTTATCCTGCATCTTCTTCTTGGCTGGACCTGCTCATTCCTTCAGATGTGCTTTGGGTATGTTGCAACTCCGTTGCAATTTCTCTGCAGCATCCATGAGGAAGGCAAGGGGATTTTTCTCCCTGCCCTGCACAGGCAAATTGTGTGTTGTCTCATGGGAGGCAGCACCCAGCGCAGTGGAGGGTGGAGGCCTTCTACGCATCAGTGTAATTCAGTAATTAACCATTCTAACTAATGAACAGCTGGATTGTTAGCCTAACCTTTAACACTTAGATGATGCTGTTTTATGTGCTATAACACATTTTTTGGCTAGACCCCACTGCTTTCCTACCTTGGACTTGCAGGGACGAATAGAATAGAATAGAATAGAATAGAATAGAATAGAATAGAACAGAATAGATAGCTTCACACCAGCCAATTACACTTTTAGAACCAAGTAAGAGAGGTGCCACATGAGTTGGCAAAAATTGCTCCAGTAGCACAAGAGATGTATTGCACAAGGCTTTTTTTCATGTGATGCCCAAACAATGATGCAATCTGATGCCTCTTGCAGCTTCACTATATCACGCAGAGACAGCAAGACAACTTCAGTGTGCTAAAAGTATCCAGAAGTCCTGGGCTTAAATCCCAGTAAAGTCAACGGCAGAATTTCCATCCATTTCAACAGGGTGAGGATCTCACCCCTGAGAGTCCAGTACTGGCTCTGCTGGACTCTGTGTCTCCAACTTCTCTTTCTATGTTATCCATAAAAAGGACACAGAAACACCTGTTGGACTCATAGGGCTGTTAAGCAGTTTAGCTCACTGATGTTTGCATTGCGCACGGGGATCCTCTGTTGAAAGGGTGAAAACAACCTCATTGTCATCTTTATCTGCCCATGTTATAAAGGCTAGAAGTAGCTGCACATGCCAAATCCGTGCTGGGCAGTCAGCTGTGGAGTCCTGTGAGCAGCATCCCAGGTTGGTAATGGAGCCTGTGGCCTGTGAAGCTCACCCCTCTCCATCTTAGGGCTTTATCTATTGCTACCGTATCTCAGTGCCTTCCATAGCAAGTCAATAGCTATACTGAAATTGCTAGTGGCTTTCTCTGGAGACTGGCGTTCCCACTTTCCAGCTTGGGGTATAGGCATAGTTTCCAGTCAGTGGGGACTCCTCGGTTGGAAGGGGTGACAACATGGTGTTGTGCTCACACTTGGGTTGATCTGCCTGCCATTAACCTCTGGACAACTCACGGGTTCTGCCGGTTTACATTTCTTTGTTCAAAAGCAAAGCAGAGCCCAACATATGCTTTTTCAGACCTTTTCACAATGCAAGTTACTATTTCTCCGTGTCCTTCCTGGCCCTTGGGTTTATATCCTTGAAAAAGCAACAAACCCAAGATGCAGACTGCACTGGAAGAGGTTTTCTCTGAGAAGACTAGACAGCTCCTCACTGCCGATGGGCTGAGTCGGGCCGTGTCTGAAAAAGCCTGTCCCATTTTGACGTGGTTCCCCATTGTAACAGGGGTTGAAAATCCCCTCAAATCAAAGGATGCTGGGGGTGTCCTGAAGGGCACAAGCAAGGGAGACTCATTATCCTAACAGCATATCATGCCTGTCTTCCTGAAAAAGCCATTTCTGGTTGTTAAAAGCCAGATGGAACATTTTCAAAGCGAAGGAGAACTGCTAAGACAGCGTCCCGGCAACACAGAGACTGCGGGAGAGCAGAGCTGAGCTTGAAGTTCAAAGACGTGGAAGCGAGGGAGAGAATTTCGCTATGAGGTGTATCACGGGCACCGGGCAGGGTAGTCAAAGCCAAGGAGAAGGTGGCCCAGGCACCATGGCAGGCCAGTGTGGGGAGGGTGGGCACCCTGCAGAAAAAAGGTATGGTTAGAAGGGGAAACAGCGGGGCAAGTCGCAGCCAGCTGCCAGGGAAGGAGAYGACGCCAGCGCGCTTTGTGCTGGGTTCACACCTCCTTTGAGATCCCAGGCAGAGGATTTCTTTGCTTGTGCTTGGGGCTAGCTCAGCGCAATCACCTAGCGAAGCCTTGCAGTCCTCTCTCTGGAGGTATCGCCTCGAGCGCTTGGAGCGGGAGGTTGCAATCCAACACCGGTGGGATCTCTTCCAGCYTTACCTCTGGCACCCTGAGCGTCCTTCAGGGGCCCACATTTYAAACTTGCAGAGCTTTGGTTCACTAGGTAAAACACGGGTATTATTTACCGTCCCGTGCTCGCGCTGGAACAGCATCCAGGAACTCCCGCTGTGAGCCGGGAGGCCGTTGCGAGAGGTCTGTACAAACGCGTCGAGCAAAAGGCGACCCCGGAGAGCTCACAGACGGCTCCAGGTCAAATGTTTCCTGAAGGACATTGTTAAGGCTTCATTAATTGTTGTTTGCAAAGCAAATGCTTGGCTAGAAGGCACTCGGGTACGATGCAGCCGCTCYGCTTCTTGCACGCCTAACTCAGCTCCTGCGTGTTATTTTAGCCCAGTTGCATCGTCTTTTTTGCAGCGTGGAGGTGAAGGCTGCCAGGAGTTTGTAAGTTTTAATATTGCTACCGACCGAATAATGGACAGCAAGCTTTTAGCAATTCAGTGTTCAGGAGTGTTAGACGAGCCCTAAATGGAGGAATTGTTACTTGCGCTGGAAGAAGCGGGCATGATGTTTCCAATTATTCTTCATTCCAGACAACAGCTAGCTGTTTTCGTTTATTGGAGCAGTAGTTGGGTAGAGAAACAATATTGAGTAAACCGTGCTGAAAAAGGCTCTGTGTAAGGCAACAAATTTTTTCTGACACAGACCCAACCTTACTTTAGAATATTGCTGGCAAGTCAAGAATAGGTACAGCAGAAATCAATTGGTAATAATGTTGCAAATGAGGCAGGGAAGCACAAAAAGTCCTTTCAGAGCAATAAATAAATCCCTGTTTGTTCAGACAAGTAGCGTTTATGACATGATATGGAACTTCCAAAAGCAGATATTTGTGCAAACAGAAAAAGACATTAAGTTTATTAAGCAGAGTAACTGGAAAACAAATAGGCAACCTTTTCTTTCTTTTTTTCTTTTTTTTCCCTCCGACCTGTAGAGATAAAATGTTAGAAACAAAATCCAAGCAGAGGGATCTGAAGCTAAAGGATTTTAGAGAGATGCGGTGGGGAGGAGGCAGTCTCCTGCTCAGAGAAGAGGATCTCTTGGGCATAAAATTATTTTTAGGATACAAACCTATGGTAWGAGCCTTTAGAATTTTTGCAGGAAATTATACTTTTCTATTGAACTTTTAGATGATATTAAATCTATGCAATAGAATTTCAGAGGTTATTAAAAACCCTGTAGAAATTAAATTATTCTGTTTAACTCTACAGCATTTTAAAATAACTTCTATAAAACTGAGTGAAATATCTATTGAATCCCACAGCTTTCATTGCTATACAGATTTACAAGATTTTTCCTATAAAGATGTATTACGTAACATTATAATTGCAGTTGATTTTCATTTGTAAGTGGACTTTCATCTATCCTAGTCTTGTTTTCCTGCCGTACTGAAGACCGTAGAGCTGGGGAGACGAATCCAACTACAGAGCCTCCATTTAATGCCATCAGAGGGTTAAAATGAAACCTTTTTGATATTTTCAGCCCATTCGTCTGTTACCATATGTCAGGACCCTATGTAGTGAGTCAACTTTGCAAGAAAGGGACATCCAAGTTTTAGAACAGACTTTAAAAATGTCGAATAACTTGTTGAAATTAGTTTATTTGGCTGTGACCAATACTGAAAACTTGAACTAATCAATTTTTTTCACCCAAAGGGCACATTCCCACAGGGAGTGGCTATTAAAATACACAGTTCAAGAGTATTAAAAAAATAGTAGCATGACACAAAAATCTTATAAAAGGATGATTCACACACGCATACAGAAAGAAGAAAGCTGTTGAGAAATCTTAAAATCTTCTGAAACTGTACCCTGTAAAACTTAGAGGGTCTGGTATAAACTGGATGTTGAGAAACCAAAGACAGAATTCAAAATGTAAATAGTAAAGGGCATTAGAACAAATATGAAAAGTCTTTAAATGTCCGAGAGACACAGTAAGGAAATCTGCTAGGAAACTGGTAATCTGACGGCCCACCAGAGARTAAAAGGAGCAATTATGGTGTTGCAGAGATGAGAAATTATTTCTTTGCGTCTGTTTTTGACCCAGAGATTGTCACTGAAATACTTGCTCCATGCTTGCTCAATGCATGTAATAAATCTGGGAATATTGTCAAAGAATTAGGCTAAGTCCATGCTTAAACATTTTGCCGGAATAACAGCGTCAGCAAAAGCTCGTGTGCTTTTTATATTATACCAGCAAAAAATCAGCACAATGCAAGGACAGCTTATTCTGCTAGAGGAAGCTTGTTTATCCAAAATTAACAAAAAATAAAATGTCGACAGAAGACCAGTATGTGCAATATCTTCACTAAGGCTGGGCAGCCCCGGCCTGCCGGGACAGGTCACAAAAGGCCTGCAGGGTTGAGCGGCTCCTTCCCCATCGCCGGCTTTTCACTGATTAACGACTGCTGGGAATCTGCCCTGCAGAAGGGTTGGGGTGCCGGGGGGACTGGTGTTAGCCCTGAAGGACGTTCCTTGGTAGTGTTTGACTGAGAGATGCAGAAAGAGTCACCGGAGGAGCTGGTGGTGAGAGCTGGATGGCCTGGCGTGGGCAAGGTGTCCACGCCGGTGTTCCTGCTGGGACATGCGACGGCATACCCCAGGGTCCTGGTCCCCTCCTTGCACAGAGCACACCAGGGCTCCTTTATGGCTTGGGTTTCCTTTGCATAGAGGACAGGCTGGTGCCTCTCTGGGTCTTCATCGGATACACAAGTAGGATATGGCCAGAGCTTGCATGTCTTCTTGGACCCGGGGACTGGGGGAGCTGATTTCTTAGTGTGAGCAGTGCTGCTGCCCATTTTGGGCACCAGAAGCATCCAAAACTGAGCCGAATTCTATGCAGGGGATGGAGAGAGGGTGATGTCAGTGCAGAGCAAATGCTCATAATGCCTAAGTCAGGTGGAAAAAGTACATTTTTGGATGTTCTTGAGTAAAGCGCATCAACAGTCCCCAAGGAAGAGAAGATAAGTGCTCTGGGCTATGACCCAGTCATTGGGGGAACAGAATGGCAAGGGCTTGTGGGTGCCAGCTGTGTCATCTGGGGATCTGCTTTGGGACAATCTCAACTACCAAGCGTTTTCTAGTACCCCTCTATCTGTGCTGGTAATCCCTTCTTTCCTAGAGAAGCCATGAGAGAGCAGAAAAAGAGGTGCTGGAAGAAAGGATGAATTAAAGAACAAGAGGTCATTAGGACTTGCTAATGTACCTCCATGTGTTCTGGGGAAACTTGGCTCTGAAGAATTAAGCCACTAAGAAATACGTGCCTTTTTCTCCTTAAGAACTCTGATGCACTAAAGGACTGGAGTTCACCTGGGTAATGCTTATTGACAGCAACTACCTGAGAACAAGAACCGAATAACAGCCATACTGGCTATATTCCCTGGCCCTGAGTCCAGCTGGCACAGCCCGGCCACCAGGCTAAACTCTTCTACTCTCCGAAATAGGGAAGTTATATTCAAATTGCCCACTGGGAATATTAAGCTCAGAACTGTGCTGAGACATTGCCTGGGAGAGTGCTTGTTAGCCTGGGCCAAAAATGTACCAGGGACCACGCTAAAAATTTAATAGCATGGACAACATTTGACCCTGTGCCCTGGCCCTGTTGAGTCACTAGTGTAGACGTAGCCATTGGATCAGACCAAAGGTCCAGCTAGCTCAATATCCTACCTCCAACGGCAGCCCTACTGGCAACCCCACACTCTGGGCCATGGGGCTGTTTGCAGCGAGCAAGTCTCCACTTGCAAAAGCAAATAGAAGAAATTAGTGGCTGTGGGATCTGTCTCACGTCCTGCAGCACTGCACAAAAACAGGAAAGCTGTGCAGTCACTGTGGCTAAAAGTAAATTCATGATTAGCTAATATGTTTTGCTGTAATAGTAACACAGCGATGTCTGGAGCTAGCTCAATAGCCAAAAATGACTGGTGATAGTTACACCCTGTGCTTTGCACAGAACGATAAATAAATGATCCAACAAAAATGCCTCACTTGGTTTGTCCTGTTTCTGTACTAAGGTGCAGGCAGAAATGACAGCCCTAAGCTCCTGGGGACAGGACATGTCATGTTCTAGGCTGAGACTTCCACCATCCTCCATCCATCACTGTCTTCAGTGGCTTTCAAAAATCTCAGCTATGAAGCAACTATCCCAAGTGAATGTAACATAAACAGTTGCACTGGTAAATGCTCAGCTTGTGCCCCGCGTAGTCACCGTCTACAGCAAACGGAGTTGCCCGCCACGTCAAGGGAGACTTCTCCCAGGCACATCATTCACCACACCTCGTGGTAGGGACAGCCTGTGTCTCCCACCGCTGCTACTGAGTGGATGGGGAGGGAAGAGCTGTGGCCTTCAACTCTTTCACGGTGCACCATGTCCCTCCAGCAAGACCAGGGTGATGTGATCCCATGTCTTTCCATACAAGTTTATAAAAGTTCATAAAAGATGACAGCAGCAAAGACCCCTCACAGTTCTTCCCCTCCCGTTTCCAGATACTGAGCACTTCCCAAAGGAGCCAAGAAGAATCTGGCCCAATGTGAACAACGTGGCTTTTGACTAGCCCTTTTCATCTGTGACTCTCAAAGCATTATCTTCACTTTCTTATAACTGCCATAATCTAAGCAATGTGCATAATGATTCAGAGTTTTTATAATTGCATACCTTTGTCCAAATATCCCCTGTGTTTGCAAAGACACAGTGCAAAACTTTCTTTCTGCAGCACAAATTATTTTCCCCTCTTGAAGTTTGCAGTCATGAGTTAATTGCGCAAAAAGAAAATGCAGAAGACTTAAGACGCTATCCCAAGAAATTGTTGCTGTCATTCATCCAGCTGGTCAGGATGTGATGATCAGTATCAGTTACTCGGCAACTGATCTGACGTTGGTCTCCTTTGATTTAAAGTCCTGTAGACTCACTTGAACTTGCACACAGAAATAAGTTCTCCTAAGGACACATAGAGAAGTATCTCCTCTTGGAAATGAAATATTTCTTTTGAATCCTGGAATTTCTTTGAATTGGAGGAGTTTTTCCACTGGGAAGCTGACTGCTTGTGAATCACTCTTCTGGAAAAAAAACAAATTTGCCTATAATTTAAGATTTAGGTAGTGCGCAGGATGATCTTTTAGAAATATTGTCATGCAACCTTAACGTTTTGAAATTACAAACCTCAAGCAAATAAAAGGAGAAAGAAGAATGGCTTCAGAAAAGTTCCATTGGGCTATAAGTCAGACACTGTTCCACAACATTTTATCTTTGAAATGTCATGCTGTACTGGCCTCAAAGCAGAAGAACAGACGGTTCATCTAATACAATTATTTTAGGATCCTTTCATCATAAACAGTGTTCATGCCAAAATGAAAACGTATCATGGGAAAGCATTTCTCATTGAAGCCTGAATCTCCTCCCTAATGTTTATTCTATGTCATGGAGAACACTAGGGGCCAAATACACTCTGTGTTAAAAACACTGGCATAAGTTCTTGCAAAATAAATCTGGCAGGGATTCAGGATGTGACAGCCGAAGGAGGCTGCAGCCTCCCTCGTACCAACAAACTAGTCGGTGGCTAGGAAAAGAAAGGGGGCAATGATGAGATATACGAGGCGTGCCACGTAGGCTCGTTCCCCTCTGCAGCAGCTGTTGGCTGATATCCTGTATTGCTACTATTATGATGAAGTGGTGTCCCAAGCTCCAGGAAGATGATGAGTAAGCGGGTAGCAGCAATATCGTCCTCTTACATTGATATATCCCTTCCTGGGGGTAACTTGCAGCTCCTCGCAGAAGCTCTTTGAATGCTATCCTGGGTCG
The DNA here is from genome assembly GCF_003343035.1 of Apteryx rowi. Classification (NCBI taxonomy): domain Eukaryota; kingdom Metazoa; phylum Chordata; class Aves; order Apterygiformes; family Apterygidae; genus Apteryx; species Apteryx rowi. The sequence continues at coordinate 2,845,900 of NW_020451204.1, forward strand.
CAAAWCAATCTCTTCTCTATTTTCAAGAACATCACAGAGTCTTTATCCTGCAACAAAGCTTTCAGTGCTCTTAGTTGAATTGGGATTATTGCATAATTCTCTCTTTTTCTCAGTGTGTTCACATTTAGTTGATTATTTAGGCTGTTCTGTTGCTCCCACATTTCTGGGCCTCTGTCTTCCAGCTTGTAAACATGATCTATAGTGTTAACCATGGTGATGCTGCACTTGGTTTTATTTACATTCATTTTAAGAACTGTCAATAACTTGCAGAAATCTAAATAATTTATGACAGACTTATCTTTATTAACCAAACTTCCATTCGCATTAAAAAAAATCCATTTGTCTGACATGACAGACTTTCCATAAAACTCCTCAGGCATATCAATAAGGCTACTGTCCTTTTATTTATTACAAATTATATCCTATATCAGATTTTATTTGATACCGTCTAGGATCAGTGTTAAACTAATGAATTTATAATTATCTGGGATTTTCCTATTATATGAAATACAGTCTTCTTAATTCTGCACAGAGTATTCTCACAAGTTTATACACACAGAACCAACATGCTGGGGCAGTCTAGCAATTTTGTTGGCAATCAGGTTGAATTATCTGGACTGCAATACAGCCATCCTAGACTTATCCACACAGAATCACAGCATCAGAGAATAATTTAGGTTGGGAAGGACCTCCAGAGGTCTCTGGTCCAATCCCCCTCTGACAGCAGGGCTAACTTCAAATTTCAGTCAGGTTGCTCAGAGCCTTCTTCAGTCAAGTTTGCAAGGATGGAAATCCCCAGAGTTGTCTGGGTCCCTCTCCCAACGTTGGGCCATGTAAAAACGGTTATCCTAATATCTGGTTGTCATTTCTTTTGCTGCAACTTGTGTCCGTTGCCTCTTGTCCTATCACTATGCAACTCCAAGAAAAATCTGGCATCGTCTTCCCTATAATCTCCTACGAATAGCTGAAGACAGCAATAAGCCTTTATTCTTAATCCTGAATAACCACTACTCTTCTAAGTATTACCAAGTATTTTCTGTGGGCTCAGCACTGTAGACACAGAGCATGCTGGCTCTGATGTGGCAAAATGTCCAGCTTCTTCCACAGCCCCAGTGATGAGGAGCAGGCTGCTCAGATATTGAGATCTATTTTACGGTTCTCTGCTGAAACAGAGGTTGACGACTGTATTCATGTGATTTAAATTCTACTTAAGTCCCTGTACCTTTTCACTGGAGGGTGCTAGTGAGTCTGGAGAGCCTAGGTAAGGTCTTGAGCAAGAGTCACTTGTGTTTAGTCAACAAGAAACAAGAGCTAGACGGACTTAGGTGGAACTGCAGGTATGGTGCTCCTGGGACCTTGCAGGTTCAGATTCTTCCATGTTTAGTGATGTAGTCATTTTACTAAGAACAGTGACCTGAAGAGTTGGGAACCTAATTTAATACATTTCATATGGGCTCCCATTTTTTGTCTGATTTACTAAAAGATATCAACACAAATTTCAGTGAAAAAATAACAGTTGTGTGCTGAATACTGTAAGTCTCACAGAATAAAGGGATATTTCAATGTACAGTAAACTCAGACCTTTTAATTGCCTTTCCTAAATGTCTACTCAGTCTCCCACTGAGATGAAGAAGGATGCCTCAGCATGCAGGTGACCTCTGTAATGCTTACACTAACCATCATATTAATCTACCACCTTAAAACAGTTTTAGATAAAGCATTCTGGTGATTTCTAAACCTAGGTACTGGGAACAAGAAGGAAGGAGATGACAGTAATGGAAATGTCTTCTTTAATCCTTCTGGTTGGGAGTAGAAGTCAAGGCAAGGACAAGCACATTGTAGACATGAGGACTGGTTTAAGAGACAAACTGTTTATTAGATTTGCAATAATAAAGCAAAATAATGGTTTGCTAAATGGTAGGTGAGCCGAGGATGCTCTGCAAAGAGGGACAGCGCAATATTGCCTTGAAAACCCAGCGGAAGGACTTTTGACTTAGACGTTTGACCTAGACGAAGGACCTAGACGTTTGGAGGCAGCTGGCAACAAAAGTTCAAAAGATGGAACAAAGTTTCTGTGGGAGGTTGTAGCTATCTGAGATTAGAGTGACTAACGGGGAGGAATTCACTGAGAATAAGAAGGTAGAGGTTAATTAAGCTAAAAGTGATAACAAAATGATGTAGTTTATTCCTCTAAAGAAAGGAAGGAGGAGGGAAGCTAAAAAAGAAGAATGGACATCAAGCTGTACAAAGACTGAACATGACTACAATAAAATGGTGTCTGTAAAGGAGTAGCATTACTATGGATGACTGTAATGAGAAAGACCAGGGACAAAATGAGTTTCAATTAACAAGGAATGTAAAGAGGGATAAAAGAATGCTCTGTAAAGGTACCAGAAATGCGAGGAAGGCAATGGAAATTATATGTAACTGACAATGGAAAATGAGAGAAAGAATGACAGAAGGAAGACTGGAGCATCCGTTGCTTTTTATGTTTCAGCCATGGGGAGAAAAAAGATGATGAGCTGATATTTATCAGAACCACTTTTACCGAGCGGGTAAGACAATCCCAAATAGCAATAGAAACGGTTAAAACTATCTGAAGAAGTTAGGAAAATTCAAGTCACTGAATGATGTTCCCCCTAGAGCACTTTAGGAACTAGCCAGAGCAATCTCTGACTCATTAGTAATTATCTGGGAGAGCTCATGGAGAACGGGGGAGATCCCAGAGGAAGGGAGAAGGGCAAACACAGCGCCTGCCGTTAAAGAGGGGGAAGGAGGACTTAGGGAATTACACAGCAGTCCATTTAGTATGCAGTGAAGAAAAATAATAGACTAAACTGTAAAACAATCAGTTATTAAGCACTTCACTGATAACAGAAATATATAACCAACCAGCTTGGATTTGTGAGAAATGAGTGATGTTAAAATGATCTAATTTCCATTTTTGAACCAAACAACTGTGTTTGTTAGAGAACAAGGGAGAGGCAGTCCACGATATAGTATATTTTGAAATTAACAGGCATTTTGACACTGTTTTACATAGCATTCCCATAAACTGACCAGGAACTATGATCTCTGTGAAATCATCTTAAGACCAAGTCGACAGAAGAACTGTATTCGTACAAGAGTTACTAATTCCTCTCCTTTGAACATATAGGGCTTTCCAAATGGGCTCCCGCAAGGCTCACTCCTGGACTTGATTCTAATATTTTGATTAGTTATTTGGATGATGGAATAAAGAATATACAATTACTGTGGAGGATGTGTTGCAAAATGTTCTTGAGAAATGGAAGTAATGGTATAAAATCAACCAGATTTGGTTCAGTAAAGGACATATGCAACAAAATACGTAAATGCAAAGTGGCAATAACTGGTCAGGCAGCAATTCAAAGGAAGAAGAGCCGTGGATGAGAAATTGAATAGTACATAGCTGTTACAAAAAGAAAAAAAAAAGGCAAATCTTATTCTGAGATGTATGAACAGGATTGTAATAGGTGAGACATGAGAGGCAATTATTCCACTCTAACGAGGGCTCAGTTGGAATACCAGGTGCAGGTGTGAATGTCTTAACAGAAGAAAGTAGAAGAAAAATTTAAGCAAATTGTTGAGGGGTCAGAGGATTATAAACAGTTTGGAAAACTTGGAGGAGAGSCTGAAGAATTTTCATCGCTTTGTCTAGAACAAAAAAGACTGCTGGAGAAGATAAAAACGATCTTCCAACACAGAGGAGACTTATAAAAAGGATAGTGACAATTGTTCTGGGTATGACAGAACTAAATTGGCTTGTTTTGCTGCAAAGGACATTGTTACTGGATTTCTGGGGAAGAAAAGAAAACCCCACAAACAGAACTAAAAGCTTCCTAATTCAAAGAAAATTTCTTTGAATTAAAATTCAAATTTCTTAATTAATTCCTCTCTCAGGAATGGTTTGATTCTGCTCGGGGCACTGAGAAGGATTTCTGATCTCTTGAGCCCCTTTCTGGCTCTCCCTTGCCATGACTGTATTCTCTAGCTATGCCAATGCTTCCTTCTTCCTTATGCCTATCCAGKATGTAAAATATGTATGCAAATCTTGTATTTGCACTTTAACATAGCTTCAGACGCTCTATGTGTTAATTAAATATCCAACAACAGGAGGAAGCCAATGATACCATATAAAACGTGGAACTTTCCCCTCTCAATGACAAAATCACCCCTTTTTCCTCCACATCGCATAGTTTCACTAATTTTGTTTTCTATGGATCAGTGCAACTCCATAAAAACAAATGAACAGCCTCCTTTTCTGCAGATCTCCCACAGAGAGCATGTCATTGACAGGGGGATGAATGTGGTCCTGTAGTCCTCACTTCTAAGGGCTACAAAAATTGGTAAGTGTGCTGAACTGCACAGCTTCTTGTGCAGAAATACACGTTACATGGCAGTGAAACAGCACGTTTCTCACCTTTCTCTAAGAAGGAACTCCCAATTCACAAATAAAGGAATAATACATGGATAAAATTTGCCAGAACAGTAGTTCAAGAAGGACAGGTGATGGAGAAAAAGAAGGAGTGAGCTCACTGCCTGCCTGGAAAGAATATACATTTTCTGAACTCCAGGAAAATTATGAAGCAAGTCTGCTGGATGTCTCTGGGTGGAGCTAAAGGAAGAAAGAAATCAAACAAAACCATGTGCAATCTCATGGTAGAGTCTATTGCAGATCATCTAATAAAAAGAGGAGATTGAAAAGAAGGGTTTTGTGAAAAATAGGAGGGTCATCCAAAGAACAAGTGCTGGTGGACATGAAGGAAAATGATGCATCAAAGCCAATGATGTTATGAATTTTAAAGTGAGAAGGAAAAAAAAAATAGGGAGAGAAGAAAGGAATTTAAGATTTTGACTGTTGCTCAATGTAGACCTTAGGGTCTTTGGGAACTTTCTGTAACCCTAAAAGTGTTACCTCTTCCCCTCTTAGAATAAAACCAAGCTCTGCATGAACAGACAGCATGGACAGGTTTCTATGGACATCTTACTTTTTGTAAAACATGTAGTTCATTCTATACAAGCAACACAACTGTTGACTGAACTCTTCAATGTAGATATGTAGCACAGCTTTGTTGAGAGTGGAATGAGGACTGGAACAATGTCTGTCCATACTTGTGGAGAAGGAGCAACAGAGTGGTTCTCCTCTCTAAACGATCTCGACAGGCAGCATGGGAAGCCATTAGTGCCCACGAATTTSTTGCCATGTTTACCATGAATATTCACCAAATGCACGTCGCTTTGGCTTCCAACTTAAAAAGCACTTTATGGAGCTTGCATGATGCTGATAGCATCCCTGTTTGGCAAGAGAATCACTACTGTTTTCATGAGAATGAAACAGGCAAAGAGGCAAAAAATTCATGGTTGGCAAATTTTGACAAGCCTTAAAGGCGAGACTCCCTCAGAGTCTGAGAGAGTCCCTCAGAGAGAAATGAGATGCAAAATGAATGCTTGTACAGCTTCTGCATAACTCTGCTTGGGTGCTTACGGGACACCGAGGTGGCTGTAGCTAACGCGCTCATGTGTTGCATTCAAAGATGCATGAGGAAATGATCAGTTAGGGTAGGATGTGGTTAAAGCCTCGGTTTGCAAACTGGAGCTAATGTGAGGGAAGTATATTACGTCTCACGTCCATTAAAGGCCTCTAGCAATCACCTCCTGCTAAGAGGAAGGAGCTGCAGAGAGGGAATTGTGACTTCCTGAGTCCCGGTAGCTCCTGGAGCTGTTTCTGTTAATATTCAATTACGTACTGCCCTGGACTAAGAGCACGAACCTCATCTCGTTCCAGCCTGGAGGCTCAGCCGCAGCTAACACAGCTGCAGGAGGCAGAGCCACAGTGAGAAACAACCCCCAAAACGGGGTTACCATACCTCCAGCCGCCTGTGCAGAAGCGGCATGTAGGAGTTACCATGCGGTTGTCCTCTCCCTTCCGTCCCCATCTCCTCCTTCCGGGCTGTATGGGTTTGGGGAAGAGGTAGGAGCTCCTACAGGTAGGAGCTAGCTGGTTGTACTGTGAGCTGAGAGCAAGGTCATCACGCTCTTTTTCTGGGTTTTTAACCTGGATGTGYTGATTGACCATATAATCCTCTGCACGTTTCCTCTTCATCTCGCACCACACAGTTTCTGCAAAGGCTTCTCCCTCATCTCATACCTCTCACTGAGTGTCTCCCATCCCTGTTGACCTGTCTGCCCTCTAATAAACCCAGGTACCCCTTCCACTTCCAGATCCTGGTATTAACTTGACATTTGCGAAAGGTCATCCTGTTTGCTCTGCCGGAGAGTTATATCGCCCCGTTGTCTTTTTACTTTGCAAGCTCTTCAAGGCAGAGGTTATCTCCTAGGGTATGTCTGTATAGTCTCCAGGAAAGAGAGGCCCCCTGATCTCAGTTGGTGTCTAGCAGCTGTAACAGAGATATTAATATACTCCTTGACAGAGAGGCGGGTTCCAATTTCATAGATTTCTCATCAGAGGTTAATGAACTTTAACTTTTACGCAAAAGTCTTGACTCCAAAAGAGATCCATACACAGTATCTCATGGTAGAACAACTAATGCCTTAATTTCAAAGAGTACCAGTGCCAGATTACTCCTATATTTCCAAGAGCCCATTAGGAACGTATGGTATTGCTGAAGTACATGCCATTTGCAAGTGCTGCGGGAACAAAGGGGACATAAGGAAGGTGGCACAAAATACRTATTTTGTACATCCAGTTTATACATACAAAGGCACAGCTTTTTTTAGCTTCTAGTTTCAGTCAGGCTGAAAGTGTTTGTCACATCAAATGAATTGCAATTGAGATCAGGGTGTATGCTATGCTTAGCGTTAGAATAACTGTTCTGCAGTGGCTGGTCCAAGCAAGGTGCATCTGGTGAGAAAAAGGACATACAAGTTAAGCCTATGCTGCTAGGTAAGAATGGATCTGAGCCCCTGGTCCTGACCTGCTCGTCATCCCGTTTGCCTCCCAGCAGACGTTCAGGTGTAGATGAAGGTCTGGAGCTCTCCTGAGCCTTGATGTTGCCTGGGCAGTCTGGAGGGCTCCAGCCCAGGCAGAGGCTGAGCTAGATGGTTCCCCAAAACTACGTAAAGGCATTCCCAGGTATTGACTTCTCTCTTGCATGCAATGCTCTTCCTTAAACTCTACAGTTTTGCTTTAAAAAAATGCGTGTTCCTTGAACATTCCCATTTCCCGTGCTTTCCCATGATATCCCTTGCCCATCAGTGAGAACCACCCTGGGCAGGATGCAGCAGTGCGGTGGCTAGGTGGAGATACGTATAGATTAATTTGCCTGGTACCCACGTGTTGAATAGCTGGGAGAGGGCTGCCAGCGCTGATGTGTTATGGCTTAGTCCTGCCTGACTTTCTGCCCATGGGACACCGAACTGGGTCTCCCCCTCCTGCCCGAGTACGGATTTTCATGCGACTCACAGGAACGTAATTGTTTTTGAAATGACTACTTTCTTCCGAGTTTGGCTGAAATTCATTCATGGGTTCGGAAGCTTTTGGAAGAGGGGGATGGATGGGTAGGCGATCGGAAAAACGGCATAAGCGAACCCGTGTTTCCTTAGAGGGGCGGCCTAAAGAAACGCAGGCGTTAATTCTCACCTGCCGCTGAGCTTAAGACCGGCGCAAATCACAGGGAGAAGCGAGCGAGCAGCCGGCTGCAGAACGGGAACAGGGAAAATGACTCAGCAAGTTCGGCACCGATCTGCAGAAAACGCAGGTGTACGGCAGCCTCGCTCGAGCAGCCGCCTCGCCCGCGACCCGCCGGGGAAACAGCAGCCGGCGGAGAGGTTTGCATCCGAGGGGAACCTTCCCTCTGATAAATGACTTACCTCCGCTCTTCCAAATAGTCATATGCAGGAGCAGAGCAGGTGAGAGGCTCCGTTTATTTTTGCCAGCGAGGGATGGTAAAAGTTCAATGAAAAGCCTCTCATTGCCTTTGAAATATCTTTTTTCCTGCTATCGGTTGACAAATAGCTGTTGAATTATAGCTTCACGCGTTGCTCGTGTCGTTTTTCCTAAGATCAGTATTTCCTGCTGCATCACCTTAGAAACTTGATCAACAAACACTGTGCTCTACACGTAAACAAAGCTTTATTTTACTTCATTTTTGACAGCAGCCAGCGTTTTGGAAACCAGAACATTTCAGGTTCTCTGGGCTGTTTGCCTCAATTTCACAACTTGGTTTTGTTTTCGAGGCCCTGTCAGCATTGTTTATGCATGCATGTGATTGAAGAGTAATGTTTTCATGCGAGTGGCAAAGAAAATACATTACTGCAAACGGTTTTCTGGAATCAGACTTTCTCCTTTTTTTTACCGAGAACCTAGATGAAACTGCACTGTTCTAGCACATGGGAACTAAAGAGTGAAACAACCTAGAAAGAGAAGTGAAACGAGAAGATTTAGTTTCAGGGACTGAGATGAACAATGTGCAAAAAAGAAGCGAAGAGCACATCGACGCGTTAGTAGGACCCTCTCCAAAAMCTGAAGCTTTTAGGAAACTCAAGGGTGTTATCCGTAACAGGGGAATTAAAGAAAAACTTTACCGGGCCCTTTAACCATTTATTTGAGGAAAGGCATCGGCTCTAGTCCTGCYGGCGGCTTGTCTTTGTCAGCGCCCCGTTAAAAGGGTCTTTTTTTGGTGAAGAAACAAAAACAGGACCGGAGCCGTATAAAACAAATCTTACGGGTTAAAACCAATCAAGTTTTTTTTTTTACTTGCTTTCACTGGATGAGTATTTCACAGGCAGCTGCTGTGAAAACCCTTATAAATTAATCCAAYGGTAAAGGGGGGAGATTATATTTGGCAGTTCTAAAAAAACCCCAGCTATTGAGTCTTCTGTGATCTGCCACAACACAAAGGCAGCCTCCATCAGTTAGGGATTAATTTTAAGGCAGATATTAAAGCCTATCACATGATGAAGGATTTTCCTATATGTGCATTTCACTGGGATGCTTGAAATCCTGCGTGTGCGCGTGTATGCGCACATGCATGCGCATGCCAGTATTTATTTAAACCTTTTTCATTCACAGTCAGACGTAGCCTTAGGCTTCTTCAGGCCTTTCCGAGGAATATAAACTTGGGAGTGGAGAGGGAGAGAGAGAAGAGTCATCTCTAAACCTCACATTTTCAAAAGTGAGTTTTTGAAGCAAATAGGCTCGTGCGGAAGTAAAGATTTTGTAACAAGGAACATTTTTAAAAGGAGGCAGAATCCCTGTCTTTCTTCGTCTAAGACCTAATTGCAAGAATTCAAAGCAAATGTTGTGAAAAAGCGCGTCTTTACAGAAACGCACTGTTTCCTTCCCGGCTCAGCTGTAACCTAAAGCGTTTYGGCTTGACAAAATGAGATAAAGCTGTGATGATGTGTGTCTCTTGCCATGAATCATTTGCTGCCGCTGCTGCTGCTGCTACCACCACTCTGCTTCTTGCAAATCTCCCAGCACCGTGCACTGATCTTGCTGTCAGCGCCTGGAAAGGGAGCGGCGCCTTCTCCTTCGAGCCTAAACCTTGCGCCAGACAAACTTACGCTTTGGATTTATGAAACAGGGAGCTCGGGTTTGCGGCGAGCGACTCTGCCTGAGTGTGCCCACTCCAACCCCCACGTTTCGGAGGGTTCGGACGGCGAGGCAACTCTCTTCCCATGACACAGCAGAACAGCAGCAGCAGCAGTGTGAAAGAGATTGGTTCTGGCAGCGCTCCTAGGAGACTATTTCATATCCCAGCTCCCAACTCCAGCCTCTTCCTCCTTTAAAAAATGATCCCAARAAAAGGGAATATGGAATTGAAAGGAGATTAGTGACGTAGGCAAAAAAAAAGCAGAAATAGAAAGCGAAGCATGTTGGAGCTAGAATTCACGGTGGTAGGACAACCTGGATACAATAGCAGGAAGAAAAAGAGAGGTAGAAAATCCCCCAGATTGGATGGGAGAGGACAGATAAGCAATCATGAAGTGTAGGGTGGATAGAGGGAAGAATCTGAGCCCTCTAGAGAAGAAGGAAGGAAAGGGCAATGAGCCGTGTCCCTCACTCTGTTAACTCTTTTTAGTTAACGTCATTAAGGGCTTCTACAAAAATCCTGTTTCGGTACTGAAAAAAATTAAGAACAGTATCTGAAATACTTATATACGCATATACGCTCCCCGAATGGTCGCTCAGAATTTAACGGGACACAGCRTAGAGATTTTTACTCCAAAAATACAGGTGGGAAACGGCATGGAGACTGCTTACGATCATTGCCAGGATAGGGCCTACGCTGCCCAGCTGAGCCGCTCTGCTCCCATCCCACGGCTGACAGCGAGGATAACGTACATCAGTTAATTGCAGTATCAATTACGCAGATGTGAAAGAGCTTATTTATATGACTCCTTTCGACACAGAGAACTTTACGAGATACTGAATAAATAAAAACCCAGACCTAGAGGTTCTTGTATCTGTGGTTCATACTTAGGGCTGTCAAGGGGCTGCAGTCTTCGGAGGAAACCATAAGGAAGGAATGGGACAGCCTTTCCTCCCCCAGTTTTTAACAGCAAATACATATCCTCTCAGCTGGCCCCTTGAACCTTGCACTTGACTGCGAATACCAGCGTAATTTTGCTGATTTGGGGAGAGGATTTGGGGAGCTGCTGCGGGAACCATGCCCCACTTTTCCCGGGCAAAGCGCCGCTCCCAAGAGAGCCTCCGCGCCCCACCAGCAGGAGAAGGTTTGCAGGTGGGAACGTGGGGCAAGCGGGACTTGCCGGACACCATCCAAATCCTTGGGGCAGAAGCAGAGCTGGGAAGTAGTTCAGCACCGAAGTCAGAACAGCAGCCTCCGAAATGCTCCCTCGCACGCCGGGCCTGCGCGCCGGCCTTGCTCCGTCCGGCCCTCGGCGGGGGCCACCGGCATCCGCGCGACCACCGGCGCCGGGCAGGTGACACGTCCCCTCTCCCCCTTCCTTTTGGGCACGGCGTGTCCGATCGCATAGGCGGCCGGTGTTATTACGGCACCAAGTGTGCCTCGCCGGAAAGCTGCGTTTCTCCGAGCATCCTTCGAGCGTATCGCAACCTGGTTCAGAAAATTGATGTTACTACAGGTTAGATGGGTGGATAGTTTTTTGTTGTTTTTTTTTGTTGTTGTTTTTTAAGCATCTGGTTGAGCTGCAGTTCCAAAGCCGTGTCTACGACCCAGCTGGGCGCACGCAGCCGCAGCGGCGTCGCTCGCATCTTTTCCCTCCGCTCAGCCTTCCTGCCGCAAGCAAGTTTTTGCCGCTTTAGCACCGGGGGAGCCGGCGGAGCCGCAGAGCATCCCGCGGCCGCCCCGTCCCTGCCCCGCAAAGG